>NC_041828.1:20895429-21211445 GCF_900964775.1 Scleropages formosus | reverse complement strand
TGAAAAAGGCACCCATTGCCCCAGTAAAAGTAGCCCAGTTCATAACGGGATAATGTTACAGAATAATAGACTAACTTACAGAATAAAAATAGCAGTGCAATTCATTACTTTAGTTCTAATAATTTCAGGGTCAGTTTCAAGAAGTTTGTCTCCTTTGCCCACTGTTCCCATGAAACAGAAAAAAGTGAAGGAGCACATATTGAGCTAAAGGAAGAAGCGCTACACTGCAGCCTGTGGAGAGAAGAGCAGCTACTGTGGTCTGTGACCACACTCCTCCGCTGACCCTGAATGACCCAGACAATGGAATTCTCTATATCATACCCTTGACCACAAACCTCTTCTGAGCACCAGAGCATCCTGCTTCCTCCTGTCCTCCGGCCAAGGAAGCCAGGCATCCTGAAAGCCCAGGATGTGGCTCCTTGTATGGGGGCAGCAGCTGATCCGATGCACTTTGGTCACTGAAGAAATACTTTTCTCACGTCCTCCAACCAAAACAAAAGTGACAAAAATATACATCCATACATATGTAAATACAAACATACATACTCTATATACATACATGCATACATATCACCAGCCCTGGACCTGGATAAGGCTGGACCTGTAGCTTTAGTTACTTCTGTGCTCCACAATTAAAAAGAACAGCAACATACACAGCCGTTTTTCAATAAAATTAGAGACAATAGAGGAAAGAAAATTCCTTTTGCATTACTAAAAACTTACAAGTTTTTCTATAACAAACCCAGAAGCCTCTACTTGAAAATGATCTCCACAAAGGCTGAGTGGGCAGTTCCTTCTTAGGGGGGTGGGGTCCCTCTAGATGCGACATTAAGTACTGATATATCATTAGCAGGTAAATTAACACACTGCCTCACCCTGAATGCTGTGTGTTTTCTGCTGGGGGTTAAAGAAACAGAATAGCAAACATGAACAAGATCAGTGACACTCACTGGGGCTGGAGGATGACAGGCTGGCAAACACTCTCTCACATACACCTGCCACAACAGGCGCACTAAAGTTGTGCCAGAACACACACACACAGATAACAGAGCTGCAAGTTGTTCTGGAGCAAATTATACAGGCACTGGGCTCCAATATTGATTTACTATCAGCTGTCTCAAGATTGCATCCTAAAATGTTGCTGCATTCTGGGGAAGATGGTCTGTGAGGGATTTTGCACATTATTGAGAAGGACATTATAATGTTTTTCAGGACCTCAGAACTCTTCTCATATTTCACTGCTGGATTTGAACCCATATCATAACACATAGTGGAGGGACGCACCAGCATTACGTACTAAGCCACTCAGTACCTTAAGAATGTTCAAACATCACTGATCAGTAATTATTATTAATTAAATAATGCTGAATGTCCTTTAACATCTCCTTTATGAGCTCCTATATTGTATGTCAACTTGCTTTTTGAGACAGAGGGACAGAGAAGAACATGAGGAAGGCCACGTGCCCTAGGCAGAACTGGGAAGGAGCTAGTGTAGCCATGGGGGGGTTATGGGAGCAGGTGATAAAAACAAACAGCATTACTGCAGCAGCTTCCATTTGTTGATCAAATGCCTGATGGGCAGCTGCTTGGCCTTACTCTGCCTTTCCAGGGTGGGACACATTGCTAACAACAGGTGCACTAGTGTGTGTGGGCAAAGAAGAGAGAGAGGGAGAGAGAGAGAGAGAGAGAGAGAGAGAGAGAGAGAGAGAGACAAAGGAAAACGCTGTTATCAAGCATTGTGTCCAAGAGCATAAGGTGCTGGGCACCACACTGGCTCACAGCCACAGCCATATGGGCAGCAGAGCGCAGATGGGAGTGGGGGGAGGGGTTGCTCTTTGCCCTAGTCAGCATACAAATAGGCTAGAGAAATATCAACAATGGGACCCCCCCCCCCCACAAAGCAGGATTAAAACCGCCCCAAATCAACACCATGGAGTCGAGTTAAGAGGTATGAGATGGGGATCCTGTTACAGGGTGGGGCTGTGGAGGTGGGGACACTGACTCAGCCTCTTATAAATCCCCAGTACTGCTTTATGTTTTTTCTTGATGGCTGCTCATAAATAAAAATATCATAAATTGGGTTGTAAAGTGCCATTACTCGGGAAAAATCGATTACCCTCATTTAATACAATAAAAATTGTTAAGCTGCGTTAAAGGGTTAATCAGGTTTAGAGAAAAGCTTCAAGTAAATGAAAGTTCTCGTAACTGAGGAGTAGGTAGCTTGTCTCACACACACACACACACACACACACACAATTTTTGAAACTGCTTGTCCTGAGCGGGGTCGTGGCAAACCAGAGCATAACCCAGCAGCACAGGGCACAGGACACACCTAGGGTGGGACTTCAATCTGTCGCAAGGCACCCCAAGAGGGACTCAAACCCCAGATCAGCCAGAGATCAGGACCTGGCCAAACTCGCTGCGCCACCAGGCCCCCCAGTAGCTTGTCAATAAAATCCAATTTAATTTTGACTTTAATTCCCTTAAACAGCCAGTTTTCATAAGATTTTTGTTGATTATATTCCAGTCCAGTCTCTCACCACTGTTGATTGTATGTTTTTTGCTTTTATTGATGTTACTGTTTGTTGTAGCATCCGGGCGGGAGTCCGACACCGACGGGTGTTGCTGTTACGTCCAAACACAGACGAAAAGTAAAATGATCCCACCTGCAGAGTGGTTTTAGAAGTGTACAGTGCAAACTGTAAAGTACTGGGTGAAGGTGAAACAATGAACGCCGAACAAAGAGACACACAGTGTATTCGCAGAAAGGTAAAAATTGAAACAGGGGCATGGTGGCGCAGCGGGTTTGACCAGGTACTGCTCGCCCGTGGGTCTGGGGTTTGAGTCCCTCTTGGGGTGCCTTATGAGGGACTAGTGTCCTGTCCTCGGTGTGTCCCCTCATGCCCTGTGTTGCCAGGGTAGGCTCAAACTCGTATGGGACAAGCAGTTTCAGATAATGTATGTATGTGAAAAGTGAAATGTGAATCTGTGAAAACAGCTTGAACGCAGAGGCGTGATGAAATGCTGGACCAGGACTGGAGAACAAGAGGCAGGAGTAGACAGGACAGGCACTCAGGACTGGAACATAAAGACCTATGGAACAAACTGAGAAAACAGGGAACTACTCATTACAAGGAGAACACACTAGAAACCAATGATTATGAATCCACGACCTGGCCTCAACTGCTTTCTGCTTTTATACCTCAGCAAGTATCAAATTGCGAACAGATGCTTGGGTCTGCCATCCTGGGTGTGTCCTCTCCCGACCCCGTATGGGACAAGAGGTTCAGAAAGTAAGTGTGAGTGAGTGAATGAGTGAGTGTGTCTGGGCCAGGGGCAGTGAGCGGCGCCTCCTCTGCCCTGTGGGGGTATTTCACCTGGGGGTCGTGACACTTATTGCTGCTGCTGCCATTTTATTGTTCAGCAGATACCTTTATTTGCATTACATTTATTCATTTAGCAGACACTTTTCTCCAAAGGTACATACATACATCTCACAGAATATAATTTGTGCATTACATTAGGAGAAAGAGAGACATAGTTCCAGATGTGTGGTTCTTAAGTAAACTTGAATGGAAGGAGACAAGAGACGGATTGTTGCTGGCTGTAAAAAAAATCAGACATCATAAAAATATCACAGTTTTCATTCTTTTCATCAGTATACAGTCTTGCTGATGTACCCTCCATATTTACAAATAACGCTATATATATTTACAAAAGAGGCTTGGCCGGGTCCTGCTCTCTGGTGGGTCTGGGGTTCGATTCCCGCTTGGGGTGCCTTGTGACAGACTGGCGTCCTGTCGTGGGTGTGTCCCCTACCCTCCAGCCTTGCACCCTGTGTTGCCGGGTTAGGCTCCAGCTTGCCGTGACCCCGCTCGGGACAAGTGGCTTCAGCCTGTGCGTGTGTGTGTGTGTGTGTGTGTGTGTGTGTGTGTGTGTGTGTGTGTGTGTGTGTGTGTGTATTTGCAAAAGAGAGAAAATAACACCCTTAAGTAATTAATTGGGTCCCCCACCTTCCTATAGTAAAAAGCAGTGAATTTATGTCTAGTCTGTATCCCTACACAGATACTTTATTCAGATCATGTTAACTGGGGAAAAGACTGACAATGACAAAACCTGTTCCTTCACGATGCCAGTGGTGCACAGGTTTCAATGTGATGCCCTCAACAATCCATTTATTAGCAAACAATGTAGCATTACAATTAGAAAGAAGGGCAAAGAAAGACATACTAGGACAGGGAATGATGGGTAAGCAGTGGCTGTGTCAGAAATGTTGAAGGGTTCACTATGCCCAGTAACATCAAAGAACTACTTTGACCTGAGCATTGATGGCACACGCCTGATAGCAAGTTTCTGTCAGTAAGTTGATTACATGACTTTTAAATTGATTCATATGCCATAATTTCATATTGGTAGATAGTTCCAAAATACTAACATAAAATTCAGCTGATTCAATCCTTGATGGGTTATGGAAAAAGATGCTGAAGCTTTGGAAAGATGTCTTCAAGTACTTTTAGAAATATGTAATTTAGTATGGCTCTAAATAATCATTCCTAAAGCACCTGCCTGAATTAGCTCAAAATGTCAAGCAGTGTAGATACTGGAACTTTTGTCTGTTAAATCAGAGCTAATTAATTCTTTAATACCCTTATTGCTCTTTTGCCCAAGGTTGTTCATGCCACTTCCAATCAACTACCCACATATAGCCTACTTTTTCAGGGCAAACAGCACACGGAATGTGGTTAAGAACCAAGCCCTGTAAGCCGAAGGCTGCAGTGGAAGTCATCAGAACTGCTCCTGTATCACAGTCAGGAGTCCAGACAAAACTGAAGAACTGCTCTCACCTACATCAAAAGAATTCTCAAGACTACTCACACATCCACCCACCCACGCCAGTGTTCTCAAAAAACCATTGCGTGCTATAATAAGGAGACCTGAGAATGCATTACGGACACTGGGCTGTGCCAGGTGCCTCCTCATTGGGGTGTTCTCTGAACTGCATCACACCTCCAGCAATCAGTGAGAAGGTTCAATTCAATTCAATTCAATTTATTTTTATAGAGCGCTCTTCTCATGCAGTGACACAGAGCACTTTAACACAGACATATGGCAAGAAAGGTTGGCATCTTTGTGTGTGCTTGTGACTCATAGAACTGTCATTTATGTATTTTAAGAGATTTTCATTTAAAAGCAACACAGGGTCTTCAGCACTGTCTATGCCATGGTCCTTTGTAGGTTTTTTGGTTGATGATCTCTTAATTACATCTGAGCTGTTTAAAATAGGTAATTTTATAGTATAGCAAGCTGTTTGAATAAGTAAAGCCTTTTATTGCATAAAATATGCAAAACATCACAGAATAGCTATTCAGAGAATTTTTGATGTAGGCAAAACTGTTAATCACTGGGCATGAATATACAAACCATAGTCACCCTCACGAAAGATTAAATAAAGTCTCACTTGCTCAAAGAAATCTGTATGAAGTGAAGGTCTGGAGCCAATCTGCTTAGCAAAGGTTGTCATCTGTTTCATGAAGAATATAATGAGAACTTACCCTTTTAATGAGCAGACCCCAGAGTCTTAATTAAATTAAATCCAATAATTCAGTTCCCTGAAGTTTGTCCAGTCAGGTATAATAATGGTAACAGCTTTGATTTAATTGGGGATTTAATTACAAATGCAGTTAAAAAAGGTCTTGGAGACTTTTGGCTCAATGTTACTTCCACAAAGTACTGTTTATGGATGCTAGCTGCTACCTGTGCTCAGATGACCCTCAGACCTTTTTGACAAGTGGCATGACAAATAGTGGCGACTCCCAGTTTGTAAGCCTGCCAATGCTGAAAATGGGATATTTAAGAGCATTTGACTCACGATGCTCTCAAAGAAAGTCATTCTTTACAGAACACCCTTGTGCTCAATCAGTGAGCTCCCCATTACTTTGCCTGTGTTACACAGAGGTCAGGCATCAGCAGGGGTCCTCCCTAAACATGGCCCAATTTTGCCATCTGTATCCTCAGCTGCCATTGTTTGTTGCTCAGGAAGAGGGTGGTTTGAGGAGCTCCATGTGACTCAAGTGTCCCTGCAGTGGGTCATATCTGCAGGGAGGAACAGCAAAAGGAAGAGTACCCCCAATGATAAGCTGTGTCCTCCGACAGGTGCTGACCAGGAGGTTGGGAGGTGTTAGGTGTGATGCTGGTTGTATGGGCAGACATATGTGGTTGCCTACCTCACATCCATAGTAAAACATGGACCTACCCGTGTAGGCTTTAAAAAGCCAAAGCAAAAATACAAAAAACCTAAGCTACAAAGTAAAAGATCATCCTCCACAGTATTCCTGGAGTGGGGAATGAACCAGTAATAAATTCCCATCACTGATGATTAAAGCCAGAGGTTGGACATTATTTTAGTTGAATTTTTAGCTTTGTTTGTATTTAAACTTAGCAAGTAAGACAGAGACAGAAGTGTGTTATTCCAGTTTTCCAGTAGTGATACCAGTTCTTTAACTGGAAGGCTGCCTGCTGCTGGTATAAGAGCAAACCCGTTTCTAGATAGTTAGATGATGACAAAAGCAGACGTAGTGACAGAACCTCCCACAGGTACTGATGGAAAGGACAGTGAAATAACACAGGAAATAATCCAGAAAATAATCAGAAATTCAAAATAATAATGGCAATATTAGAAAAAGTACAGAAGTAGTTTTGACAACCTTTTCAATGTTTCCCTGGGTGAATTAACAGAAGACAAGCTGCCACTTATCACTTTGGCAACAGTGCTCCGAGGGCTTAGCAAACACAGGAACAAACTGTTAATTTTCTTAGTGGGAGGCATTGGGGTAATTAGGTCCATCAGAGGTACTTGTATGTATTTGGAGAACCGAGATACTCTGCAACTGTTCCCAATTCTCTGCCCCCCTCTGCCGTCAGTGCCCTCAGGGGTCTATGAATGACCACAGAGCCTTGTTAGTGTTTCTGTCAGAAATCACTGTGAGGCAAAGTGGATCCAAGAAGCAAAGGAGTATTGTGTGTATTTCTTGGGTAAAAGGGTGAGGGAAGACAAGCAGAACCCATCTGTGAAGATCTTGGGAAATGTGGACATTGTGCAGCACCCAGGGTAGATGCTAATAAGGTAGGAGATTAGTAGATGCAGATGGGTCTTTTCAGTGGTGTGAAGGTAAAGACCCGATTGAGTTTGGAGCCACAAAGGAGGTTGAGTATTAAGCCAGGGTCAAAGCCAAAATCTTGGGAATAAGCAAAGCTGGAAGTTAAATCTGTAGTCTGGGTTTTGAATGAAACAGGTGTTAAGGCCAAGGGAGTGACTGAAATTAAGAGCATTTGAAGAGGTGAGGCCGAAGGATATGGCCAAGTTAAAAGAGAGGTTGTTGTTTTTGTTGGATACATAAATTATGAAAGCGCAAGGCACAGCTGTGGTTTCTCTTCAAGATTCTACAGCTTCCCTGTGGTACCATGGTCTCGTCTACATTTACATTTAATCATTTAACAGACAAAGTGATGTATATCTCAGAGAGAAAATACAAAAGGCCCCTTATATCAACATTTAGTTGTATAGCTGACAGTTTTCCACAAAGTGACTTCCAGGGGTAAACTGTCTATACTTATTTACCCATTTATATCACTGGGTAACTTTACTGGAGCAATTTAGGCTAACTACCTTGCTCAAGGGTATTTCAACTACTGTTAGGAGTTGAACCTGCTACCTTCAAGTGCAAAGGTAAGAGCACTAACCTCTACTCCTACCAGCTGATCCTGAAGGAGAGGATTGGATACAGACATGTGGTTCTAGAGTGCAGCAAACTTGTACATTTCAGCAAATCAAACAGCAGCAGACACTCCCCCATCTACATCAACAGTACTGAAGTAGAGCGTGTCTCCAGCTTTACGTTCCTGGGTGTCCACATCTCTGAGGATCTGTCCTGGCATCAGAACACCTCAATTCTGGTTAGGAAGGCGCAACAGCGTCTTTACTTCCTGAGACCACTGAAGAAAGCTCATTTGCCCCCTGAGATTTTAACTAACTTTTATCACTGCATCACTGAGAGCATCCTGATCAACTCCTTCACTGTGTGGTATAGCAGCTCTACAGTGTGCGATAGAAAAGCGCTGTGAAGGGTGGTGAAAACCGCCCAGCGCATTATTGGCACACAAGTACCTCCCAGTGAGCTTCTTCACCACAGCAGATGTTTGCGCAGAGCACACAAAATCATCAAGGACTCCTCACATCCCAGTCACAAACTGTTCAACCTCCTTCCATCCAGGAGAAGATACAGGGCCATTCGCACCAGAACCAGCAGGTTCAGGGCCAGTTTCTTCCCTACAACCATCACCCTACTGAACTCTACACTTCACCATTAGGTCACTGATGCTTTACTGTTTTTCACTGCTTGTAATCATCATGCGGTTCTGCTCCACTCTGTACTTATGGTGCTATCGCTATATATAATAATTATAATTGTAAATAATTAATTCATAGCATGTACTAGTCATCTTTGTATATATGTGTATATAATATGGATAAATATGTGTGTGTGTGTGTGTGTGTGTGTGTGTGTGTGTGTGTGTGTATATATATAGTATAATATAGATATATAATATGTTTACTATCTGTACATACACAGCGCATTATCCTTGCTACTGTTGTACATACTCTGCATATATATATATAGTTCTACTGCTACCTGCACAACAGCTTCTGTATATACTCTTCTCACACACACACTTTCTGAACCGTTTATCCCATACAGGGTCACGGGGAACCGGAGCCTAACCCAGCAACACAGGGTGTAAGGCTGGAGGGGGAGGGGACACACACAGGAGGGGACACCAGTCTATCGCAAGGCACCCCAAGCGGGACTTGAGCCCCAGACCCACCGCAGAGCAGGACCCTGTCAAACCCACTGCGCCACCGTAGCCCCCTGTATATACTCTTGCCATATCTTATTTATTTACTTGTTGTACATATATTTCTTATACTGTACTTAACTGCACTTGCACAATTTTACCATTTGCACTTCTAGTAGATGCTAAATTGCATTTCGTTGCTGTGTACCTGTATTATGCAATGACAAAAAAGATCTATCTATCTATCTATCTAATTTTCCCAATCTGAGCCCATGTAATGGAGATTCATAGGAATTGTCTCACACCAAAACTTTGAAATGTGACTGTCTCACATTACCTTAATACATTTTAACACTTTACTCATAACTGATTTACATTTTACCTAATGCTTTACTTCTAATAACATAAATGTTTACATATTTCCTTTAATTTTCCTGCTGGCATAAACTAACATTATCCAGCAAATGTTGTTTTTTGTACTGGTTAGGGATGTGTTTAAAATCATCAGCTTTTGTAATATAATCTACATCCTTTAAAAGGTTACATATTAAAGTCTTATGGAGGACATATTTTCTCTGAACATACAGGCCAGAGGTTCAAAACCCAGGTCCAAGATCCCTTTAAGTTTGGCCAAATATTGAAAAATTCACACACACACACACACACACACACACACACACACACACACACACACACACACACCATATCCTCACATGGAAAAAGTTAAGTTGCTGTGAAACGGAAGGATCTGAAGGTTTAATCAGTGGAATTTGGTGAAATGAGCAGTTGTTTTCCGAAACAACCGTTAAATGGCCTTAGTTCTGCTTCCAAAGTTGATTTACAGGGGGCCTGTCAATTAGTTGCTAGCTGTATCTGTGTTTTTGAAAATGAAATAAAAATTCTTGTAAGGACTGGTGTTTCTTAGTATAATTGTGAATTTGTGCTGAAGTTGCACCCGCTGCATCAGAAGGATCAGCTTAATCTGGAAGATCAGCAATAAAAAAGATGTAAGTCTGCATTACAGTCTCCGCAACTGAGTCTGATTAATGTTGTCCTACTTAATCGTGAGTGAATCTCTGGGCTTTACACCCCATGGTGTGTTGGAAGTAGAATAAGCATTTGCAGGACTAGCATCACAGAAGACACCAGGACTGTTAGCATTTCCCAGCACTTTGATGCCACATTGAGTATGCAAGGCAGTAGGTTGATGGGTGGCCACTGTCAGAGATACAGCACTTGATCTGTCAGCACATGAGCACATGTCAGCACATTATATGAACTACTGTTCTCATATCACAGTGACTGATTTGTATTTTAATATCATTTGCTTTTTACATTCTAACCTGTTCCAACCTCAAGAGGTCTCTCAAAATGCAGATATTTTTCAAAAGGAACACTGAATATACCCCTAAAGAAAGACAAAAAACATGCACAGGAAGAGACACCATTGATTTACACCTGCCAAAAAACACTAATTTTTCCCCAAGTCATTGTCTGCAGAAGTGGACATATGAATGAGTCACGAGTCTTCTGGTACCTGCTGGTTTTATGAAGTCTTTAAGTCAACAATTAAGAAAAGGAGAACCTGTTACCTCTTTAGGTTCCAGGTCTCTCTCAAAGCTTACAGTAATGCCTTAAACAGGAAGAGAAAGAAGATGAAGTTACCCTGCAGGCAAGAAGGGTATCCTTTGCTTTGACTTGTCCTGGGATCAAACTGGTGTCGATTAACTATAAATAGTAAATTGCCTATTCAGTATGTTGCAAGCGTGGAAGTGCCACCCTGACAGGCTTCATCTTGAAAGGAAAGAAAATACTATGCAACTCTTCATAACATACAAAGAAACACATACACACACAAACTTGTTGAAGCCACTTGTCCCAGGCAGGGTCACGGCGAGCCAGAGCCTAATCCAGTAACACCGGATATAAGGTTGGAGGGGAAGGGGACGGACCCAGGATGGGACACCAGTCCATCACAAGGCACCACAAGCAGGACTCAAACCCCAGACCCACCAGAGAGCAGGCCTCAGCCAAACCCGCTGCGTCACTGCACTTCCTATAAGATACAAACAATAGCCCAAAAACTCTTGTAAAATTCTAACAGTAACCCTTTATTACAAGATATTTTAAAAAATCTCACTGTATATTAAACCATTGGGTAACATTATTCATAAACACAATGTGACTTTCCATTCATATGTCGATGACACACAGCTATACGTTTTGTTCAAGCCTGATGATCCATCACATGTGGTGGCTTTAGCTAATTGTTTTACCAGTATAAAATTATGGATGAGTAAAATTTTTTTTATCTCTAAATGCCAGTAAAACAGAGTTACTTGTGGGTGGTGGTGATGCCAAAGCTCTTGACACAGTCGTACCAATCTTTACGACAAATGGTATTAGTTTCAAGTGTACAGATTGTGTTAAGGATTTGGGTGTCCTGTTGGATGGGAAGCTGTCATTTGTATCTCATGTAAATGTTTTGACTAAGTCATGCTTCCTTCAGTTAAGAAACATAGCTAAATTACGGCAATTCTTATGTAGACAGGATGCTGAGAAATGAGTTCATGCTTTTGGTTCAAGCAGACTGGACTGTTGTAATGCTTTATTATCTGGTTGTCCATGCCAGACTGTATCCAAGCTGGTACAAAATGCTGCTGCGAGAATTGTCACTAGAACTAGGAAGGATGACCATAAAACACCAGTACTTTAATAGTCACATTGGCTCCCAGTCACATTTAAAGTTCAGTATAAAATCCTACTTTTGACAAATAAGGCAGTACATGGCATTGCTCCAGTTTAACTTTGTGAGATTATTGATTCTTATATCCCAGTACAATATCTTTGTTCATTGCATGCAAGTTACCTTAAAGTACCTGTGATCAATAAGACCTCAGTAGGAGGTCACGCCTTTAGTTAGAGAGCGCCTAAACTGTGGAATAGTCTACCAGTTACTGTCAGAAATGCCCTATCTGTCTCAGTCTTCAAATCCAGACTAAAGAATTACATGTTTACTCAGGCATTCTACCTCGAAATGTAATTCCACTTGGCTGTGTTTGTTTTTCCCACCTCTATGCCAATGCAAATTAAATGTACTTCTTTAAGTTACAAAATACTAACTATTTCTTCTTGTTGAGCATTGTCTCCCTATATAAGACCTGAGAAGGCTGGCCTGTCATTACAGACACACCCCCATGCCAAATGAAGATGATAACCAACTGCCATGATAGATGAGGCGTACCATGCTGAGCTGGGAATTCAAGCTACCATATAGCAACAATATCATTATTACTTGTAAACTGGCTTAGAATTGTTACTTAATCTAGAATGCCTAAGAGGGGTGGGCAGCCACTGGCCCTTAGACCCCCAGATGTTTTTTCTCCCTCGATTTTATGTTTGGAGTTTTTATTCCTTTCCTCTGTGTCCAGCAGGCGTACTTATAGCTCTTTAAAGGTATTATATTATGATAGACGGTAGTCAACTTTCTTCTTTGTTTCTTTCTGATCTATTTGTTTTTCTTGCCTTATGCCTGTGTTAAAGCGCTCTGTGTCACCATGCGAGAAGAGCTGTCTATAAAAGTAAATTGAAGTGAATTGAAAGTATTTAATGTGTAATGGGGGCGCGGTGGTGCAGTGGGTTGGACCAGGTCCTGCTTTTCAGTGGGTCTGGGGTTCGAGTCCCGCTTGGGGTGCCTTGCGACGGACTGGCGTCCCGTCCTGGGTGTGTCCTCTCCCCCTCCGGCCTTACGCCGTGTTACCGGGTAGGCTCCGGTTCCCTGCGACCCCATGTGGGACAAGCGGTTCAGAAAGTGTGTGTGTGTGTGTGTGTGTGTGTGTGTGTAATTCCACTCAATGACATGTACAGAAAGCTGTGTCTTTAAGCTCACAAGCAAGGAAAGAGGAATGAGGTCAAGGTGCCACTACAGTCTCACTGGGTTCACAGCCTGGAACTGGAGAGAAATGCCATCAAATCCACATATCCACACATCACAAAAGGAGCTCCTTTGCTGTAGCGGCAGCAAAAAGCCATCAGTAAAGATAAAAGACCTCAAAGCTTCAACAAATCATCACATGATCCTTGAAAAAATGTGGCATCAGTGTCTGTGGTTAGATAAGAAGGAATTTGGAATGTACTCTTCTGAAATGTGAATGCACCACCCCATCAGGACTGTGAACACAATTACCCAAAGTAATTCTCTTCATTTGCATTCAGAATTTTCAATAACATATTAGGTTTTACATTGAAAATTTATCTGAAATTGAAATATTTTTATATCATTCTTCCAGCCATGTCTTAAGAGTGCTTCAAATAAATATTTGGGAAAAAGTACAGAGAGACAAAACAATATTGAGTGATGGAAAAGCCACATATCATAAAAATGTACTCACATAATGTAAATATCCTTGGCAAAAAGTGAATAGAGGACATTAATTTTGTATACTACGTATAAAGTGCCAGAAAACTAGTGGTCTCGCTCAGATTCCTTCATCCTTCTCATTGTGGTCTCATGCTGAACCAAGGATTGGTTCCTTACACTGATTTACCAACTTATATCGCTGGGTAATTTTTATGGTGTCAATTCATGATAAGTACCTCTAACAAAGGCACTGTAGCAGGAGGTGGGATTCAAACCTGCAACTTTCCAAGTCCAGAGGCAGTGGTTCTATCCCCTGTACATGACTGAGAGTAAGAAAGTATATCCAAAATGACCATGTAGGCCTTTGCTCCACCTGGGAACATATTAGTGCTGGTAGCTGCTCTGCGTGAAAGGGAGGTGACTACTGTGGCCTTGGGCTTTCAGAGAAAGGTTTTCTCCCCATGTCCCTGTCTGTCTACAGCAGTGCCTGTTTTATCTCACCTCTGTCCTCCAGTGCTTTACTGTCACAACTCATACAGTGTCTCACTGGTGTGTTCAGGCTCTTGGCAAACTCTACTGGTTTGCTGGATCACAAACGATACTTTGAAATGTTACTCTCAGTGATATTTTTTTTCAAAACATTGAAACTAAAGGATAATGTACTGGCCTTCTAAACTTGGATTGTGGGTTTTAGTCTCAATTGTGGCAAAAATAAAGCCTATGTAGAGCTTTGGACAGCAGGTGGTGCAGTGGTTAGAGCTGTTATCTCTCAGTTTACATGTCCAGGTTTAATTCATACCTCCTGCTGTAGTACCCTTGATCAAAGTACTTATTCAGAACTACTACACTAAAGATTACCCTGATGTACAAATGGGTAAAGCACAGAAAGGAGTTTAATGTACAAACCTCACATTGTAATATACTCTGGAGCAAAGCACTAGCTAAATGAGTCAATAATGACATTAAAGACTTTCAATCAGAAACACAAACTCAACCAGCTCTTGACTCTAGGAAAGTGCTCTTAGCTTTCTAACTCCAGACATCTCTCAAACATTGTGTCTCTTGAGTGTGCCATGTGTCCTTTATACAGCCTGATTGACTGAAGTGGCTGTGCCTGGTGCTTTTAATTCCCGTGAGCCACAACCGGGTGCGTATGTTCCTGTCTGGCGCCAAGACTCATGTAAAAGGGTAATCTGTCCTGCAGTGGGTGTGTCAGAAAGAATATAACACAAAGCTCACAAGTCTCAGACAGGTGTTCTGGGTTCAAGCTACACAGGGAACCTTATGAAGAAGATTAGTTAGACTGCCAACCAGCCATCCATCTAGCCATTGTCAACAATCGCTTGTCCCAAGCAGGGTCAGGGCAAGCCAGAGACTTACTTAGCAACACAGGGCACAAGCTCAAAGGGAGAAGGGATACACCCAGGACAGGACAGGACAGCAGTCCATCACAAGGTATCTCAAGCAGCACTTGAACCTCAGACCTGCCACAGAGCAGGCACCAGCTAAACCCATGGTGCTGCCACACCACTACATCCCCCTAGTTATTTTGCTAAATGAGCAAAGTCAGGACTGTCCAGTAGGAAAAGAATTGAGGATAAATTATCTTAATCAATGTATTACTATTCTTATACAGTAGGAGGGTTGCACCAGTGTTAAGATGTTTAATGTCACACAGTTCATGTGTTGCTTCACTCTGAATACAAGTTCTTTTTTTCAAAATGTCATATTTTAGCCAAGCTTCTTGTGCAGAAATTGTACAGTCAGCTCAATTCTTACACGAGACACAAGACAACTTCTATTTTTGGTGGAGATGATTTCATGAGATAAGTTGCTTACATGTTATTTGGAAGCAGAGGTTATTAGAACTGCTGGACATCCTGACAAAATGAGTTCACAGCACTAAGCCACTGCAACACAGGAACAGATTTGCAACACAGAGACACTGAAAAACACATCCATGAAACAGGGGCTGTATCTGGCTACCCTATAATGCACCAGCTTGCCATCAAACTTGTATTTCCAGGATAAGCTCCAGACTTCCACAGCTCTGCCTTCCTTTACAGTGTGTGACTGAGTTTACCTAATGGAGCTCATTTTAGGATCGGAACCACAATTGAATACTTTTGTATGGCTTAAGCAGTGAGCTGTAAGTGGTATAAATATACACTCCTATGGTATTTATCAAATAATTTGATCTGTTGCCTTTTAGCTCTCATCATAGCTGTGGTTTAATGTGCTGACTATGATCTGAGTGAAGAAGCTGCAGGCAATGTTGGACTGATGCTGGACAGCAGGGTGTCATACGGTGAGAAGAGACTTTGTCACCTGCATCTGCAAGCTCTCTTTGTAGAGATAATACAGTATTCCTTTCTGTCACATTAATACCTTTTGAGGGTTTGAGCTGTGTGTGAGTGAGATACTTCAGGTTCACCCATGTGTGAGCAATAGCGAGAGTGTGTTCCACTGATGTATGGATTAGTGACCTGTTTTAAGTAGTGTACAGTACTAGCAATGTAAGTCATCTTGGTGAAGAAGGTATGGGCTGATAACACTACATAGAGTTTGTTGGAAGTCATTTTGGAGAAAGGCATCTGCTAAAAGAACACACACACACACACACACACACACACACACACACTTTCAGAACCGCTTGTCCCATACGGGGTCACGGGGAACCGGAGCCTACCCGGGAACACAGGGGCGTAAGGCCAGAGGGGGAGGGAACACACCCAGGACGGGACACCAGCCCGTCGCAAGGCACCCCCAAGCGGGACTTGAACCCCAGACCCACCGGACAACAGGACTGTGGTCCAACCCACTGCGCCACCGCACCCCCCGCTAAAAGAATACATTTAAATTAATACATGAAATCTTTCTTTTTTTTTTAGATATAAACACATACAGATCATGAAGAAGAGAAAATAAAATCTGAATTTATAAATACAAAGGAATCCAACTCAAAGAAGAGGCAAACTCCGCAGAAACAGAGTTGAGTTTGATCTCACAACTCTGGGACTGTGATGCACCATAGAATTGTACTCGTCCAGAGTGAGAAAAAGGGCTGGCAAAATCATCCTAGACCCTTCGCACCCAGCCCACTTCCTCTTTGAACTTTTCCCGTCTGGCCAGTGCTACAGGGCACTGAACACCAGGACAGCCAGGCACAGGAAAAGTTTCTTTCCTCAGGCCATCTACCTCATGAACAGCTAAATGCCCCCTAGGGAGTAAACTGGTGCAATAAACAACGCTATTTATATTTATGTTTATTTTCACATCATATCTCTTATTTACTTTCCCTTGCGTTGTATATAACATACCTGAACAAACATATAATGTCTAGTGTCTATTTTGTATTTTGTGTACTTTATACTCTATATATATTTTATCTTTTATTAGCCCACCCTTTCTGTCACCAAGACAAATTCCTTGTATGTGTAAACATACTTGGCAATAAAGCTCATTCATTCATTCATTCATTCATTCATTCTAATTGTGTCAACATGCACCGCTTGATACTATAGTAACTACAATAATACTCTGCTGTGGGGGCAGATTTACACTGAAACTGCAGTTTTTGCACATATTTAAGGAAACAGGCAGCAAATGCAGCTGCTCTCTGTATAATCCAAGGGCCAAGACGGACGAAGGATCTCATTGATTTTCCTGTCCGACACAAGTCACCCTTCCTGATGAAAATGTTCTTCTGGATACGAATATTACACACCGTTTAATTGAGCATCTCATTCCACAATCCTCTTTGATATGTGTTCTGAATGGATTGGTAAGAACGGATAGGTAAGGGGCTATCCTGTCCCAAGAGTGAACAGGGTAGCCCCTTACCTATTGCACTCTCTGCTTGTGTTGAGTGTCCTAAGAAGATAAGGGACCTGTAGGACAGTTTTCCCATCATTTATGCTTCCAAAAATGCTCCTGGAGAGCTGGCAAAAGAATGGGGCAGAAGGCTGTACAAGAAGATAGATCAGTATGGAAGGGGTTAGATGAAAAGAGAAGGGGGTAGAAATGAAAAGAAGCAGGTGGATAAAAAGTAAAAGACAGAAGAAAAAGATAGATCACAACTGAAGGAGCAAGAGAAATTTAAAGGTTGTGGAAAGGTGGAAGGCAGCAAAACTAGAAGTCGAATGGTATAGATGAGTAGAAAGTCCCTCTGGTTCTGAGTTCACCATCAACAAGAGACCAGTTAATTGTAGTCTTTCTCAAAGGTAAGGACATTGTTGGATATTCAGATTTCCTCCTCAAATTGTGGCACTGACTGGATTTCCTGAGAACTTCTTGAGAGCATCTGGTTGAACTCTTGGCAGCATTTCACAATTAGAGAGATAGGATGATTACAGCATTGCACGTGGTTCTTGTGGTGGCAGTTGGTGTAGTAGTCAGAGCTGCCACTTTCCACTCAAGAGCAATAGCTGGAATTCCACCACCTACTGTAGTACCAAGATACAATGATTTACCTGTTTCATTTTTTTTAAATCTAATACCAGAGTAACACAGAGTTCCAGAAGATGTGGCACACAGATCCAAAAGATACACTATCCTTTGTTAATATGATTGAAAATTCTTAGTAGATCGAAAGTTCTTAAAAATTTCTTAGTAGAAAGTGTTCTTTGTCACAAAAATACATACAACATGCATATAGAGAGACAGAGGAATAAGGACACAGAGACAGACAAGAGCAGCAGGCTGACCAGGAACAGACAGGTTGTTAGAAAGGTGCATGGGACAAAGGCCTGTCAGATGAGACTGAATGAAGGCTGGGAGTGGGCTATGGTTACGAGCACATCCTGGAATGTCCTGGTACCAGACAAAGCAGGGAGGAAGGGAGGCCACAGCTGGCCCGGGGCCTGTGGCAGGAAGTTGGGGTGGAGGTGTAAGGAGGGCGTTGGGCTGCTGGTCAACATGTGTCATAAACAGCAATGGAAGATAATACTGCTGTTTGATAACTTGGTTTTGTGTGCTGTGAAAAATATAGAAGAAAATCCTTAAATGCAAAAAATAAAACTTTCTGTACAAGATATTTATTTTTTCTAGTACTCTAATTGAAGCACTAGACATTTAAAGGCTTGCAATATGTACTTTGTTGACAAATAACATTTTTAATTAAAAATTCACGTTTATAATTGTAGTGAATGATGCAAATTTTTGTTTCACTGGAGTTCTGAAGTTTTGGAAGTAAATAAACATATGATTGATGTTACAAACATCCTTCTTAAAGTTCAGTTTGTGGTCAAAAGAGACATCCAGGCAGACACTTCTGCAGTGGTAAATGATCAGTTAGCTTGTTGACCCATTGCGGCACCTAGTGATGCATCATGAAATACCAGAGCTCAGTGTAAGAGGCCTGTGAAGACTGTCACAGGGGAGAGGCAGGAAGGTGAAACACTTATGAGCTCATGGCAGTTTGAGGGATGATTTTCAATGCTAATTCCTTTCATTTTCAAAACATTATGTTGTTACCATCTTAACACTATATTGAAGTAAGTTCTAAATTCAGTAGACAGTGTGTATGGGTAGTGTTCATTCATATGTATTCATTTAGCTGACAACATGTACCCATTTTTCTCCAAAGTGACTTAGAATCTGAAACTTCTTACAATTATTTAAAACATTTACAGAGCTGGGCAATTTTAGGGTAAACACCTTGCTCAAGGACACTACAGCTGGAATTTGATCCTGCAACCTTTGGGACAAACCCCTACACTACCCACTACACCAACGCTGCAAAACTTACAGACCACTACTGTGGGGTCTCTGGACTTGGTCATATCTCAAAGCCTGTGCTGATACTGGAGAGCAGTCTCTGTAAAGAAGAAATGAGCTCCATGTTTATAGGAAGGACATCAGCACAGCCATCGGGGGCAAAACACAATAAAAGAGATCTTTGTGTTGGAAACAGCTAATAGATAGAGGGGTAATATGATTGTTTGACTGGTTTCTCTCTTCTTATTTCACTCATCCCTAGCAGCTAAAGTCAAAAGTCTGATATCAGTCGGAAAAAGGTGGATTGCCCCCTCCGGGTTAGGGGGGAGTTGCTCCCTCAAGTGGAGGAGTTTAAGTATCTCGGGGTCTTGTTCACGAGTGAGGGAAAAATGGAGCGGCAGGTTGACAGACGGATCGGTGCGGCGTCCGCAGTAATGCGGTCATTGTACCGGTCTGTTGTGGTGAAGAGGGAGCTGAGTCGTAAGGCGAAGCTCTCAATTTACCGGTCGATCTACGTTCCTACCCTCACCTATGGTGATGAACTCTGGATCATGACCGAAAGAATGAGATCGCGGATACAAGCGGCAGAAATGAGTTTCCTCCGCAGAGTGGCTGGGCGCACCCTTAGGGATAGGGTGAGGAGCTCAGTCACCCGGGAGGAGCTTGGAGTAGAGCCGCTGCTCCTCAGCATCGAGAGGAGCCAGTTGAGGTGGCTCGGGCATCTGTTCCGGATGCCTCCTGGACGCCTCCCAGGGGAGGTGTTCCAGGCATGTCCCACTGGGAGGAGGCCTCGGGGCAGACCCAGGACACGTTGGAGAGACTTTGTCTCCCGGCTGGCCTGGGAACGCCTTGGGGTTCCCCCAGAGGAACTGGAGGAGGTGTGCGGGGAGAGGGAAGTCTGGAGGACTTTGCTCGGACTGCTGCCCCCGCGACCCAGCCCCGGGTAGCGGAGGAAGATGAATGAATGAAAATAAATTAAGTTCACTGACAACACAACCATAGTAGGTCTCATCAGCAACAATGATAAAACATCATACAGAGAGAAAGTACACAAACTGGCTGTGTGGTGTAGGAACAACAATCTCCTCCTCAATGTGGGAAAAACAAGAGCTAGTCATTGACTTCAGGAGAGCCCATGCCTATCATCCCTCACTGGCCATCAGCAGTTCTGTTGTAGAGAGTCAGGAACACCAAATTCCTGCGAGTGCACATTTCCCGGACCTCTCCTGGACCACCAACACTGCATTACTGGCCCAGAAAGCCCAACAGCACCTCTACGTCCTGCAGAGGCTAAGGAAGGCGAGTGTGCCACAGCACATCATGCACACTTTTTACAAGGGTACTATTGAGAGCATCCTAACAATTTGTATCTCTGCATGGTATGGCACACTGCAATGTCTCTAACCGCAAAACTATTACAATCTATAGTGACTACCGCTGGAAAGATTATTGGTACCCCAGTCCCCTCCATACAGAAATTTACCATGCCCACTGCACCAACAAAGCCTCAAAAACTGTGGGCGACCCCACACACCCCTCCCACAGCTTCTTCAGCCTCCTATCATTTTGAAAGAGATACAGCTTTTTCCCCCAAGCTGTCAGGATTCTGAACTCTCTCTGCCACCTTTAACATACCTGACTCTGAATTCCGACCCCTGCACCCACACCTCCTATCCAGGACACCAGCCTGTTCTGCTGAACCTTATTTAATACATTCTATAGCTATATTCTTAAAAACATTTTTGTACCACCTCATTCATTTTTATTAATCATTATTTTATTTATTTGACTGAACAAATCACTACACTTGATCCCAGAGTGTTTTTAGTTTTGTAATTTATATATTTATGGTTGACCGGTGGTGACAGACAAATTCCATGCTGACTGAAGATGATGACCAACTGCCATGATGGACGAGACGTTCCATGCTGAGCTGGGGATTCACGATACCATATAGCAACAATATCATTATTACTTGTGAACTGGCTTAGAATTGTTACTTAATCTAGAATGCCTAAGAGGGGTGGGCAGCCACTGGCCCTTGGACTCCCAGAGGTTTTTTTCCCTCTCAACTTTCACTTTGGAGTTTTTGTTCCTTTCCTCCATGGCCAGTAGGCATACTTATAGCTCTATAAAAGTACTATATTATGCTAGTCATTAGTCAACTGTCTTGTTTGTTTCTTATCTGATGTATTTGTTTTTCTTGCCTTATGCCTGTGTTAAAGCCCTCTGTGTCACTGCGTGAGAAGAGCACTCTATAAAAATTAATTGAAGTGAATTGAATTGAATTTATATAGTATAGTAGTATTACTAGCATTGTATAAGTAGTAGTAATAGTATATGTTGTCTTCTATGTATATAGTATGTTCTCTATGTTCACATCCTGGTCCACTATTTTACTAAACATACTGTGGGAATGACAAAAGTTGACTTTGACTGTATGTTAATTTCATTTTGATAATGCATACTGTTTCCATTTCATGATCTTCCTTTTCTCATCCATGTCACCAGCCAGGAGTTTGGGGCTAACAGTTGACTAAAGTCCCTGTTTCCTAAGCACACTCTTAACAGTATTTGAAGAATGTTGCCATACCTCACACTACTTGTGGGGCATGGCGATAACCCATCTGGCATCTGCCATCAAACATCTCTAGCTGATCCAGACTACCATGGTACAAATTGTATGGGACCCACCAATGTGTTTCACTATATCTCCTTTCCTCATCTCTCTCCATGGGCTTCCTCTTTCTGTTTTAGTTGAACTGCATGCCGATCTGCTCCCTGCTACCCAAAGGACCTGATCAGTCCCTAAACCCTAACAACAGCGTCACACACACATTTATAGTCCATGTATAGTTCTATCTCATACTGTGCTGCTCAGAACTGTTTGTACTGCACACCAGCCTGTTTGTAATGGACCAGATGGTGCAGTTATTCCCATTCTATATTTTAGTGAAACGTAAAAGGAGACTTGATCAGATGGCATTAAAATGGTAAATGGCAGAAAAAGTGTGCTTGTGATGCTTATGCTTTGTTAGGCGTGAAGGCTCTATTTAAATGTACAAATGTTAGAAATCTTTCCGTAGCTAACACCAAAAGAGTGCGTGTCACAGACTGAGCTGTGACAGGCAAGTTGGTTGCAAGGAATCAGTAAGATGCCGGCAAAATACCATCAATGAAGTGCTGAACCTTGTTGCTGTTGTTGCCTGTCACATGCATTTCACTTTGTACTGCTACATTGCTTGTTCTGGTCTAGAATTCCATTTAACACTTTCTGTTTGAACTAGATTGGGTGCCAGGAAAAGCCTACCGGTATCTGTCTGTTTGTCATTAATTAATAACATTTCTTTCATCAAAATATGACAAGTACATGTAATTGGTTGTGAAAAGTAAATGTATTTATTGTTTTTCAAAATAATTTCTGTAAACTTTTTGCTTACCAATATATATCGAATATATCTTTAGATGACTAATACTAATGTTATATCTATTTGACACATAGCTTATTTTACTCCAAATACAGCTCACCATCAACAAATACACACACACACACACACACACACACATTTTCTGAACCGCTTGTCCCATACGGGGTTGCGGGGAACCGGAGCCTAACCCAGCAACTCAGGGCGTAAGGCTGGAGGGGGAGGGGACACACCCAGGACGGGGTCAATAAATACATAAACTGAAAATTATTTCAGATGTTTTTGCTACTTAAATAGTGCTTTGCATGTCTGTGGAACTCATTTTGTTTTCTGAACCAGCAAATGCCTCCATCTACAGTGGTGCTTGAAAGTTTGTGAACCCTTTAGAATTTTCTCCATTTCTACATAAATATGACATAAAACGATCAGGTTCACACACAAGTCCTAAGATACTGGGGGAGGGGGGCATGTTAATTTTATTTTAATCTGTGTGCAGCAAAAGTATGTCAACCTTTGCTTTCAATTACTGGTGTGACCCCATTCTGCCACAATAACTGCAATTAAACATTTCCAATAACTGTTTATCAGTCCTGCATATCAGCTTGGTGGAATTTCAGCCCATTCCTCCTCACAGAACATCTTCAGCTCAAGGATGTTTCTGGGTTTCCTTGTATTAATTGCCCGCTTCAGGTCCTACCACAACATTTCTATAGGGTTAAGGTCAGCACTTGGATTCAGCCATTTCAACATTGTTCCAAAAAACTTTTTGTTTATCTACATGGTCTTTAGCAACTAGACAGGCAGCAATGTTCTTTTGGAGAGAACATACAGTGGTACATTTTTTTAATCTTTCCTCTGGAAAACCCTGTCATAGACACCATTGTTGTTCAGTGTTCTCTTGATGGTGAACTCATGAACACTGACATTAGCCAATGCAGGAGGCTTTCAGTTCCTTAGACCTTACCCTGGGTTTCTTTGTGACCTCCCAGACTATTACATGCCTTAATCTTGGTGTGATCTTTATTGGTTAACACTCCTGGGTAGAGTAACAATGGTGTTGAATCGCCTCCATTTGCATGCAATCTGCCTGACTGTAAACTGGTGGAGTCCGAATTTTTTATAAATGGTTCTGTAAACGTTCCTAGCCAGGTGAGAATCAGTAACTGTTTTTCTGAGGTTCTCAGAAAGTTCCTTTCCTCAAGCCATGACACACTTCTTCAGACATGTGTTGTAAATACACACACACACACACGTCTTCAGAACCGCTCGTCCCATAGGGGGTCACGGGGAACCGGAGCCTACCCGGCAACACAGGGCATAGGGCCGGAGGGGGAGGGGACACACCCAGGACGGGACGCCAGTCCGTCGCAAGGCACCCCAAGCGGGACTCGAACCACAGACCCACTGAAGAGCAGGACCCAGTCCAACCCACTGCGCCACCGCGTCCCCTTGTGTTGTAAATATTTTACATTTAAGATCAATAGTAAAGCCCCTCATTTCTGCTCTTTAAATAAGGTAGGGTTGCCCCCCATTCACACCTGACTGCCATCCCATTGATTTAAACGCCTGACTCTAATTTCCCCTTCGAATGAAATGATAATCCTAGAGTTTCACAAGTTTACTTTTGCCACACACAGGTATGTAATATTGGATCATTTTCCTCAATAAATAAACGAACCGGTACAATTTTTTTTTGTCTCATTTGTTTTAGTGGGTTTCTTTATCTAGTTTTAGGACTTGTGTGAAAATCTGATCATGTTGTAGGTTATATTTATGCAGCAATAGAGAAATTCTAAAGGGGTTCACAAAATTTCAAGAACCACTGTAGATCAGAGGTTTCCAAAGCCACATTTGTGACCCAGATGAGTGCTCTAAGTGTGTTACTGAGGGATTACGTCAATGGAACATTATAAAGGATTATAAAAGAGCAATTAAAGTAAAGTAGTTACAGCCCAGTTACAGTTAGGGTGAGGAGCTCAGTCACCCGGGAGGAGCTCGGAGTAGAGCCGCTGCTCCTCCGCATCGAGAGGAGCCAGTTGAGGTGGCTCGGGCATCTGTTCCGGATGCCTCCTGGACGCCTCCCTGGGGAGGTGTTCCGGGCTTGTCCCACTGGGAGGAGGCCTCGGGGCAGACCCAGGACACGTTGGAGAGACTATGTCTCCCGGCTGGCCTGGGAACGCCTTGGGGTTCCCCCAGAGGAACTGGAGGAGGTGTGCGGGGAGAGGGAAGTCTGGAGTACTCTGCTCGGACTGCTGCCCCCGCGACCCGGCCCCGGATAAAGCGGAGGAAGATGGATGGATGGATGGATGGATGGATGGATGGATAGTTACAGCCCATAATACACCATCAATATACTTGATTTAATAAAACTGTGAAAAACCACAAAACACTTTTGGAAGCTCTGATCCTTGAGAATGATTTCCAGTGCAAGGACTCAGTCTCTGAGATTAGAGTACTGGGGAAGCTGAGTAGCATGTAGATAGCGTTTCACGAACGTGCTAATTATCAGGTTGTTAGGACATGTAAATTCAAGGAGCAGCATTTTGGCCAAGTTCACAGCAAGGTCATTGTGGTATTACTTACAGCTACCCTGTTTCTTGCTGTGTTTTGGCTCTAAGGCTGTGATCGAGGGGAATGAAACCTGGGGAAGTCCTTCACATAATGAAATGTGTCCTGTTAGAGTTTATAACTGAATATTTTTAGATGGGCAGGTCACGTGGTATGCATGTCATACCAACGGCTTCCCAAGCGACTCTTCTACGGCGAGCTATCCCAAGGTAACCAATCTAGAGGTGGTCAGAAGAAGTGATTCAAGGATACACTTAAATCCTCCATGAAGGCATTTGGCATCAACACGAATAGCTGGGAAAAATCTGCAAAGAACAGAATGAGATGGCGCACCTCCATACACAAAGGCACAATGTTGTACGAAGCCAATAAAACACCTTTAGCTGTGCAAAAACGACAGGAACGGAAATCTCGAGGCGATCGTTCCCAACAAAAGGGCACTATCACATATTTACAGTGTCAGAGAACATTTCATGTGCAGATCTGTCTAATCAGCCATCTGCACACGCACAACGCGCCCCCGCCCCAACCCCAGCCTGACTAGATGGTCCTCATCACAACGGCGGACAAACAACACACAACTGAAATATATAACTAGTATGATTACAATGAAATCATTCATTGAAATGCCCTTTTTTGGCTGCAATTTTTTGTCATGCCTTGTTCACAATATTAATATAATGGGTGTTTTCAGAGCCTCACCAGTCAAGAGACCAGAGTTAAGCTGTAAAGGACTTTATAATTTGATTTGTGTCCAACTATAGTTGTAAAAATTGTAGAAAAGATTTGAGTGGTTTGTGCAAAGGCCACTACCACTTATATGTTCTTCCCTTGTGTTACATGTACTCCATACTATTACTTTTTGATCTTAGTATTGCTATTGATGCAATAGGTCATATCCCTTTCCTGGACAGCCACCCTCTATGGACCAGCACTGGGGTACAGTGCTTTACTCTTTTCTGCATATTCGTTTTCAGCGTGAGCAGGTGACTGATGACATTATATACAGCAGAATATCTACAGTAACAGTAGTAAACAGGAACAAAACATGAAGGAAGTATGAGAATATCATAACACTACACTCGCTGCATCTCCTGTGAGCAAAGTTTAGGAACAAATTTAAAATCTCTTTTTACTCACAAGAAAATTTTTGTAACTACCTTTTATCAGATCTTATGGCTATAATCAGGCCAGAACACTCTTAAATCACAGGATGCATGTTGTATTGTCATAACTGGAGTAAAGAAATGAGCTGCAGGCAGTACAAAGTTGCACAGGAAGGGCTCTGAACTAGGGGAGGCAATTTCAGTTTGAGGCATGTCTCTTCAGCCAGGACATTGGATCTTCTTCTCCCATGCAAGACTGCTTTTTCATTCTAAATGGTAGACTTTACTACCATTGAAAAGAACAAGATCAGTGCACATCCTAAAACCATCCACTGTTGAAACTTGACCCTAACCTGAGATGAACCAGAAGGTTGTTTTTGCATATTACTGGACACACATGAGGTTTTGCACATCCTGCAGGAACTATGAACTATTGCTCAAAACTCAGCGAAATTCAAGAGACTATTAATGTTTGTTTGTGTAGAACATTTCCAGAAAAGTGTCAAGGCATAACTGCATGTATGTTTTTGTATGTGTGTGTGTGTGTGTGTGTAATTGCTGATTTCTCACTGCACACTAATGCTTTTACCGCACCACACCCATAAATATGGATATAAACAGTAACTGGAAATTGCTAACGATATATCATGCATCAAAGAAAATAAAAATACATAGAATTTGCATTTACTTTATGCAGCAAGCAGGAGTCAGAAATTTCGTCCTTCTGAAACGGTACAGAATTGCACAGCATGTTTCATTTTTTTTAATATAATTTTTAGCAGTTTTTCCATTCCCAGTAAAGCAGCAGCAAGAGGGAGGCATCAGCTTCAACTTCATAAATAATGTGCTCTAGGAGATAATTGTACATCAGCAGTTGTCATGGTCACAGCAGACTCCCCTAAGATTGTCATGGCAACCAAATGAAACATCACTTTGCCTCCCAGGGAGCTTGTCACTGGAACATGAAAGAAGTGTAGAGATGAAACAGAAGAATTCTCTGACAGCAGGTATGAAGAGACTTGTCACACTGAAACATGATCTTTCACCATTTGTTTTCCTTCCACACACATTGCAAGTGCCTTGATTCCATGCTTTGCTACCAGTGAGGACTGATTTTTTCATCTCTGGTCTCCAATAAGAACAGCTTTTAGCTGAAATGGGGCTGGCTATCACTGGGGGCATGTTGAGACCCCCAACCCCACATGCAGAATGATTTCTCTGATTCCTGTTGACACTATCTGCTCTACACTGGTTTCTCTCTGAACATTCCACTCCTCAGAGCTCAGTTCTCGGTATCTTCAGTGTGTTACTGTGTGTAACACTTGCCCCCTCCCATCACCTGGCCCCTGTCCTCATCAGTGCAGCCCTATGTGCTGCCCTGCCCCACATTTTACACTAATCTCTGTGTCACTGGGCTTCTTCCTCCTTCTCCCTAATGATGACGGGCAGATGGTGGCCCTGTAACCCACTTTGCCGACTCTGCATGGGTTTGTGACTTGGGGCCAGGGCTGCCCAAGGGTGACACCCACAGAGGTTCTGGGCCACCGGTGCACACCCTGTGCATGGCTGAATGCTTCAGCTTGAAGGCCCTGACACACACATCTCTTGAATACGAAGCAGAGAGTCTGCTTTTAAAAATTACTATTATGCAAAGCATGATTTTTTTTAACTTTCTGAGTTCCATCAAAATCAGTAGCAACACCAGGGTTGGTGTCACCCAGTGCAGTAACTTATGGTGTCACCCTCTATGGACCTCCTCCCATACCAGACCACACAGTATCCTTAGTAATGTTTTTTTGTACTAATATTACTCGTAAATCGTAATTACCCTGTATCACTGAATGTAATGCCAATGGTAGTGACATAAACAACTAGCAAATTTAAAATTACACCTTTAAATTACAATATCATACACACAGCCTAAAGGTATTTACATTTACATAGTTTTATGTAAAGTGAAAATTCTGTAAGAAAACATTAGAATTCAAAGTAAAAACATTGAACTACAACAAAATTATGTTTATTTTAACATTATTGATATAGGTTCCCGTATGGGACAAGCGGTTCTGAAAATGTGTGTGTGTGTGTGTGTGATATAGGTTCATAAATACTAATTACCACAATACTGTAGCTAAAACACCAGAAAATTTGACAATGTCAGCCCGCACCGCCCACACCCTCCTGGTGACGCCGCTGATCAAAATTTATTTGCTAAGTATAATACAGTTGTCCTATACAGTGTCATGGTGCCCCAGAGCCTATCCCAGAAGCACAGGGAAGGAGATTCATACATATTTATACTAATGATAAAGTGTAAGCTTTCAGTCATTCGCATCCATGACTTTGTGCCCATTTCTCCTTACAGAGCTTCAATTCAGGGGTGGGCTTCCCCGCATGAACTTCCCACTTCAGGTCCATCTGCAACATTTCTATAGGATTAAGGTCTGGACTTTGATGTGGCCATTGCAAAATATTAATGTTCTACTGCTTTAAGTATTCTTTGTAGAATGACTTACGTGTTTATGGTTGTTGTCTTGCTGCATTACCCACTTTCTCTTGAGTTTCAGTTCACGGATGGATACACTGACACTTTCCTGTAGAATTTGCTGGCAAAATTCAGAATTCATAGTTCCATCAATGATGGCAAACTGTCCTGACCCAGAGGCATAAAAGCAGGCTGAAATCATAATACTGCCTCCTTGTTTCAAAGATGGGATAAAGTTCTTATATTGGAGTGCAGTGTTTGCCTTTTACCAAATGCTTCTCGTTCAAGCGAAGAAGTTCTATTTTTGTCTCATCTGTGCACAGAACATTCTTCCAATAGCCTTCTGACTTATCCTCGTAGTCTTCAGCAAACTGTTGAAGGGCAGTAACTCACAGTGTTTATTTTTTACACATATTTCTATAAGTGGAGGGCAAATGAAGTGGCATTAAAATATGGTCACGAAAAGTATAAGGAAAAAGAGTGTGATAATGACTGCCCCTTACCGCACTTTGATGTATACTGATAGAGCTGTTTACGGAAGTTGAATACTTTTGAAAAAAGCATGTAGAAATGGTGGAATAAGAGGCAGAGGGTGAAGAACATATCCCTCAGGCTTCCTGCTGCAGGATTCCCTCCCAAGAACATGAGTCTTATGTTTAATCTTGTCATCTTTGTCAGATTTTTATGATGAGTTTATGTCAAATATGTTCTTGATTTTTTGCAGCCACTGCGGCCGGACCTGCCTGTCCCGCATTGGCCTCACCACCCACCAGAGAGCCTGCAGCCAATGTGGACAGCCCCCTTCCTAAATCTTTGTTCGCGAAGGCAAACCATGGTGATGGTGAGTATTAGTATTACCCTAATACTAACAAACCTATAAAAAAGCTGTAAAAAGAGTGACTGAAGGGGCACTGCTGCTTTGGCTCTTAATGCAAGGAGGAGAAACCAGGGCAGCTAGTAGCACACTGGTTGCACTTTACATTGCCTTTGGACCCAAAACTTATAGGTTCAAATCTCACCTCAAGTTGTAGCACTCTTGAGCAAGATACCTACCTTAAATAGATTCAGCTGAATTGTTAGTCACTTTGTAGTGTCAGATAAATTAATGAATATAACAGATGACTTCATGTCCTCCTTCCCCCAAAGCTAATTAGGTATGAGACACCAAGAAGGTCTACTCTAATAGTGCTTGGAAAAAAAACACATCAACACATGAAGAGATGGAAAAATTCATGGTGACTGGAGGCTGGTTGTGTCCCTGGGCTGACCACAGAAAAAATACATTTCATTTCCAACACTCACACACAGTGAATGTCATTGGTGGTAGAGCAAGTAGCACCACTGCTACATACCTCTGGCCAATGGGTTTGAATCCAGTTCAATGAGTTTTGAGTCTGCATGTTCTCCCCATGTCCATGTGGGTTTTTTCTTCTTGTCCTCCTTTGCTCTCACAGTTCAAAGGGATGTCTATGAGGGTATGGATGATGGATGGAGGCAATGGTGGAGAACCGAAGTACACACACACACACACACACACACACACACACACTTTCTGAACCACTTGTCCCATACGGGGTCACGGGGAACCGGAGCCTACCCAGCAACACAGGGCGTAAGGCCAGAGGGGGAGGGGACACACCCAGGACAGGACGCCAGTCCATCGCAAGGCACCCCAAGCGGGACTCAAACCCGAGACCCACTGGAGAGCAGGACCCAGTCCAACCCACTGCGCCCCCAGAACCGAAGTACTTGTACCAAAAATGTTTATTTTTTCTTTATTTAAAAAGATGATCTTCAATAATAATAAAACACTTTAACCCCAGCCAAACACAAAGAGAAACATTGAGTTACAAAAGAAAATGAGGCATATGTGCCATGGGCTTAAACCCCTTGCACCAACAGCAATACACAGCTCTCCCATTCTCTGTGTGAGTGCCTGTCTGAGTCTCATGGGTTTGCACGAGTCTCCTAACTAGTGACCAAATACAAGTTTTATAGCAGAAACTCCATCCTTCTGGCTACACCATAACAGCCTCAACAACTAATTCCAAAGTATATATTCTCCCAAAATAAAACCCAACATAAATACAAAAACATACAAACCATACAACACATTTGTCCGTTATAAATATCCCCATCTTACAATATATAAAAGCATTTATCCCATTACACAGTAAAACACCCCTGTCAAGTTGGTTGTGCCCAAGAACTTCCACCTCGAGTGGTTCACTCCATGTGGTATGCAATACACGCTAACCAGCACAACAAAGATGTTACGCTGGTGAATGGTAAGCAAAGAAACTACAAAAATGATTTTTAAAAACTGCAATAAATGTGTTTACTTTTTAACAACCATCTGCACGTACTTCTCATACTTCCTTAAAAAAGAAATGTTAATGACAAACATGGATACCGGTAGGTCTTTCCTGGCACCCAACCTGGTTGAAACATCCATCCATTCATCCATCTTCCTCCGCTTATCCGGGGCCGGGTCGCGGGGGCAGCAGTCCGAGCAGAGTCCTCCAGACTTCCCTCTCCCCGCACACCTCCTCCAGTTCCTCTGGGGGAACCCCAAGGCGTTCCCAGGCCAGCCGGGAGACAAAGTCTCTCCAACGTGTCCTGGGTCTGCCCCGAGGCCTCCTCCCAGTGGGACAAGCCCGGAACACCTCCCCCTGGGAGGCGTCCAGGAGGCATCCGGAACAGATGCCCGAGCCACCTCAACTGGCTCCTCTCGATGCGGAGGAGCAGCGGCTCTACTCCGAGCTCCTCCCGGGTGACTGAGCTCCTCACCCTATCTCTAAGGGTGCGCCCAGCCACCCTGCGGAGGAAACTCATTTCTGCCGCTTGTATCCGCGATCTCATTCTTTCGGTCATGATCCAGAGTTCATACCATAGGTGAGGGTAGGAACGTAGATCGACCGGTAAATTGAGAGCTTCGCCTTACGACTCAGCTCCTTCTTCACCACAACAGACCGGTACAATGACCGCATTACTGCGGACGCCGCACCGATCCGTCTGTCAACTTGCCGCTCCATTTTTCCCTCACTCGTGAACAAGACCCCGAGATACTTAAACTCCTCCACTTGAGGGAGCAACTCCCCCCTAACCCGGAGGGGGCAATCCACCTTTTTCCGACTGAGAACCATGGCCTCGGATTTGGAGGTGCTGATTCTCATCCTCGCCGCTTCGCACTCGGCTGCAAACCTCCCCAGTGCATGCTGCAAGTCTTGACTTGATGAAGCCAACAGGACCACATTGTCCGCAAAAAGCAGAGACGAGATCCTGCGGCCACCAAAACAGACACCCTCCGTTCCCTGGCTGCGCTTAGAAATTCTGTCCATGAAGATAATGAACAGAATCGGTGACAAAGGGCAGCCCTGGCGGAGTCCAACATGCACCAGGAACAGGTCTGACTTACTGCCGGCAATGCGAACCAAGCTCCTGCTCCGGTCATACAGGGAACGAACAGCCCATAGCAACGAGCCCCGAACCCCATAATCCCGAAATACCCCCCACAGGATGCCACGAGGGACACGGTCGAATGCCTTCTCCAGGTCCACAAAACAGATATGGACTGGTTGGGCAAACTCCCACGAACCCTCCAGCACCCTAGTGAGGGTATAGAGCTGGTCCAGTGTTCCACGGCCAGGGCGAAAACCGCATTGCTCCTCCTGAATCCGAGGTTCGACCATCGGTCGGATTCTCCTTTCCAGTACCCTGGCATAGACTTTCCCAGGGAGGCTAAGGAGTGTGATCCCCCTGTAGTTGGAACACAATCTCCGGTCCCCCTTCTTAAAAAGAGGGACCACCACTCCGGTCTGCCAGTCCAGAGGCACCATTCCCGAACTCCACGTGATGCTGCAGAGGCGTGTCAGCCAAGACAGCCCCACAACATCCAGAGACTTGAGAAACTCGGGGCGGATCTCATCCACCCCCGGAGCCTTGCCACCGAGGAGTTTTTTGACTACCTCAGCAACTTCAGCCAGGGTAATGGACGAGTCCCCCTCCGAGTCCCCAGCCTCAGCTTCCTCTACGGAAGGCGTGTCGGAGGGATTGAGGAGATCCTCAAAGTACTCCTTCCACCGCCCGAGGACATCCTCAGTTGAGGTCAGCAGCGCACCACTTCCACTGTAAACAGTGTTCGTGGAACACCGCTTCACCCCTCTGAGTCGCCGGACGGTTTGCCAGAATCTCTTTGAGGCCGACCGAAAGTCTTCCTCCATGGCCTCACCGAACTCCTCCCAGGCCCGAGTTTTTGCCGCGGTGACTGCCAGAGCCACGCTCCGTTTGGCCCGTCAGTACCTGTCAGCTGCTTCAGCAGTCCCATGAGCCAGCCAGGCCCGATAGAACTCCTTCTTCAGCTTGACGGCATCCCTTACCTCCGGTGTCCACCACCGTGTTCGGGGATTGCCGCCGCGACAGGCGCCGGAGACCTTATGGCCGCAGCTCCGAACCGCCGCCCCGACAATGGAGGCGCGGAACATAGTCCATTCAGACTCAATGTCCCCCACCTCCCTCGGGACCTGGTTGAAGCTCTGTCGGAGGTGGGAGTTGAAGACCTGTCTGACAGGGGCCTCCGCCAAACGTTCCCAACAGACCCTCACTATGCGTTTGGGCCTGCCAGGTCTGTCCAGCTTTTTCCCCCGCCATCGAATCCAACTCACAACCAGGTGGTGATCAGTTGACAGCTCAGCCCCTCTCTTCACCCGAGTGTCAAAGACATATGGCCAAAGGTCAGGAGAAACGACTACAAAGTCGATCATCGACCTCCGACCTAGGGTGTCCTGGTGCCAAGTGCACTGATGGACACCCTTATGCATGAACATGGTGTTCGTTATGGATAAACTGCGACTAGCACAGAAATCCAATAACAACTCGCCGCTTGGGTTCAGATCAGGGAGGCCGTTCCTCCCAGTCACGCCCCTCCAGGTATCACTGTCGCTGCCCACGTGGGCGTTAAAGTCCCCCAGTAGAACGACAGAGTCCCCAGTGGGAGCGCTTTCCAGCACGCCCCCCAGGGACTCTAAAAAGGCCGGGTAGTCTGCACTGTCGCTAGGCGCATAAGCACAAACGACAGTGAGAGACCGTTCCCTGACCCGAAGGCGTAGGGAGACGACCCTCTCATTCACCGGGGTAGACTCCAGCACATGGCGGCTGAACTGGGGGGCTATTAATAAGCCCACACCTGCCCGCCGCCTCTCACCCTGGGCAACGCCAGAATAGTGGAGAGTCCACCCTTGATCAAGAAGAGTGATTCCAGAACCCAAGCTGTGAGTGGAAGTGAGCCCGACTATATCTAGATGGTATCTCTCAACTTCCCGCACCAGCTCAGGCTCCTTCCCCGCCAGTGAGGTGACATTCCAAGTCCCAAAAACCAGAGTTGGCGCCCGAGGTTTGGGTCGCCCGGGCACTCGGCCCCGACCACCGCCCAAATCACAATGCACCGGCCCCTTACGGTTTCTCCGGCAGGTGGTGAGCCCACCGGTTGAAACAGAAAATGTGAAATACTGGACCAAAACAAACTGTGTAACAGTACAAAGTGAAATACATGTGAACAGGCAGCAGCAGCAACAAGATTCAGTATTTTGACGGTATTTTTGCCAGCATGTTGCTGAATCTTTGCAACCAGGATGCCTGTCACAGCTCAGTATGTGACAATGTCTTTCAGGTGGACTGGTCCCTCTAAATTGCCCATAATGTGTGTGTTACACTGCTCTGCTGTATAGATGTGTGAAACACTATAGTAAACTACCTAGAGTCAATCTTCCACTGCTGGTTATTGCCAGTAAAAGACTAGTTAATAATCACTGTACGTCAGTCTGAAGAAAAGCATCTGATAAATGAAGAAATATTGAATAAACAAGTATCTCCTCAGGTTTTTTCAGCAGCCTTTGAGCCACAGGTACAACATCTGTGTGTCTCTTCCATGTTTGAATGAGCAGATGAAGAATGAGAGGGAGCAGCTGAGTGAAGGGGGAGTGGGATATGCATGGAGCTATCACCATGGTGATGTTCTTCCACATCTCCCACACGCTGAGTGCCCCTGGACTGAGCTGCAGGAATTAAAGCAGAAGTCTCCCCTCGTCCACCTCTCCAGGTGCATCAGGCCTGAACTTTAGAAGACTTTAACCTGATATACACTGCTAATTATCACACATGTACACACATACACACTCACACACAAAGAATGGGGGGAAAGTGCTACATGTGTCTCAGATGGTAATTGAGGGTTTTCCACATCCAATCTTGGTCGGCAAATCACATTTCCTTAAAAAATGACCTTTGGTGCTCAGCAGGGGGCTCACAGTCAGAGGAGGTCAAACTGGTTGGGACGGTGGAGAGTGTGCTTCAGGAGGCGGGGCTTTGTTCCAGCACACAGTACAGTGGTATCTCCACATACAGCTGTTTGTTCACAACCACTCTCACAGCTAGGGAGACCACGTGCAAGGGGTGACGAGTACCTTCTAAGTAGTGGGGTAATGTCGCCACCTGGTGGTTAAATAACAAGACAGTCTGGTAATTCGACACCAGGACCTGGGACATTAAGACTGACAGCAGGACAACAAGACAGCAGCAGGACAGTCTGAGAGAAGGATAGTGGGATAGCACACCCTCACAGGTGAAAGGTGAGCAGGTGAGCCAGACTGGCTGAGTGAAGGAATGAGGCAATCTACAGATATCACACACATCTCTTCCTGTGCCAGTGAACATAGGCCAGACTGGCCGTACAATACGGTCATCACTCCCATTAACTGCTCAGAACCACATTCATTTCACACAGGTACCCCCATGTTGCTGAGGGCTTTCAAAACACTGTAACTGCGGAATTTGTATTTTACACCGTACATTTTCCTTCCTTTCTAAATTTTCTCCGTAAATTTACCACCTGACCTCTCAAATGAGCTAAACATGAGTTAGAGCTATTGATTATGTCTTCTTTGGGAAATAACTTCATTCACACTTGTAGTTTTCAGAAGTTGTTCCATCTCAGTGTGTGAGCGTGTCTCAAGGAGCCCTGTTTACCCCTAAAGGAGGACACCCTGTGGTACAGAGCTCCTCACATATCCTGTGCTTCTTTATTAAATTACTAGTTATGAAGGAATGAATATAACTAACAGAAACTACAAATTAACTGAATGAGCCTCTGCAGTTGCATAAAACTTTATTTGTCTCACATATGACTAGGCTCTGGACCCTCAGGACCTTGCAGTGGACAAGTGGTTATTCATGATGGATGGATGGATGGATGGATGGATGGATGGATGGATGGTAACAGTTTCACCACAAGAGGGGGACTGAAACATCCCAGATGAAACCAATGAATGTGGTCTGTGTATCTGATGAAAAACCATGTCAGTAGAAATAAAGGGTTACAGATGTTTTCATATTTTACAACAGTCAGATTTTTCCTATCCATGCCCACTGATGCCTTTTTTTAAATTTATACTTCATCTGACTTTGTAGTATTGTGAGCACATTTGCATATATTTCTCAGTAATAGGACACTCTATTATGGAAATACAAGTAAATATATAAAATACCTTATCAAAATATTAAATATTACGGTAAGCATGTGTTTTAATGTTTAAATTATGTGGTTTTTAACAACCCAGGTTTAATATCACAACCATAGGCAACCACTTTTTTCTCATTTTAAATTAAGAAAAATTATATATACACTGTATTTAACATATTTCATTTTTTTTTAAATAAAGTTATTCCTCATTTTCTTTCTTTTATTCCTCATTCCTCCTAACTTACTGAAAATAAATCAAACAAACCAAATATCAAAAACCAGGACAATAACAAATTCCATTATCTCTTATGGGGACCAATTTAAACCTGTTCAAAACCCATCCCAAGTTCACCTCAAAATCGCTGTAAATGATACATCTTATATGAAAAATGCTTTGCCTTCTTCTCCACCTTACCTGACATTTTCTTGAACTTCTTTTCTTCTTTGGAATCTATTTTTCAGAAATAAAACATTGTCTGTCTGAAACTGCTTGTCCCATGCGGGGTCGCGGGGAGCCAGAGCCTAACCCAGCAACACAGGGTGTAAGGCTGGAGGGGGAAGGAACACACCCAGGATGGGACGCCAGTCCGTCACAAGGCACCCCAAGCAGAACTCAAACCCCAGACCCACCAGAGAGTAGGACCCGGTCAAACTTACTGCACTGCCACACCCCCCCCTCAGAAATAGAACACTTTATTTCAATTATTTACAAATGGATAATTATAAAATTAAAACAAAGTGGTGCCAAGCAGAGGACACAAACACAAAAATGTGAGTTCCAACCCAGACCAATTAGTGGAAGACTGTAATTGAGAGCATAGGTACACGGTTCCGACAATGCATTGCATTTTACAGTCTCTCTCACAAAGCTGCTTCATGACATTTTCAAATTTGGTATCAGTTTATCACACTAGAGTGAATACTGGGGGTCTCAGCCACATATAGCAGAAGAGATACAATAAATGACAGTCTGCACCAATTAACAATAAATGGCATTAATAATAATTAATAATTCTTCGGTGGGCTCACCACCTGCTGGAGAGGACATAAGGGGCCGGTGCATTGTGATTTGGGCGGTGGTCGGGGCCGAGTGCCCGGTTGACCCAAACCTCGGACGCCAACTCTGGCTTTTGGGACTTGGAATGTCACCTCACTGGTGGGGAAGGAGCCTGAGCTAGTGCAGGAAGTTGAGAGATACCATCTAGATATAGTCGGGCTCACTTCCACTCACAGCTTGGGTTCTGGAATCACTCTTCTCGATCAAGGGTGGACTCTCCACTATTCTGGCGTTGCCCAGGGTGAGAGGTGGCGGGCAGGTGTGGGCTTATTAATAGCCCCCAGTTCAGCCGCCATGTGTTGGAGTCTACCCCGGTGAATGAGAGGGTCGTCTCCCTACGCCTTCGGGTCAGGGAACGGTCTCTCACTGTCGTTTGTGCTTATGCGCCTAGTGGCAGTGTAGAGTACCCGGCCTTTTTAGAGTCCTTGGGGGGCGTGCTGGAAAGCGCTCCCACTGGGGACTCTGTCTTAGACCGGGGTGGTGGTCCCTCTTTTTAAGAAGGGGGACTGGAGATTGTGTTCCAACTATAGGGGGATCACACTCCTTAGCCTCCCTGGGAAAGTCTATGCCGGGGTACTAGAGAGGAGAATCCGACCGATAGTCGAACCTCGGATCCAGGAGGAGCAATGCGGTTTTCGCCCTGGCCGTGGAACACTGGACCAGCTCTATACCCTCACTAGGGTGTTGGAGGGTTCATGGGAGTTTGCCCAACCAGTCCATCTGTGTTTTGTGGACTTGGAGAAGGCATTCGACCGTGTCCCTCGTGGCATTCTGTGGGGGGTACTTCGGGATTATGGGGTTCGGGGCTCGTTGCTACGGGCTGTTCGTTCCCTGTATGACCGGAGCAGGAGCTTGGTTCGCATTGCCGGCAGTAAGTCAGACCTGTTCCCGGTGCATGTTGGACTGTTCATTATCATGTTGGACATTCTGTTCATTATCTTCATGGACAGAATTTCTAGGCGCAGCCAGGGAACGGATGGTGTCTGTTTTGGTGGCCGCAGAATCTCATCTCTGCTTTTTGCGGACGATGTGGTCCTGTTGGCTTCATCGAATCAAGACTTGCAGCGTGCCCTGGAGAGTTTTGCAGCCGAGTGCGAAGCGGCGAGGATGAGAATCAGTACCTCCAAATCCGAGACCATGGTCCTCAGTCGGAAAAAGGTGGATTGCCCCCTCCGGGTTAGGGGGGGAGCTCCTCCCTCAAGTGGAGGAGTTTAAGTATCTCGGGGTCTTGTTCACGAGTGAGGGAAAAATGAAGCGGCAGGTTGACAGACGGATCGGTGCGACGTCCGCAGTAATGCGGTCGTTGTACCGGTCTGTTGTGGTGAAGAAGGAGCTGAGTCGTAAGGCGAAGCTCTCAATTTACCGGTCAATCTACGTTCCTACCCTCACCTATGGTATGAACTCTGGATCATGACCGAAAGAATGAGATCGCGGATACAAGCGGCAGAAATGAGTTTCCTCCGCAGGGTGGCTGGGCGCACCCTTAGAGATAGGGTGAGGAGCTCAGTCACCCGGGAGGAGCTCGGAGTAGAGCCGCTGCTCCTCCGCATCGAGAGGAGCCAGTTGAGGTGGCTCGGGCATCTGTTCCGGATGCCTCCTGGACGCCTCCCAGGGGGAGGTGTTCCGGGCTTGTCCCACTGGGAGGAGGCCTCGGGGCAGACCCAGGACACGTTGGAGAGACTTTGTCTCCCGGCTGGCCTGGGAACGCCTTGGGGTTCCCCCAGAGGAGCTGGAGGAGGTTTGCGAGGAGAGAGAAGTCTGGGGCGCTCTGCTTAGACTACTGCCCCCGCGACCCGGTCCCGGATAAGCGGAGGAGGATGGATGGATGGATGGATGGCATTAATAATTCCTGACAAACTGAAAAACATCAGGAGATTGATTAATGGGGGATACTGTGATGAACTTTACTGTGTGTTCATTCCATGCATGAGCAATATTTGTACTGTAGCTGAATTGTATTACACACAAAGACCCATTGTAGCACCAAGCTGTACATCTCCATGTTGCAAAGAAATTAAGACATTCTGGCCTTCCCATGCAGTGTGTGCAGATGACACTTTCTTTGTCCTGCAAAAGGACAATTTAAAGCTTTTCAACGCAATAATGGTTTTGTTAAATGACTTGCTGTGGCATAAACTTTTCTACAAAAGTTAATAGGTTTTAAATTTTTATGACATTATGTGTAGAAAAAGTGAATGTTGCCATCTGAACAATTCTCTGTGTGGTCAGAAACACTCATCCAAGAACCTTCTCATCACATTTTTCTTAGTAAAACACATTTGACAGGATGTAAAACAGTGTCCTGACCAACACCTTCCACACGGTGAGGCCAAATATGCACACAGAGTATCGTGAATCATCCTTGAAATTTACACCTCAGTTGGTGCTAAAATTTTAATACAGACAAGCCATTAATTGCTTATTGCTTCCAGATAATGGGAAAGGTGTGTTTGGGTTCAGCACATCTGGCCACCTTGGTGTCACACAGCCTACAGTCAGTGTTGCTGCTGTGCCAACATCATGACAGCTTCTTTTGAGCAGTGCATTACCATCCCTGCAAGTAGTGTCAGGTTTCTTGGGGAAATGGTATGATGACCTAACACCTTCTGCTCCAAAAATGTAGGTTTAAATTCCACCTCCTGCAGTAAGGCCCTTAATTAAGACACACACACACATTTTCTGACCCGCTTGTCCCATATGGGGTCGCGGGGAACCGGAGCCTACCCGGCAACTCAGGGCATAAGGCCGAAGAGGGAGGGGACACACCCAGGACGGGACGCAGGCCGCCGCAAGGCACCCCAAGCGGGACTCGAACCCCAGGCCCACTGGAGAGCAGGACCCGGTCCAACCCACTGCACCACCGCACCCCCCTTAATTAAGACACACACACACATTCTCAGAACCGCTTGTCCCATATGAGGTCGCGGGGAACCGGAGCCTACCCGGCAACACAGGGCGTAAGGCCAGAGGGGGAGGGGCCACACCCAGGACGGGACGCCAGTCCGTCGCAAGACACCCCAAGCAGGACTTGAACCCCAGGCCCACTGGAGAGCAGGACCCGGTCCAACCCACTGCACCACCGCACCCCCCTTAATTAAGGCAATTACCCTCAAATCATTTACATTAATTTGCTTAGCAGACACTTTTCTCCAAAGCAACTTACAACAAAGACTATGTAGTGTTACTAGTCCACACACCTTATTCACCAAGGTAACTTACACTGCATCACTCATCCATACATCAGAAGAACACACTGTCTCTGTGACACTCACACACACTACAGGGGAACATGAACAGCATGTCTTGGGACTGTGGGAAGAAACCAGAGCACCTCCAGGAAATCCACACAGACCTGGGGAGAACATGCAAACTCCACACAGACTGAGCAGGGATCAAACCCACATGCTCTCACACTACCCAGGCACTCTGCAACAGCAGCACTACTCACTGTGCCACCATTCCATACAGCAGAAGTTGCCCTGGTATGTTAATGGGCAAATTCGTGCATCCAACTCAGTATGAAAAAGCAAACACTTTAAGTCGCTCTGCCAAAAAGCATCATTAAAAAACAAATGCCATCAGCCTGAGTATGCATCCAGAACCTTCTTGCTGTCTTTCGCAACAGACATGTTTATTTAGTTATTCAAATAGGCAACATTTTCTGAGTTTTCTGGTAACTCATCAGAAAGTTACTTTCCAAGCTGGAGTATATATTGAAGGCTTTACAACTGGTTACATGCATTAATATTGAGTTAAATTTTTCAAAACTGTATACATTTCTCTTTACCAGCATGCAGCTTGGCACACCAGTTAATCTCACATACAGAATGCACTAAATACACCAAAGCACTTCATATATGTCTCAGAATCAATCCAGTCCACCATGACATTAGCAAAAGTTTTCTCCCAACAAGGACACTTTACTACTCACAACACAATCTGTAGATAGACACATCAGATGGCATTACAAGATCAAATATAATTTTTGTCTTTGAAGTGTCTGAGTTTTTTTTTTTTTTTTTTTTACATAAACTAAAATTCCATAGGGGGGTGTGGTGATGCAGTGGATTTGGCCGGGTCCTGCTCTCTGGCGGGTCTGGGGTTTGAGTCCCGCTTGGGGTGCCTTGCGGCGGACTGGCGTCCCGTCCTGGGTGTGTCCCCTTCCCCCTCCAGCCTTACGCCCTGTGTTGCCGGGTAGGCTCCGGTTCCCCGTGACCCCGTATGGGACAAGCGGTTCTGAAAATGTGTGTGTGTGTGTGTGTCTTTGAAGTGTCTGAGTTTTTTTTTTTTTTCACATCAACTAAAATTCCATAGGGGGGTGTGGTGATGCAGTGGATTTGGCCGGGTCCTGCTCTCTGGCGGGTCTGGGGTTTGAGTCCCACTTGGGGCTTGCCTTGCAACAGGCTGGCATCCCATCCTGGGTGTGTCCCCTCCCCCTCCTGCCCTGCACCCTGTGCTGCTGTGCTTGGCTCTGGCTTGCCGCAACACCCCTTGGGACAAGTGTTTTCAGACAGTGTGTGTAAAATTCTATAACAAACAGGAATGGTACATCTTTACAGTATCAACTGTACTACAGTTATTGGAATCAGTTAAACATGCTTCAATACCCTTTATTCTTGGTTTTTTGCATAGAATATTTTGAAACACACAGAAGAAACTTCAGGAATTCCAGTACTATAACACAAAAATTGTGCATATTCACTGTAAATGTAGACCTGCAATCACACTCACACAGCAGCTATGCCACATGGACTGATTAATGAACATATACACCAAACAGACACGACATTAATGCCACTGATAGGTGAAGTGAATAAGACTGATTAACTCATTACAATGGCATCTGTCAATAGGTGGAATACAAAAGGCAGCAAGTGCACAGTCAATTCTTGAATCTGATGTGTTGGAAGCAAGAAAAATGGGGAAGCATAAGGCTCTGAGTAACTTTGACAAGGGCCAAACTGTAATGGCTGGTTGACTGGGTCAGAGCATCTCTAAAACAATGTTTTGTGAGGTGTTCCCAGCATGCAGTGGTTAGTACCTACCAAACCTGGTCCAAGGAGGGACAAACTCTGAACTGACAACAGGGTCATGAGCGCCCAAAGCTCATTGAGGTGTATGGGGAGCGAAGGCTAGCTCGTTTGGTCTGATAATCCAGCAGAAGAGCTACAGTAGCACAAATTGCTGAAAACCTTAATGCTGGCCATGTCAACATGCAATCAGCATGGGCACTCTGACCGTCCAGTGGCTAGGCAGCCCCATACAAACAAAGCAAGCAGCAATGCATTGTGTTCTGACACCTTTGTGTCACAGCAATGAAAAAATTAGCAGACAGTTTAACATTTTGCATACTGTGTAAAAAGTTTTGAAAAAGTGAACTCGGTATGAAGAGATGCATATAACTGATTGGGAAAAAAAGTAAATTGTTATACAGAAACTTTAATAACTAAATGTCACGCCCTCCTCCACGCAACGACGAACACCTGCGGCTGATCGGGGAGCGACCGCATAAGGGTGGTCCGGAGCACACTCGCGGAGCTAGGCTTGTTCAGCGCGGATCAGCGCGAGTGTGCTTCCTGAGTTCTTACCGCTCCTGGTCTCCCGGCCTCCCGGCTCTTTTCCCTTCTCTTGCTTGATCTCACAGTTTCCACAATCTCCTGCCTGACTCACGGATACGGCTTTCGATTTGTCCCTTTGATTCCGTTTATGCCTCGGTGACCCTCGTTTTGCCTTGTGACAACGGTTTTTGGATTCCCCTTTTGAACCCCGACGATCTGCGCTTGGGTCCGATGGCTTCCTTCCGTTGTGACACCATGACACTAAACATGGTTTCAACAGTACTAAGCAATTACAATTACAAAAACCCAAAATGTTAAATTTAGGGCAACTTAAGTGTAACAATTTTAAAAAATAATACTTAATTATAACCAGTTATAGACCCCCACACATAACAAAGCTGTAGCTGTTTTGGTGGGACCTCTGAATCAATTCTGCAACTAATTTTCAGAGGCATGGAAGTAAAATATACATTTTTTAATAAGTTCTATTATTCAGACAGTGTCATGTACTTGACATATATTTTATGTAACTATTATATGCAAATAATTAAAACTAGCATGCAGTTCCTTTTCTGTAGTTGCAGAAGAGAAGAGGCCAGTCTGTGTATTACCAGTTATGACAACTAAATAGCTGAGGGATGTCATGGATCGGGTGGACCCGGACCATGAGGACCCCAAGTTGTGAGTGAAGTGGCAGCTTTCCAGCCCTCCTGGATAGCAAATACCCCAGTATGCCATACATGACCAAGGAAATGTCAGTGTGTCAACACTGACTCATACATTACAGCTAACTGCCATTGTTGGAGACTATAGGGAACTGTGCCATGTTCCTATGGAGCGGCACACATACTTGGCCCTAAAGTGTCCCATTTAAGGATGTGTCTATCATGCATACTTATGATATTTACAGTTACACAGATGAATCATTTTTACTACATTGACTCATGGTAAGAACTTTGCTCAAGGGTACTAGTGGGATATATACCAAGCACTTAGAAAGCATAGACTTATGAGTTCTGGTGGATGTAGGACATGAACAGTAAGTGCCTTTGTGGACAAGGTCTTGTGCCACGTGAGGTTCACTGCTATCCTAGTACTGTCACAACGGACTCTCTCTCACTACAGACAGTAGCCCCTCCTTAGCTGATCAACAGTGAATCCAACCCCCCCTTGGGTGGACACTGCCTATTTTTCATCAGTTAGCATCCTGTAGTACCTGTCTGGTCATTCACAGTGAACAAGCACTGTAGATGAGCATCCATTTGCTTGACAGCAGCTGGACAGCAACTCTGTGGTTTTCTTTGTGTGGCAGACAATGGCATTTATTCATTTAGCTGATGCTTTTCTGTAAAGCAACTCAGAAATATTAAGCTACTTACATTTACATTTACTCATTTAGCATACGCTTTTGTCCAAAGCAATGTACATCTCAGCAAAAATACAATTTGTGCATTACATTGAGAGAAAGAGACATGACATGTGACTCTTAAGTAAACCTAGTTTGTTATTGTTACTTACCTATTTATACAGCTGAGTAGTTTTATTCAAGCAATCTAGTATGAGTACCTTGCTCAAGGGCAGTATAGCCAGAGGTGAGAGTCAAACCAGCAGCTTCTTGTCCAAAGGCAGCAGCTCTAACCTCTATGCTACCAGCTGTCCCAAGGCACACATAACAGATAACATGAACACATCTGGAAGGATTAATAATTGCTGTATTAACGTAACATCGCAACAAGACACTCAAAAATGTGAAAGGGGTTAGAAGGAAGAAAGTACAAGCAACCATTTCTTATAATAAAGCTTTAATGTAAGCAACATATTTATACAAAAGGACACAGTCTCTTGCTTTCATAGCAGCTCTTTTTGCACCTCTCAAGGAAAAATAAGACAAACATATTAAGGTATAACTGAAGTGGTAAAACCCAAGTGCATTCATCCATTTTTTTTTTATTTGTTTTATAAATGGCACCGAGTCATGGTAACACAGAGACAGAAACAGGACACTGAGAATTGTAAATATGCCCACATTCTTAAAACAAGGGCAAAGGATTAAACAGTTGAAGTATTTCAAAGTATCACCAAGCAGTGCTTTCTCATAAGTTCCATAAGGTGTAAAGACATCTCAGAATTTTTAGAGCAAAACAATTCAAAGCAGAATTAGCATAAACAGAAGAGCATAACAGTAATTTCTCAAAAATCTATAATATCTGACCAGTGTTCATTTTTCAGAATGTATCTGCAAGGAGCATCTCATTCACATCTGGAGAGCTCCATACTGCTTTTCCTCTCGGCTCCAACCCATGCCCCTTTGCAGTTATCTCTGTGACATAAAGTCCGGTTTCAGATCACTCCCCTCCCTACCGAGGGTGGCTGGCACAGGGCACAGGGGCATGCAGTGACAGAGAGGTGTCTGTAGGAATTAGCCAGGAGGGCAATGTTGTTTGCAGGGGTCTGGTGGGATGTGTGGAAGCTAAGGCCTGTGGAGACCGGAGATGTGGGCTGCAGAGCAGGTGACTGGCCCAGCGTGTACAGTGGCAGTGCACCTGATGGGCAGCGAGGAGCACATCCCTGGCGATTGGCCCCGTACACATCACCCAGCAGCCGGCGCATCTCTTCCAGTGAGCTGGACAGCATGAGGATGTAGTTGCGTGCCAGCAGCAGGGTGGAGATCTTGGAGAGCTTGCGCACCGACGGGCCCTGGGCGTATGGCATGACCTCACGTAGACCATCCATAGCCTTGTTCAGGTCATGCATCCTTTTCCGTTCTCGGCTGTTCACCTTCAGCCGCAGCTCCTGCAGGTCCTCCTTGGTGCCTTTTGCCAAAAGTGTTGCCTTCCCCTTGCCACCTGCCAAGGCTTCGTGTTGTATCTCCTGTCTCCTGCAGCGGACCTGCAGCACTTGGCCAGAGAAGCCCCCAAGCCCTTTCCTAAGTAGTTCTGGGGACAAGGGACTGCTGGAGATGGGGCTGATGCCCGAGTCCATGATGCGGTCAGTGGAGTGGAAAAGCAGCCTTGCTTTTCCTCGTCTAAGAGCCTTTTTGGAGACACAGAAAAGCTAACGGAAATCTGGAGCAGAAGGATGTCTTCAAGCAGAGAGATGCACAGAACAGCTCTGATTGGGTCTGACTGGGCTTGACTGGGATGTGGACAGTGCAGCAGTGTAGAGAATTTCCCTCATCCAGGCCTTTTATAGCCTCTCTAACCTGACAAAGGAACAATGAAGCACATGATGACAGAAGCAGAAGGACAGCCCCCCTTCCTCCTCACTAGTGTGAGTCCAGCACCTTGTGTTCCATTCCAAACTCACACATGTACAAAAAGCAGTGAATCCTGAATCATTCAAAGCACTAGTATTCAGATTTATTCCTTCTCTCTGCAATCCTAGTGTTTAAAGCCATTCATAAAGTTGCCAACAATTTTCTAGTCAATAAAGACATTTCACAAGATGCATAAAACATTATCAGTGAAAACATTTCCACGCTTACCGTAGAAAACCTCTTTAACAAGATAGTTTATTTGAAGGGCCTCAATCATTCCTTAATATTTGCTTTCAACAAAGACATCAGAATTGCTACAACCCCAATTCTAAAAAACATTGTGACAGTACGGAAAATGGTAATAAAAACAAAAAAGGAGTGATTTGTACGTTTATTTTGACTTGTATTCAGACAAAAGCAGTATAAAGACAAGATATTCCATGTTTTGCCTAATCAGCTGCATTGTTTTTTGAAGATCTATGCTTATTCTGAAATTAATGCCTGCAACACATTCAAAAAAGTTGGAATGGGTGAAGTTTAGGATTAATAATGATGTGACAAGTTGAGATAACAAGGTAATGTAAAGCAGGTGATGTTAAATAGTTGTAGCACTCGTTTTACGGTATATAAGGAGCCTCCAAAAAAAGGACTAGTCCTTCAAGAGCAAGGATGAGTTGGGGCTCGTCAATTTACCAACAGATGTATCAGCGAATAATCTAGGACTTTGAGAATAATGTTCACCAATGACAAATTGGTAGGATTTGGGACATTACACCCTCTCCAAAATAATGAAAAGATTCAAGAAATCCGGTCAAATCTCGGTGTGTAAAGGGCAAGGCCAAAAACCACTCCCAAATGCATATGATTTCCGATCCCTCAGACATCACTACCTCAAACCGTTATGCATCTGTAATGGATATCATGACATGGGCTTGGGAATACTGTGGTAAACTTTTGTCAGTCATCACCATTCACTGCTGCATCCTCATATGCAAGTTTAGGCTTTACTATGCAGTGCAGAATCCATACATCAACACGGTCCAGAAGCTCCGTCGACTTCTCTGGGCTTTGTACCATCTGAGATGGGCAGTAGCACAGTGGAATCGATGTTTGTGATCTGACGATTTACACATTTTAAATAGTTTTTTGGAAAAAACAGCTGCCATGTTCTCCGGGCCAAAGAGGAAAAGGACCATTCAAGCTGTTATCAGCATCAGGTCCAAAAGCCAGCATCTGTCATGGTTATGGGAGTGTGTCAGTGCCCATGGCTTGGGTAACTTGCACATCTGTGAGGCCACCATTAATGCAGAAAGATATGTACAAATTTTGGAGCAACACATGCTGCCATTCAGGCGCTGTCTTTGCCATGGAAGACCTGTCATTTTCCAGATGGACAATGCCAAACCATATTCTGCCCAGATTACAAGTGTGTTAGCCTGACTTGTCTCTGACTGAGAATGTGTGTTACATTATGAAGCGCAAAATACAGTAACGAAGGCCCGGTACAACTGCACAACTGAGGACCTGCATAACTTAATTTCAGAATAAACATACAGTACATTTTCAAAAACAATGCAGCTGATTAGGTAAACAATGAAATACAATGTCTTTATACTCTTTTTCTTTGAATACAAGTCAAAGCAAATTTTCAAAGCACTCATTTTTGTTTTTATTAGCATTTTCCACACTTTCTAATTTTTTTGGAATTGGGGTTATATTTTGATTAAACATTGTATAATTTTGGTGTTTAAGCATTTAAGAGACCATTTCAGCATTTATAAATTTCCATAATTCGTCACACTCTTACTCTTATTTTGCCATCTTACAGGACAAGTGGACATAAATTTATCATTTATTTAGACTGCTCTGCATTGTAGTGCTTTTGCTGTGCCTAAAATTAACCTGGTGAAATGACCTGCAGCAGCAACAACACCAAACAACAATGGGAAAAACAATGGAAACGACAGCAGGGGGAGATGCACTCGGCTTGTGCTGCAGCACACTGTGATGTACTGGGCTCGGTTCTATGGCCACCCCAAACCCGACAAATCAATTGCAGGCAATTACGGAACCAAGGCTATACTTTCATTTAATTTTTGTTCTTCAACCACCTGCAGTGCAGACGTTGTGTTCTGAGCTAAAGGAGACGATTATTTCATGCAAAATTAGACTGCATCAGATCTAGCTTTCGTTTGCAGCCACTTCTGCCTTGAGGTGTTTTCACAGGGGTGTTTGGTGAGGGAGGAGGAGACTGACTTCACTAAAGACATATAGTACTTAGTAGCATTCTTAGGTGACACACTGATGCAGTGACACCCATCGCTTCGCCTTTCATTATTCCCAAAGCCTCATCTTGTTAACGTTCAACACTGTGCTGTGGGAATCACATTATTGCCCAGCAGTGCAGGATTGTGGTCCCTTATTAACATCACTATAATAAACTGGGCTGTAGTGCATTGACACTGTAGGGAGCAGGTCAGGGGGTGGACACCGTGGGGGGACAGCAAAGCTTTACGCTGGGCCCCTTTATCATGCTAAAGGATACAGGACTTAAAGGCCTGCAGTTTGCAGTGAATATTGAGTGCACTGTCGGGAAAGTTACACTCTAATAAAGAGCAGAGGTGTGAGCCTTTTGTGAGAACGTGCAATCTGGGTACCAAGGGAGTGAACTGTGAGCCCAAAGGAAGCAAGACTCGCTCTTGAATCAAACACTGAAGATAGAGCACACACGCTGACCGCAAAAACAAGGGAGAAAATATTAGTGAAGACACCGAAGGTTTTCAGATATCTTTGGTTAAAATTAGCATTTGCATCATGGAAATATTGTGTTGGACATCTTAAATGTTATTTCATCTGCACTTAGTCTTCCATAAATTTGCCACACTAAATCTTATGATATTACTGTTCTACCTGCTTCACATTACTGGCTAAATCACAATGTTGCTGGCAGGGTGGTATGAGTAGCTATTATCATGAAGCAAGTATAACAGTGATATGTTATTTAACACACATTAGTGACAAGAGAAACTGCTAAAATGTCATCACTGGTTTTGAACAGTGACTTAGCAACTACATTGGAGGTACTCTGTTGTCTGTGTGGTGGCACTTGTTACTCTTAATCTTTTTCCTGGTTCTACTAAATGCCCTCTTACCTGCTACATATATAAACTTATAGAATATGTATATGCAGAATTGTGTTACAGATGTTTGCACTTTTTGTGGAGACAGCATGAAAAACCACAGTTCATAGCAGTCCATGGCTTCACATGTGCAGCAGCACTAGTGTCAGCCTGACACAGGTTAACTCAGTTAGTGGAATGAAGGCACTTAAAAAAATTTCTGAAACCTGGAGATGCTGAAGATTTTTCTCACATTCCCATTAGAAAGGATCTAGAATCCTTTGCTGAAGGAGCACCAATATGCACCTGACCCTGTGGTTTGCCGTCATCCCTTGAACAGTGCTGGAAGGTGATGAAGGTTGCAGTGTGCCACATTTGGGCTGCATGAAATATTATATATGGTCACAATGAGGTTTAAAGACATTAGTGACACAGAATGACCTTCTGCCAGTCTTTTTCAGTTGTTTACTTTGTATGAATTAGGACACAATATAACATAGATATTGAGCACAAACACACACACACATAGGCCAGTCAGACTAGGGAACTACCCTTGTGTCACATTATTCATGTTCTTGTTCAGTGTTACAGTCCCCCCCAGCTCTCCCATGACAAAGTGGAGCCCTAAAAGCTATAATGTGAATGACAACTTGCAACGAGGACTTCCTTCACACACACACACACACACACACACACACACATTTTCTGAACTGCTTGTCCCATACGGGGTCGCGGGGAACCAGAGCCTACCCAGCAACATAGGGTGTAAGGCCAGAGGGGGAGGGGACACACCCAGGACGGCACCCCAAGCGGGACTTGAACCCCAGACCCACTGGAGAGCAGGACCCGGTCCAACCCACTGCACCACCACACCCCCCAGGACTTCCTTTATTTAAATGTAATTAAGAGACTTATGTACATTAGTTTACCTCAAATAATTATACTTTTCAAAATCTTTTTATAGTATCTAGTCATCTTGCTTTTATGCTGCTGAGCGGACTAAGAGCCAATATCCAAAATCACATTGCGGTCAGTCTCTCATCTATTGTCAAAGGCACTCCTACACTGAACTTCCCTTCATCCCCTTTCATGTATACATTTATCAGCTTTCAAAGGGGATAAGAAGCTTCATTCTGTATTTACTTTGATTGGATTAAAGACCATCTCCACAGTAAACACACTAATGCTTTCCCAAAGACACATTCTATTGTATAATGAAGGAATCCAAACATGGCACTCGGGTCATTCTTATTAATGCATTTGACCAGATTACAGGCCACACAGAGAGATGGGGAACTGAGCCTCACCTCAGCTTGGCACCTTCTTTCACTGCAGTTGATTTTTACTTGTTTAAATTTCTCTAAATCGGAGCCCACCAAGTCCTCCTGCCAAAATACCCTGCAGGAGTCACCTATCAAAGGTTCTGTTGAGCAGTAAATGTACGCTCCTCAGATGCTGCGCGGCACTAGCTAGATTGGGGCACTAAGCTCAAGTACAAACGGTGTTGTGTGTGGCAAAGGGGGCTCCGTCATACACTCCCTTTGTGCTGCTTCCTTCCAAAAACGATCACTTCTCTGTCACCCCTAATCTGGTGGCATCAAGGAGAGTAAAATAATGACAGAGAGGAGAGAACAGGAGGAAAGTGACAGCCACTGAAAAACAGTGTCAGCACAAACAAACAAAAAAGAGATCTGTGATGGACAGAAAAAGTTTCTCTTTTTAAGTATCCAGAATAATGGAGTTAAAAAGGCCAGAGGCATGAGGAGAGGAGAAAGGGAGGGCAATGTAGTTTTATGAGTGTCCCTATCAGCTCAATAACTTTCCCTTTTGCAGCTCCCAGAGCTCCTTAATGGTTAAGCCTTGTTATCCAGGGGCTAGGGCTGTGCCATGACAGCGTGCCTTGCCTGCAAGGGAACCATTCATTACAGTGGTGGAGCCCTGGATGAATGGGCCACACCAGCAGGTAGCCCATAAATAAGATCACTGCGGAACACTTCCTCTCTGTAAATTATGGTCATGGTGGCCAGGGAAAGAGGGACAACTGGGGCTTGGGTGGAGGGCTAAGAGGGCAACAGCCTAGTGCAGCAGCACAGCATATTTGCAGCAGGAGAAAATCAGCTCCTGGCAAGGCAGCAGTGAGCACAAACACTTTGAGTCGCATTATGGCAATTTGTAAACTGGAGAGCATCTCAGAGCCCTTTCCTATGGGGTCCGCAGCTGGACATGCTCTAGTCCAGTCCTCCTCAACATCCCAGAGAAACACAGAGTTTACATTTGTATTTCACTGAGATGTTACACATCAAAAAACCAAGTTGAATATTTTTTCAGTCCTTAACCCAGAAGGCAAAAATTAGGAGTACAGGACAAATATATTATTTATAATTTATTTCACACACACACACACACAACAAACTTGTTTCTGATTTTATGACCAGGTCTCATAAAATTGATTGCAAAGTGTTTAAAACATTACAACCGCAAGAAAGACTATTTTTAATCTTGTTGACAGTCATCTTTAAAGTAAACATTTGTTCTAGTTAGCATTTTTAAATGTCAAGCTACTGTAAAATTTTAATGAGTAAAACTTCAGGCAGATTGTTCTGCGAAAAGCCCTTAAATTGAGGGAATTGAAGGCTTTTATCTGAAGGCAGAACTGAAGACCTGAAAAAGTGGTGCCACTTTTCTTATCTCATAAAACTACAACTTTACTGTGTGTACATACATTATTTTATCCAAAAATTTTGTCCAAATATCATTTTGTATTATACGTTAAATATTATGAAATGTAAAAATTAAGAGAAAATAAATGTTGATTGCAGAGTATTATCACGGTATTTAGTGGAAGTAGAATTCACAATTCACATTTCTGGAAAGTTCTGCACATCTCTTTCAACCTTATAACAGCTCGGTGCAAATCCTCAGGAGACCTTGGGAACCGCTTACATTGAGCCGTCAAGCTAATTTCCATAGTATTCAAAGCACTTAATGGCACTGACTTCCTTATTCTTAATGCATTTATTCTAAATGCAATTTTAGATTTATTTAGATATGGTCTTGTGCTTTGTATTGACGTGAAAAGACCAGCTAGGCAAGCTTTTTAAATGGGTTTTTTTGGGCTCTTCATAATTTTCCTGTTTTTTTCTCTTGTTTTATAATTTAAAACCAAACACTTGTGTAAAACACACAAGTTGCAGTCTTAAGGTTACTCCTTATTTTCAGAGTTCAGGAGCCTGTCTCGTTCACCAGAAGCCACTACAAGAAACAGCTGTTCATTCAACATGGTTCCAATCATGCAGCTCATTCAGTTAAGAGATTAATCAAGATAAATGAATTAAGAAGTCAGCTGGAAAAATAATAACTGCAGCATAAGCAGAGCTCGCTCAGACCTGGGTGGAAAACCTTTTCCATTAAGCGTTCAGAAGTTTACAGTAAAGTAAATTAATGAAAAAAGAAAAAACAAATAAAAATAAATAAAAGAAGAAATAGTATGCTAAATTTGTAAGTATATAAAAATATTCTTTTTATTTTTTCTCTTTATTTTTTAGTTTTTTTTATTATCCATGTTTCTACTTTGTCTTTCAGAGAAATAAGGTCTTCAGATGCCTGTGGTCTGAAATGTGCTACAGATTGAAAACTGTACTCAGTAACATTAGACTACAGCCACCTGTTAGCAATCCCAGATACCATATGTTAAATGCACTGCTTTACCTGAAGGAAGTTTTGTGGTTTCTATTCTAATTCAAGATTTGTTTATTATTGCTATACAGGCTGCGGTGCAAGGTGAACCACTTCATGAACCCTGTGCCTTCAGCATTCTCCTCAGAGCCACCCTGATGCTACATCTGTGCTCCATTGGCTCAGTCATCACCTTTCTGGAAAATGTATGTTATGACAAACCTCATACTCTACCTGTCCATGATCCATAGTTAAAATTGTATAAGTACACATCCTGTGTAAGGCGGCATATTTACGATTAAATACTGGTCTTGAGCTTCTTTTACCCTAAACAAGCACTGAAGCTACAGTGTATTCTACAAGTTGTGGTGAGAAATGCACGCAAGACTCACATGTTTGACACAGCTGGTCACAACCAAAGATTTAACTCCCAATCGGCACAATACTGCAAACAAAACGAATTCTCTAAAACATCAATACTTTGATGCGGCCCTCTTGAGGCTCCATCCACAGCTCCACATTCGCAAGTCCACCGAAAATATTATTGTCCTCCATGCCTGTGCCCCTGTTGGGGTGATGCCACCCCCTGCATTCTCCCATCTGTGGACAGCCCTCCCATATGCCCATTGATTGCCCACTGACCAGGACAGTAGAGCAGTACATAGCCATTGTACTCCTGCTTCTCTCCTTCTTGTCTCTAGCTACTTACTGTTGACCTCAGGGTCAAGGAAGGTAAGCAGTGAGGGCGGATAGGAGCCGTGTCCATTGTGTAATAATTAACAAGCTCCCCTTTCTGCACTCCTTTCATCACCATGTGCTCCATGCATGGCAGTCAAAAGAGAGGATAACCCTGGTTAACACATGACTGACGTTGCTGTGGCACTTCTGAGTGACTCTGAAAATGCAATTGCCCTGCGCTCATAAGTGTGCCTTGCATTTTATGGTCCACAGTTTTATTAGGCAACTAGAAAAGGGAATTTGACTCTAAATTTGTTTAAGGTCCATTCCACTCTTTTCAATCTGTTCCCTCTTCTAGCTGACTGCAGGGCTTTTAATGACACATTTGTCATATTCTCTTATGTGCATTGGAACTGTCTCATTGCATAACTCCTTTTAATGTAATTATTGCCTTCCCACATTTTACCCTATGTCCAAGAAGCTTATTTTTATGCGTGCCAGGAATTCTCGGAAATATAAATAATTATTTATTTGAAAAAGTAGTAAATGGTCGTATACACAGTATAAATTTTCTATTTTATATGAACATATCGAGCAGTTAGTCCAGTTATTTTACACGTTGTATATTTATTTACACTTTTAAGTAAAGTAACCCCCCCCGGTCTCAAGGCAACACAGTATGGCTACAACTGCTCCAGTTCTTGATACATGGTTAAGAATACCTTCAGGTCACTTAAATCAGAAAACAAAAGGCAATTTTTGGAATTTCACTTAATTACATCTTCACAAGGGGACAGCGTCCCAGAGTAAATCATTTACCCCATCTGTCCTGCCTTTGGATTGGGCAATGCCATGTCTTCGTCATGTGCCCAGAAATGGTAAAGCCTTCAAACAAATCCACTTTCTTCTTGTCAGCAACATAACAATTGCCCTCCAAGGAAAATGTGGGCTCTGACTGTTTGTACAATTACATTTATCATAACCCATTTATCCTTTGTCATAAACAATTCACTGGTCATATTTAAAGTTAAATAAAAATGGCTTCTTCTGCCCCTAAGCAGTCTAAATAACCAAAGGACCACAGTGATTTTCTTCACCATGTTCCCCTCCTTGACTTGTTCGTAAGATGCCATCTCTTCGCTCCAGCAGCTGGAAACAGTGCAGAGCTTTTCCAGAGAAGCCCTCTGATTTATGGAATGATCGATCCCCCCTTTTCCTCTGGTCCCATGTTCACTGTTTGCCAAGAGCAGAAATATAGCTGATTCAGATCAGAAGCAGAAAATACAGAGTGTGGAGGAATGCAGGCAGATATCTCTTTCTCTCCCTCTTGATCTCTCTCTCTCTCTCTCACACACACACACGCACACACACACACACGCACACACACACACACACACACACACACACACACGCACACGCACACACAGGGCTTCATCTCAGACTGGGCAGACTTCAACACAGGCTTTACAGTTTTAATGACTTGGTAACCTATGACTATTGCACTTTATTGCAAGAGGAAGGCAGCCATGGGGGGTGTCAGAGCTGGGCTGTCGGCAGTGATCCTGCTGTTTGTGGCATTAAATATCAATACACTTTTTATGAGCACTCATAAATGCAGCAAGGAACAAGGAGTGAAAGTGCCGCAAATGACATTGCTGCTGCATCTGGGGTCAATGGGGGCAAAGCTAGATTCAAACTCTTCAGTGAAACTGAGCTGTGAGCCAAAGTAGCTCCTTCTGTACCAGAGCTTATTCAAATCACACTCATAAAGTGAAGTGCAAAGAAAGTCTTTCTAATATAAATAACTTATATATAGTTATGTATATATATATACTGTCTGGAACAGCTTGTCCCAAGTGGAGTCACAGAGCCTAATCCAGCAACACAGGGCACAAGGCCAAAGGTGGAGGGGACATACCCCAGACAGGATGTCAGGCTGTCGCAAGGCACACCAAACAAGACTCGAACCCCAGATCTTCCAGAGAGCAGGACCCGGCCAAGCCTGTCACGCCACTGTGCCACCGCACCCCCCTCTAGTTATGTAATATAATATAAATGCTTTGCAATACAGCCATAATTCCATTACCCTCATTATCACTTTGAACTATGGGAATAGTAATTAGTTATCAGTGTAACCATTGCTTTGCCTAAAACAAACGTGAAAATTAGAAATAAATTATTCATTGAAAAATATTCCTCTTAACCTTCCAAATGCTTAATTTTTCTTGTTTATGGTAGTATTTAAAGGTTTGCTAGAGGTAAATAGGTAAATAGTGTTTCCGTTATAAATCTTGCTATGTGAATTTTGTAAAAAAGGTCAATCACAATATACATGCAGCATATTGTGAGGATCCATTCTGGAGTTTACTGCGCTGAATGGCACCCATTCCGAGTACAACCTGTCATGCTGGGGGCCTCCCAGCAATGCAGACCTCCTAGTAGGGTAGTGGGATGAAGTGTGGGTTCCACCTTGTAAAGCTTAACCAGCCCACAAAAGGGCTGAGGACTCTGGGGACTGTAAGTGGGGGCATAGGCCAGCTGCTCATTAAACACCGAAGAAGCACAGACACTTTTGTCTAGTTAAAAGCTTAGCTCACTCTTGTTAGCCTGTGTGGGGTGAGTTGAGGGGGTGGGAAAAATGGGTTTCTTGGCAGCCGTTATGAGCATAAACAGGAGCCATCAGGGCTGATAGGTTTGCTGGAGATGGTGGGCCTCTGCATGGTGCAGAACAACAGACAAGGTCCAGGTCTCCGACAGCAAGACGAGTGACAAGAAACAGAGAGCTGAGCAAGGGGCAGCACCATCTCCAGCAAGCTCAAAAATACTTCTTCACTGTTACATGTACATAATTTTTTTAGCAGACAATTTTTTTTTAAAAGCGGCATATAAATCATAGTAAACAAAGCTGCATCAATACCAGATAAAGAGTGACATCAACGACAGATAATAGAGTTTCATCTTCATCATAATGTTGAAGCTGAGGCTCACAAGCTCACAAGCAGCTGCATACAGAATTGACAGTAAATGCAGAGCTCATTATTGGAGGTGATATGGAGTTCACTGAGTTATTAGGAGATCAGGAGAGAAGTGTCTGAAAGAGTGACTCCAAAAAAGAGTGACTTTAACTACACTGTGGATTCTGGTGACACTACCTGGACTGTGTGTCTCAGTAACTGGATCCAACCATTACCCCTGTCACGGAATTCCCGGGGCAAGAGCGTCTGACCCAAGCGCGGAGCACAGGAAGGGCTTTCAGGGGGCAATCCAGGAAACATGGTCACCAAACAGGCAAAGGGTCACCAATGTGTGAACGAAGTTCAAAGGGAGAATCCGAGAGACGAAATCCGAAGACAGGCAAGGAGTCGTGGTAAGCCAAGAAATGGAGATACAGGAGAGGGTTCAGGAAAACAAGGAGGAGGATGAGGACGTGGGCGAGGGCAAGGACAAGGACTCAGGGAAGTCAGGGAAGAAAAGGCAAGGTACACAGGTGAGTAACAACGCTGAACAAGGTTCCGCGTTTGTGTGTGCTCAGCGTCTCCCTTTTATGCACCAGTCCCCAGGTGCAGCAGTCACAGGTGCTCCTTGTCTTGCCGAGGGGAGTGTGACAGTACCCCCCCTCCACAAGCGGCTCCCGCCGCCCTGCGACAACCAGGTGGATGGCTCCGGGGTTTAGGCGCTGGACGGTCTGGATGGTCCCTATGGAAAGCGCTGATCAGGTCTGGGTCTAACACGTCTCCTGCAGCCACCCAGCATTGTTCCTCCAGCCTGTAGCCCTTCCAATCAACCAGGCACTGGAGGACTCCACCCCGGCGACGGGAATCCAGAAGCGCTCCGACTGCATAGGTGGGCGCCCCACCATCCTGTAGGGGAAACGGAGGTGGTTTGCCATAACTTAGCGCTGGTCCGGTACCAGTTGTCTACGGCTGGGACGTCGCTGGAACTGGATTGCCAGGGAAACAACGAGGGTTGGTAGCCCAACATGCACTGAAATGGGGAACAGCCTGTTGAAGCATGGGTCAAGGAGTTGTGTGTGTGCTCAGCCCACGGTAAGTATCGCACCCATTGTCATGGTTGCTTGGTACAGTAACTATGCAGTAACCAGCTGATGTCCTGCTGTAGTTGTTCCACCTGTCCGTTCGCCTGCAGATGGTACCCCAAAGTCAAACTCACGGACACCCCCAACATTTGCCAGAAGGCCTTCCACAGCCGGGATGTGAACTGAGGTCCCCGGTCAGACACTGTCTTCCGGTATTCCAAAGAGGCAAAATACGTGGAGAAACAGGAGCTCGGCAGTCTCCCGAGGTGTAGGGAGTTTGGGGAGGGGTACCAACCGGCAGGCCTTAGAGAACCGGTCAACCACAGTCATGATGCTGGTCTTACCGTCTGAGTTGGGCAAATCCACCAAGAAGTCCAGGGAAATGTGTGACCAGGGGCGATTGGGCACCAGTAGGGGTTCCAGGAGTCCAGCGGGTTGTTGGTTTGATGACTTGACCTGGGCGCAGATCCGATGTGTCATAGTCCTGGGTGTCCTCGGTCAACAAGGACCACTAGAAATGTTTCTGGAGGAGCATCTGGGTCTTGCTAAACCCGAGATGTCCTGAGGCGGGATAGTCATGGGCCCATTACAGGATTGTGGCTGTCACCTGTGGGGGTACAAATTGCTTTCCGGCAGGTTTACCTGATGGTTCAGTCTCGGTGGTCTGGGCCTGGGCGAACTCCTGAGAGAATTTCCATTGAACAGGAGTGATGAAGCAGGTTCGGGGCAGGATAAAGCCTGGGACTCGTTCAGCGGGTTCCCGCTCATACACACAGGATAGAGCATCAGCCTTGGTATTTCTGCTGCCGGGACGGTAGGTTACAGTGAAATTAAAACACGTGAAGAAGAGGGCTCACCTGGCTTATCGGCGGTTGAGTCGTCTGGTCGTTTGCAGGTATTCTAGATTCTTATGATATGTAAGAACGACGAATGGGTGTCGGGCCCCCTCAAGCCAATGCCGCCACTCCTCCAACGCCAACTTCACAGCCAAGAGCTTCCGGTTGTCATAGTTCCTTTCTGCCTGGGACATTTCCTTAGAAAAGAAGGCACATGGATACAGTTTGGGGGGATCCCTCTGGCGTTGGGAAAGTACGGCTCCTCCCTGGTCTATAAGGCATCCACCTCCACCACGAACAGTTTGTCCTGTATTTTAACCTTTCACATCCAGAGACATTTAAAAGTATTTATTACATATATTTATTGCAATATTTATTGTTCTGTATGGTTTTAATACGGAACGCAGCTCTTATCCCTTACAGAACGATTCTGTACTGTCCATGGTAGTATGTAAAAACTGATAGAATCCATAGAACATGTACAGTTATGGCTACTTTAATGCACATACTTTCAGTTTTACATTTACATTTACCTTTATTCATTTACCAACATTATAATTACTTGTTAAACACTGGCTTACAAATTGTTACTTTCTAGAATGCCCAGGAGGGGTGGGCAACCACTGGCCTGTGGACCCCCAGAGGTTTTTTTTCTCACTCAACCTTCAGTTGGGAGTTTTTGTTCCTTTCCCCGGTGGCCAGTAGGTATACTTGTAGCTCTATAATAAGTTCTTCATTATGGTAGCCATTAGTTGACTGTCTTCTTTGTTTGTATCAATTTTTCTTGCTGTATGCCTGTGTTAAAGCGCTCTGTGTCACTACATGAGAAAAGCGCTCTATAAAAAAAAAAATTAAAATAATAATAATAATAATAATAATAATAATAATAATTTAGCAGACACTTTTCTCCAAAGTGACGTCATATCAGGTTTAAATAGAGAGATACTGTGATATTTGTGGAACCACCATGGTGTGTGCTTTGAGACATGAGCAACTATGCCTCTATCTGCAGGTATCGGTGGAAACTTGCATTCAATAGAGTGGGATATTCTCCCACACTGTGGTTGTCCAGTTTTGGTGACTGCATGTCCACAGGGTTCTGATCTTCTTCTAGGCTTTCAGGAGATGGATGCAGTGTGGTCTTCTGCTGCTGTATCCCATCATTTTCAAGGTCCCATACTGTAGTTCTGAGCTGTTACTCAAGCATCTGAGTTTCAGCAGGACTGGTCTTCCTCTGATCTCTGTTATTAGATATCAGAAGTACCACTGACTGGATTTTATGTCTCCAAAGCAAGCTACAATGTGAGGGTGCTGGAATGCATTATTATTTACACCTACTACCCCTTTTGGGGCATAGGCCGCTAACAAGGGTCCTCCAAGCATCTCTGTCCTGTGTCTTTCTATCCAACTGACCCCAGGTGTAACCCAATCTCTTGGTGTCAGCTTCCAGGCCTTGGTGTCAGGTGTTTCGTGGTTAACCTCTTTTCCTCTTGCCTTATGAATTCCACATGAGAGCTTGTATGGTGGTGTTTCAAGCTGGCTTACGGAGAGTGTGTCCAATCCACCCCCATCGTTGCTTGATTATTTTCTCTTCTGCTGGGATCTGGTTTGTTCGCTGCCACAGCTGCTGGTTGCTGATGGTGTCAGGCCAGCAGATTTGCAGGCTCCTTCTTATGCAGTTGTTGAGAAAGATCTGGACTCTGTTGGTGATAGCCACTGTGGTTCTCCATGTCTCGGCCCCATACAGCAAAACTGACTTGACATTACTATTGAACAGTCTGATTTTTGTCTTCAGAGACAGGTCCTTGGAGTTCCGGACATTATTCAGTTGCAGGAAGGCTGCTGTTGCTTTATAAATTTTTGCTTGTACATCGTGCAGGGATGTAGTGTGTGCAAATCACAAGAGGGTGGCTGTTTCCAAGATTCTGGAACCCCTGTGGCTGGCACCAAGGATAAAGCTACTTTTTGCATGTTTAACTGAACAGTAACTGGATTTCTCAGGCCCCTCTGAATACTGAATGTCTTGTGCCACAGAAATGAGACTCTTCATTTTTGACGTGGCAAGCTATTTGTTTAACCAGTAAGGTGTGCAGTCACTGGTGGCCAGTGACTCTCGATGTGTGTGTTGGTCCTTTGACACATGTATAATGAGTAGTTAATGTAGCATTCCTCCTTTGTGGAACATGTTTGACAATATTTACTCATTTTGGGGAGATGTAGCAGGGGTGTAGATTAATTCCAGAACTGGAAACAGATGTGTCTAATCTCTGAAATCCCTGTACAAATGCAGTGGTGGAGCAGCAAATAAAAACAGGCAATTTAATGCCAGTCCTTCAGCCACAGAAAAACAGCCATTTAATCTTGTTGCCTTCTTTTGACAGTTCTCCTTTTGGAGAAACATAGAAAACTATAAAAATATTAAATGTAATTAAATTAAATGTAAATATGTAAATGCATAGTAAAATGTAAATGTAAATTAAATGTAAATAAATATTAAATGTAATTAAATGTAATTTGTATGTAATTAAATATTAAATTACATACAAAAACCACCCCTTCCCGGATCGGGGCCTCAGCGTGGCGGAAGGGCTTGGGTGATTTAGGGATCTCCAGAGCTATGTCGTCAAGAGCAGTATGCTCCTGGTAGGGTCTGCCTTGGTGAACAGGTCTGGGGTGAAGATCCAGACTAACACAATCCGAAAAACCCTTATGGAAAATTGTAACAAAAGAATGTTTACCCTGCCTGGAATAGGGCCACTGTGACCTACCCCTGGAGCCAGGTCTGGGCGTAGTGTTCCTAGGCGAGCACCTGGTGTCCGGATGTCCCACGTAACCCGGCTGGGCTCAGCCCAAAAAGGCATCATGGGGGGCCATGTGGGTCCACCACCAGCAAGGTCCAACATGGAGGTTGGGTGCAATGTGTACTAGGCAGCGGGAGAAGGCGGGATGGCGCATGATGTCGCGGCCCCTTGTGACAGAAACTGGCTCTTGGCACGTGGAACGTAACCTCACTGAAGGGGAAGGAGCCAGAACTGGTGTGGGAGGTTGAGAAATACCAACTAGATATAGTTGGGCTCAAGGGGGCGCAGTAGGTTGGTCCCGGTCCTGCTCTCCGGTGGGTCTGGGGTTCGAGTCCCACTTGGGGTGCCTTGCGATGGACTGGCGTCCCGTCCTGGGTGTGTCCCCTCCCCCTCTGGCCTTACGCCCTGTGTTACCGGGTAGGCTCCGGTTCCCCGCGACCCCGTATGGGACAAGCGGTTCAGAAAATGTGTGTGTGTGTGTATAGTTGGGCTCACCTCCACTCACAGTGTTGGCTCTGGAACCAAACTCCTCGATAGGGGTTGGTCCCTCTCCTACTCAGGAGTTGCATGGGGTGAGAGGCACCGGGCGGGTGTGGGGATACTCACAAGCCCCCGGCTGGCTGCCAAACAGTTGGAGTTTATGCCGGTGGACGAGAGGGTCGCCTAAATGTGGCTTAGGGTTGCAGAGAAGAAACTTTGACTGTTGTGTGTGCTTATGCACCAAAGAGCAGTTCAGAGAGTATTTGACCTTCTTGGAGAAGGTGGGTGGGGTTCTGGACAGGGCCCCACCTACAGACTTCATAGTCCTGCTGGGGGACTTCAACACTCACATTGGCAATGTCTGGGAAATCTGGCGGGGGGGTGATTGGGAAGAACAGCTTGCCCGATCTGAACCCAAATGTTATTGGACTTCTCTGCTAGTCATGGCATGTCCATAATGCTCATAAGTGTACTTGGTACCAGAGCTCCTTGGGCCAAAGGTCAATGATCTACTTTGTAGTCATTTCATCTGACTTGAGGCCACATGTTCTGGACACTCGGGTGAAGAGACGTGCTGAGCTGTCAGCCGATCACCATCTGGTGATGAGTTGGATCAGATGGTGGGGAAAACTGATGGACAGACCCGGTAGGCCCATACGTTTAATGAGGGTGTGCAGGAACGACTGTCGGAGGACCTTGTCCATAATGATTTTAACTCGCACCTCAGGGAGAGCTTCTCCCATGTCCCGGAGGAGGTAGGGGACATGGAGTCTGAATGGACCCTGTTCAAAACCTCCATTGTGGAAGCAGCCAGGCACAGCTGTGGCCAAAAGATTGTTGGTGCCAGCCAGGTCGGAAACCCAAGAACCCGCTGCTGGACACCAGTGGTGAGGGATGCCGTCAAGCTGAAGAAGGAGGTCTTTATGGCCTGGTTGGCTCTGGACACTCCTGACTCAGCAGACAGGTACTGGCAGGTGAAAAAGGCAGCAGTGGCTGCGGTTGCAGAAGGAAAATCCAGGACATGGGAGGAGTTTAGAGAAGCCATGGAAAATGACTACTGGTCAGCTTAAAAGAGGTTCTGGAGAACCATCCGGCATCTCAGAAGGGGTTGAAGAAGCTTCACTCAGGCTGTGCTCAGCAAGAGTGAAGAAACTCTGATCTCTGATGAGGACATTGTCAGGAGGTGGAAGGAGCACTTCGAGGAACTCTTAAACCTGAGTGATATGCCTCCCTTACAGGAGTCAGAGCCAGAGGCTTCTGGGCTGTCAGAGTCCATTTCTCTGGTGGAAGTCACTGAGGTAGTTGGTAAGTTCCACAGTGACAAAGCACCGGAGGTGGATGAGATCTGCCCGGAACTGCTTAAGGCCATGGATATTGCAGGGCTGTCATGGCTGACATGCCTCTGCAATGTTGCATGGACCTTGGGGACAGTGCCTTTGGATTGGTAAACTGGGGTGATGGTCCCTATCTTTAAGAAAGGGGACTGGAGAGTGTGTGCCAACTATCACACTTCTCAGCCTCCCTGGGAAAGTCTATGCCGGTGTGCTGGAGAAGAGGCTCCGGCCGATTGTTGAACCTTGGATTGAAGAGGAACAAAGTGGATTCTGCTCTGGCCATGGAACAGTGGACCAGCTTTTTACCCTCTCACAGATAACTGAAGAGGCATCGGAGTTCGCTAATCCAGCCTACATGTGTTTTGTGGACTTGGAGAAGGCCTATGACCGTGTTCCCTGGGAAATTCTGTGGGAGGTGCTTAGGGAGTATGGGGTACCAGGGCCACTACTGCAGGCTATTCGGTCTCTGTACACACGGAGTGGAAGCTGTGTCCGCATACTCAGCATTAAGTCAAACCTGTTCAGCGTGGGTGTTGAACTCCGCCAAGGTTGTGCCTTGTCTCCACTCCTGTTTGTGATCTTCATGGACAGGATATCAAGGCGCAGTTGAGGACAGGAGGGCATTCTGTGTGGGAGTCGGAAGGTGACGTCTCTGCTTTTTGCGGATGATGTTGTCTTTTTGGCACCGTCACATGGTTGCCTCCAACACGCACTGGAATGGTTTGCAGCCGAGTGTGAAGCGGTTGGTATGAGGATCAGCACCTCAAAGTCTGAGTCCATCGTTCTCTCACGGAAAAGGATGGCATGCCCCCTCCAGGTAAGGGAAGAGAATTTGCCCCAGGTGGAGGAGTTTAAGTATCTTGGGGTTTTGTTCACGAGTGAGGGGAGAAGGGAGTGCAAGATCGGCCGGAGACTGGTAGCAGTGGCAGCAGTAATGCAGTCACTGTACCAGACTGTAGTGGTGAAAAGAGAGCTGAACCATAAGACAAAGCTCTCCATTTACCGGTCAATCTATGTCCCTACCCTCACCTATGGTCATTTCAATTCAATTTATTTTTATAGAGCGCTCTTCTCACACAGTGACACAGAGCGCTTTAACACAGGCATAACGCAAGAAAAACAGATACAAACAAAGAAGACAGTCGACTAATGGCTACCATAATAAAGAACTTTTATAGAGCTCTAAGTATGCCTACTGGCTACCGGGGAAAGGAGGTCCACGGGCCAGTGGGGGTCCACCGGCCAGTGGTTGTCCACCCCTTCTGGGCATTCTAGATTAAGTAACAATTTTAAGCCAGTTTAACAAGTAATAATGATATTGTTGCTAAATGGTATCTTGGATCCCCAGCTCAGCATGGAACATTTAGCTCATCATGGCAGTTGGTCATCATCCTCAGTCAGCATGGGATTCGTTTGTTACCACCAGCCAGCCTCCTCAAGTCTTATGTAGAGAGGCAATGCTCAACAAGAAGAAAGAACAGAGTTAGTAATGTGTTACTTATGTTGCCCACCCACTCAATTCTGGTGTTTTTTTTAACAATACTAGCATGGGAGGTGAATCAGTGGTGTCTACAACACAACTTTGGGATGCGTGTACTGTTGCTTCCCCAATTGCGGGATATGACTCTCGCTAAGGTGAGGAGAGGCCCAGTTAGCGTCGTGCAGCTATACTGTTCTATTGTGAGTACAAACCTCCCATGCATCACACTTAGCAGACTCAGCCCCTTTTCCTTTCCCCAAAAAAAGAACCATTCACCCACACACAGTGTCACGACATTCAGGTGAAATAAACCCAACAAACATTTAATATAAAACTACTAGTCCACACATATAAACATTACAGTATTCGCAACGACAGAGAAAATGAACACTTGTAGCCGGGTTTTTTTTTTTTAATATGACTCAGTCTCTGGTACTGTCTCGTTGGCGTGCTTTTCTCTTTAGCTCCTTGTCCACCACCGAGGGAAGTTCTCCGCCGTTACTCACAGTTTTCGTGCGATGCAGGAAACCGACAGCGACCTGTCCTCACATCCACTCTCTCTCCAGCGAGGGTGGAGCGATGATGGTGAGTCCTGACAACGCTCTCTCCGGGGTCCAGTCACACTGGCAAAACCCTGGCACTTCCACTGCCCCACAGGCTGAAAAAACTAGGTGCAACGCAGTCAGTGTCTCCCATACGTGCTCCGTTCCCCCTCTTTCCCTTAAACTAATCAAAACCAACTGACCGCATGCCCACTGGCTGTTATGCTCACATAGTTTATCGAAACACCCGAGCGAGAACAAACCCAAACCGGCTCATTCTCCTAGCCAGGTCTCAAGAAAAAAAACTCCTTTTCTCCACACGTGGTGTTTCAACTCTCCTTCCTACTCCCTCTTCTTCCACCTCTCTCCTGGAACATCCCGCCCCGCAAGGTCGCGAGCATTTTCCCTATCAGCATCGATTGGGCAGTCCCTGAATGACATTTTTCCTACCAATAAACACCAAGAAAAAAAAAACATACAATATAGGAATTAAAAAAAACATCAGGTTACAAAACCATAACCCCCTCCATATTTATATAATTATTTTACACCCCAAATACACAACTACACATGGGAACAGACTGCGTAGGGGTTACACTTAATTTATTATGCCTTTTTATAATGGTGGTAAAAAACAACTAAGGCAAGTGGAATTACATTTTGAGGTGGAATGCCTGAGTGAACATGCAAATCTTTAGTTGGGATTTGAAAACAGAAACAGGTGGGGCATTTCTGACAGTAACTGGAAGATTATTCCACAGTTTAGGCGCTCTCTAACTAAAGGCGTGACCTCCTACTGAGATCTTATTTATCACAGGTACTTTAAGGTAACCTGCATCTAATGAACGAATATATCGTCCTGGGATATAAGAGTCAATAATCTCACAAAGGTAAGCCAAAGCAATGCCATGTACTGCCTTACAGGTCAAAAGAAGGATTTTATAATCAACTCTAAATGTGACCGGGAGCCAATGTAATGATTTAAGTACCGGTGTTGTATGGTCATACTTCCTAGTTCTAGTGACAATTCTCGCAGCAGCATTTTGTAGCAACTGTAGCCTGTATACAGTCTGGTATGGACAACCCGACAATAAAGCATTACAGTACTCTAGCCTGCTTGAAACAAAAGCATGAACCAGTTTCTCAGCATCCTGTCTACATAGGAATCGCTGCAATTTAGCTATGTTTCTTAACTGAAGGAAGCATAACTTAGTCAAAGCATTTACATGAGATACAAATGACAGCTTTCCATCCAGCATGACACCCAAATCCTTGACACAATCTGTACGCTTGAAGCTAATACCATTCGATGTAAAGATTGACGTGATTATGTCGAGAGTTTTGGCATCACCACCCACCACAAGTACCTCTGTTTTACTGGCATTTAGAGATAAAAAAATTTTACTCATCCATAATTTTATACTGATAAAACAATTAGCTAACGATACCACATGTGATGGATTATCAGGCTTGAACGATACACCAAGGACGGTGGATGGGACATATTCTTTGTCTTGGGGCTGCTCACTGGGACCGGGTTCTTGACGTTGGGCCGCTTGGATATCGTCAAATAAAGCCCAACGGATGGGAGCCACAAACTGCGCCGGTGACAAGATGGTGTCTGGTGGGGAGAGCTGAGGCGATACCTCGAACAATCAGGACAGTGCATCAGCCTTGCCGTTCTTGGAGCCGGGACGATAGGTCACCGTGAAACAGAACCTGGTGAAGAACATGGCCCACAGTGCCTTTCTAGAGTTGAGCCTCTTTGCCTTCTGCAGATACTTCAGGTTTTGATGATCAGTCAACACTAGAAACGGGTGAGTAGCCCCCTCTGACCAATGTCTCCACTCTTCCAAGGCCATCTTTATGGCTAAGAGCTCCCTGTTTCCTACATCATAATTCCTTTCAGTAGGTGACATTTTGTGTAAAAAATACCCACATGGATAGAGCTTCAGGGGATTTCCCTGGCACTGTGAGAGCACCGCCCTTACCCCTACCTCAGATGCATCAACTTCCACGATAAAGGGCAATTTGGGGTCAGGGTGCTTCAGGATTGGGACGGAGGTAAAACGCTTCTTTAGGTCTTCAAAGGCCTGACTAGCCTCAGGGGTCCAGGTCAGGCGTCTAGCCCATGGCGACTGATAAGTCATGTCAACCACACCAAGCGATCCGTTATGCGGCAAGCGACGTTTGTACAAACCCTGAGTTGTTCTTGGTTCGCCTTTGTCAGCTCCACCAGTTCACACCATTCTGCTGAAGTCATATTAGCAGGCGGATTCTTCTGTAGCGTCCGGATGGAAGTCCGACACGAATGCGCATTGCTATTACGTCCGAACGCAGACGCAACATAAAATGGCCTCACGTGCAGGGTGATGTGAAAGGTGCACTGTGCGTACTGTAAGACACTCGGTGGAAGTGAAACAGGAAACACGAGACCAGGAAACACACACGGTGTTTGAACTATGGTGAACAGTGAAACGCTACTCTGTGAGTAGGACTGCAACCCCGAGACGTGACGAAATACCGGACTGGAAAACTGGACCAGGACTGGAGAACAAGAAGCAGGAACTGACAGGACAGGCACTCGGGACTGGAACATGAACACCTAGGAAACAGAATGAGGGAACAAGAGACTACTAATCGCCAAGAGAGCACAATGGAACCGCTGATTAAGAATCCGCAATCGGTTCTGCTCTGCTGGCTCCTTTTATACCTCCGTGTCCTATGAAACTGTGAGGTGATACGTGGCTGTTCCCTAGCAGCACTGAATGGCACCGCCTCTGACCAGGAGGGGCAGTGACCCCATGGGACATGACAATAAAGCTGTGTGTCATCGGCATACGAATGGAAATTCACATTGTGTTTGCAAATAATGTCACCCAATGGTAACATATAGAGTGAGAACAGTAATGGCCCCGACACAGAGCCCTGTGGCACACCCTACTGAACCGTAGTTGAGATGGAGGGTGTGCAGTCATCAGATTTCAGTACAAATTGTTCACGGTTAGGTAAATACGATTCAAAACACTTCAGAACGTTACCTTTTAGTCCAACCAGGTTTCCAAGTCTACTCAGTAGGATACTATGGTCTACAGCATCAAATGCAACACTCAAGTCTAGTAACATAGGAATAGAGATCTGACCAGTATCAGAAGAGATGAGAATATTATTAACAACACGTGTGAGCACCGTTTCAGTGCTGTGACCAGTGCGGAAACCAGACTGAAATTTTTCAAATATATTATGACGATTAAGATATTTTACGATTTGGGAAGCTACAATTTTTTCTAGAATTTCAGATAAAAATAGTAGATTGGAGATGGGTCTGTAATTACATGGGTTATTACAATCCAGATCTGATTTCTTTAGTAGGGGCCTAATAACAGTGATTTTAAAACCTTTAGGAACAGAGCCATTTAGTAACGACGTATTACTAATATTAACAGTAGGTTCTGTAGTCACGGAAACTGTGGCTTCAGTAATTTAGTGGGGATTGGGTCTAAAGGACAGTACTTTTCATAGAGCGAATTAGCACGGTAATTTCCTCTACAGTTATTACGTCGAAGCTGCTGAGATGGTGCAGACAACTAATATTATCATCGTCAGAAGTGCTTATGCTGGCTAAAACCAAACTACAGGGCACTATGGATTTGCGGATATTCTCTAATTTATTATTGAAAAATTACATAAATTCATCATTGGTAATGGTGGCAGAATTGCATTGTTTTTCTTTTTGTTTACCAGTTAAGTAAGCCATGGTATTGAAAGTGAGGGTTCTTCAGATTTTCATCAATTAATTTTGCGTAGTGTTTGAATCTGGCATGAAAAAGTGCTTTTTTATTTTTTTTAGACAATTGGAGCAGGCTACATAAGCATTTAGTTCAGTTGAATGCCATTTATGCTCTAATTTATGACATTATAACTTCACTGCACGAGTTGATTCGTTGAACCACGGCGAGTTTCTTACAGTTCGAATAAGTTTAGTTTGGTGGAGCCACAGAGTCTAGGGCAAATTTCACCACCGAATCATACTAGTCTAAAGCCGTTTGATCAATATCATATCTACGCTCGTTCCAAAATCTGAGCTACTAATATAATCAAGCATTTTAGCAGTAGTATTTTCATCAATAATATGCCGCACGATTTTGGTTTTACTGTGGTCGGAGAGCACCGGCAGGTATAGATCAAAGGTTAATAAGTAATGATCAGAAATAGCCTCGTTTAAAGGAATAATATTAACATGATGAACACCTACGCCATAGGTTATGACGAGGTCAAGCATCTGGTTACGGGAATGAGTACGACCGTTAACAACTTGAATAAAACCGATGGAGTTTAGAGACGTAAAACTATTAGCGAGAGTATCCGATGACACGTCTCCATGAATATTGAAATCACCCATCAAAATAATTTTGTCATGATTAATGATTAAATCGGTTATGAAATTGCTAAATTCCTCGAGAAAAGAGGAATACGGTCCAGGTGGACGGTAGATAAGTAATATAATTGTAGGGGGTTTAGACTTGAAATCTAGCTGTAGAACTTCAATGAGGTAACGTTATCATGATTTCTCTGTGTTATTTGTAATGGATTTTTGAAAAGAACGCTGACTCCACCTCCACAACGTACAGAACAAGATTTATGGAAATAATCATATCGGTCCGAAGCGACTTCTATTAGCGGAATCGTATCAGACTCACCGAGCCAGGTTTCGGTAAGAAAGAATGATGGATCGGACTTGTAATTTAATATTAAGTGGTGTAGCACGCCGAGGCGGAGACAGTGGCAAAGTAGACACAGCTGGGGCTGATTACCTTCCCTATTTCTTTCCCGGTGCCCGGCAGTAGGGGGGAGGGAGGAACGGATGGACCGACCGACCGACCGAAGCCCCATCCTACCTGTTCCCTGGCCCCCCTTTTCCATCCTCTTCCTTCTCCCCACACTAGGGCAAATAAAACCCCTCACAAACGGGCACTGCACCTCTTGTCTCGTGCCTTGTCTCTTACAAGTGGTTTACTACAAACTTTCATGAACTTTGGGTAATGACCGAAAGAATGAGATCTTGGATACAAGTGGCTGAAATGAGTTTTCTCCGTAGGATGTTGGGACTCACTCTCTGTGATAGGGTGAGGGGTTCGGTCATCCAGGAGGAACTTAAAGTAGGCCACTACTCCTCCACATTGAGAGGAGCCAGTTGAGGTAGTTCGGGCATCTGATAAGGATGCCTCCTGGGCACCTCCCTTTGGAGGTGTATCAGGCATGGCCAACGGGGACGAAGCCCCGAGGTCGACCCAGGACCCGCTGGAAGGATTATATCTCACAGTTGGCCTAGGAACGACTGGGGATCCCCCAGGCTGAGCTGGAGGAAGTTGCAGGGGACAGGGGCAGCTGGGCCTCTCTGCTCTCCCTACTGCCACCGTGACCCTACTAGGACAAGCAGGATATAAAATGGATGGATGGATGGACGGATGGACAAAAACTGCTGCATCCGCAAGACCGCCAGCATTGTGGACGACCCCTCTCACCCTTCTCATAGACTCTTCTCCCTGTTGACATCTGGCAGGAGGTACAGGAGCATCTGCGCCACCACCAGCAGACTCCGCAACAGTTTCTTCCCTGAGGCAGTCAGACTACTCAACACCCAGCTGCCTCCTAACGCTCACCTGGCTCTGTCAAACAATTAACTCAGCACTACACTACACCACGACTGCCTACAGCTCGCAGCCATACTGGCGCCCACATCCTATACTGTTTATTTATTTATTGTCTTGTGCTATGTTCTGTGTTGCACTATGGTCTCCAAAGAAACATTTCATTCCACTGTACACAAGCTCACTGTACACAGGTTCACTCCTCCGTGAACCGCCACCTTATCGTGGTGGAGGGGTTTGAGTGCCTGAATGAGTCCAGGAGCTAGGTTGTCTGGGGCTACATGCCCCTGGTAGGGTCTCCCATGGCAGACAGGTCCTGGATGACAGACGAGACAAAGCGCGGTTCAAAAACCCCTTATGACGGAAAAATCAAGGCGTCCGTTTACCCCGCCCGGTATGGGGTCACCGGGGCCCCACCCTGGAGCCAGGCCTGGGGGGGGGGCTCGCATGCGAGCGCCTGGTGGCCAGGTCTATGCCCACGGGGCCTGGCCGGGCTCAGCCCGAAGCCACAACGTGGAGCCGCTCTTCGGTGGGCTCACCACCTGCCGGAGAAACCGTAAGGGGCCGGTGCATTGTGATTTGGGCGGTGGTCGGGGCCGAGTGCCCGGCCGACCCAAACCTCGGGCGCCAACTCTGGTTTTTGGGACTTGGAATGTCACCTCACTGGCGGGGAAGGAGCCTGAGCTGGTGCGGGAAGTTGAGAGATACCGTCTAGATATAGTCGGGCTCACTTCCACTCACAGCTTGGGTTCTGGAACCACTCTTCTCGATCAAGGGTGGACTCTCCACTATTCTGGCGTTGCCCAAGGTGAGAGGCGGCGGGCTGGTGTGGGCTTATTAATAGCCCCCAGTTCAGCCGCCATGTGTTGGAGTCTACCCCGGTGAATGAGAGGGTCGTCTCCCTACGCCTTCGGGTCAGGGAACGGTCTCTCACTGTCGTTTGTGCTTATGCGCCTAGCGGCAGTGTAGAGTACCCAGCCTTTTTAGAGTCCCTGGGGGGCGTGCTGGAAAGCACTCCCACTGGGGACTCTGTCGTTCTACTGGGGGACTTTAACGCCCACGTGGGCAGCGACAGTGATACCTGGAGGGGCGTGATTGGGAGGAACGGCCTCCCTGATCTGAACCCGAGCGGTGAGTTGTTATTGGATTTCTGTGCTAGTCGCAGTTTATCCATAACGAACACCATGTTCATGCATAAGGGTGTCCACCAGTGCACTTGGCACCAGGACACCCTAGGTCGGAGGTCGATGATCGACTTTGTAGTCGTTTCTTCTGACCTTCGGCCATATGTTTTGGACACTCGGGTGAAGAGAGGGGCTGAGCTGTCAACTGATCACCACCTGGTGGTGAGTTGGATTCGATGGCGGGGGAAAAAGCTGGACAGACCTGGCAGGCCCAAACGCATAGTGAGGGTCTGTTGGGAACGTTTGGCGGAGGCCCCTGTCAGACAGGTCTTCAACTCCCACCTCCGACAGAGCTTCAACCAGGTCCCGAGGGAGGTGGGGGACATTGAGTCTGAATGGACTATGTTCCGCTCCTCCATTGTCGGTGCGGCGGTTCGGAGCTGCGGCCATAAGGTCTCCGGTGCCTGTCGCGGCGGCAATCCCCGAACACGGTGGTGGACACCGGAAGTAAGGGATGCCATCAAGCTGAAGAAGGAGTTCTATCGGGCCTGGCTGGCTCATGGGACTCCTGAAGCAGCTGACAGGTACCGACGGGCCAAACGGAGCGCGGCTCTGGCAGTCACCACGGCAAAAACTCGGGCCTGGGAGGAGTTCGGTGAGGCCATGGAGGAAGACTTTCGGTCGGCCTCAAAGAGATTCTGGCAAACCGTCCGGCGACTCAGAGGGGGGAAGCGGTGTTCCACGAACACTGTTTACAGTGGAAGTGGTGCGCTGCTGACCTCAGCTGAGGATGTTCTCGGGCGGTGGAAGGAGTACTTTGAGGATCTCCTTAATCCCTCCGACACGCCTTCCGTAGAGGAAGCTGAGGCTGGGGACTCGGAGGGGGACTCGTCCATTACCCTGGCTGAAGTTGCTGAGGTAGTCAAAAAACTCCTCGGTGGCAAGGCTCCGGGGGTGGATGAGATCCGCCCCGAGTTTCTCAAGTCTCTGGATGTTGTGGGGCTGTCTTGGCTGACACGCCTCTGCAGCATCGCGTGGAGTTCGGGAACGGTGCCTCTGGACTGGCAAACCGGGGTGGTGGTCCCTCTTTTTAAGAAGGGGGACCGGAGATTGTGTTCCAACTACAGGGGGATCACACTCCTTAGCCTCCCTGGGAAAGTCTATGCCAGGGTACTGGAAAGGAGAATCCGACCGATAGTCGAATCTCGGATTTAGGAGGAGCAATGCGGTTTTCGCCCTGGCCGTGGAATACTGGACCAGCTCTATACCCTCACTAGGGTGTTGGAGGGTTCGTGGGAGTTTGCCCAACCAGTCCATATGTGTTTTGTGGACCTGGAGAAGGCATTCGACCGTGTCCCTCGTGGCATCCTGTGGGGGGTACTTCGGGATTATGGGGTTCGGGGCTCGTTGCTATGGGCTGTTCGTTCCCTGTATGACCGGAGCAGGAGCTTGGTTCGCATTGCCGGCAGTAAGTCAGACCTGTTCCCGGTGCATGTTGGACTCCGCCAGGGCTGCCCTTTGTCACCGATTCTGTTGATTATTTTTATGGACAGAATTTCTAGGCGCAGTCAGGGAACGGAGGGTGTCTGTTTTGGTGGCCGCGAGATCTCGTCTCTGCTTTTTGCGGACGATGTGGTCCTGTTGGCTTCATCAAGTCAAGACTTGCAGCGTGCACTGGGGAGGTTTGCAGCCGAGTGCGAAGCGGCGGGGATGAGAATCAGCACCTCCAAATCCGAGGCCATGGTTCTCAGTCGGAAAAAGGTTGATTGCTCCCTCCGGGTTAGGGGGGAGTTGCTCCCTCAAGTGGAGGAGTTTAAGTATCTTGGGGTCTTGTTCACGAGTGAGGGAAAAATGGAGCGGCAGGTTGACAGGCGGATCGGTGCGGCGTCCGCAGTAATGCGGTCATTGTACCGGTCTGTTGTGGTGAAGAGGGAGCTGAGTCGTAAGGCGAAGCTCTCAATTTACCGGTCGATCTACGTTCCTACCCTCACCTATGGTATGAACTCTGGATCATGACCGAAAGAATGAGATCGCGGATACAAGCGGCAGAAATGAGTTTCCTCCGCAGAGTGGCTGGGCGCACCCTTAGGGATAGGGTGAGGAGCTCAGTCACCCGGGAGGAGCTCGGAGTAGAGCCGCTGCTCCTCCGCATCGAGAGGAGCCAGTTGAGGTGGCTCGGGCATCTGTTCCGGATGCCTCCTGGACGCCTCCCTGGGGAGGTGCTCCGGGCTTGTCCCACTGGGAGGAGGCCTCGGGGCAGACCCAGGACACGTTGGAGAGACTATATCTCCCAGCTGGCCTGGGAACGCCTTGGGGTTCCCCCAGAGGAACTGGAGGAGGTGTGCGGGGAGAGGGAAGTCTGGAGTACTCTGCTCGGACTGCTGCCCCCGCGACCCGGCCCCGGATAAAAGCGGAGGAAGATGGATGGATGGATGGATGTACACAAGCTGTATAGAGGAATGACAATAAAAACAACTTGAACTTGAACTTGAAATGACTTCATACATATGAGGCACAACAGATAACTTCACAGCAATACATACAGTAACTTGTAACTTTTTAATAAAATGCTTAATGTTCAGTGAGTTTAGTGAAAAAACTGTATTAAAGGAAAGTCATTTTGAAGTATCACTAAACAGAGAAAAATAAATTCTCATAAAAATTAGATGAATATTTGTATGTAGGGGGTGCGGTGGCGCAGTGGGTTGGACCACGGTCCTGCTCTCCGGTGGTTCTGGGGTTCGAGTCTCGCTTGGGGTGCCTTGCGACGGACTGGCGTCCCGTCCTGGGTGTGTCCCCTCCCCCTCCGGCCTTACGCCCTGTGTTGCCGGGTAGGCTCCGGTTCCCTGTGACCCCGTATGGGACAAGCGGTTCTGAAAATGTGTGTGTGTGTGTGTATTTGTATGTCTGACCTACTCCATAGCATATGTTTATTGTGACTTTAAAGAGGTGGATTTAAAAGGCTTTTACTCATTCTTTTATGGAAAGTTCTGACATATTTCTTTGTCATTCACATCAAGTTTAAGTAGAACGTATTTGAGAATACTTTCATACATTATTCTGTAACACTCAGCAAGAAATTATCGCATTTTAACATTATTAGCCTTTGTCTGGCTTTGTCCAACGCAATAATGTAAAATAAAATTTACATGGATGTTTTGATTACACAGCAGGGTATTCCTGCTATTCTAGGAATGAGATTCAGACTGGGGACTCGCCATCTGTGACCACTGAGACACCCAAGGTCTTAGGTACCATGTAACTGGCATAAAGTTTACACCGCACCTTTGTGCCACACCTGACCAAGAAGTCTATAAAGTAACTGCAAACAGACGACTCACCACACTTACTATGACAGAGCTGTGCATTTTGGCAGCAGCCTATGAAAATAAGGCTAAGGGCCTGGATGGAGTCTGTGACACTGCAGTGCTCAACATGACTGTATTTACATTTACATTCACATTTATTCATTTAGCAGACGTTTTCTCCAAAGCAATGTACATCTCATAGAAAGTTTGTGCATTACCTTAGGAAAAAGAGACATGCAGACGTGTGACTCTTAAGTACGCTTAGTTTGTTTCCTTCACCATATGAACCGACGTTCATCGCACAAGTAGCAGCATTAAACTTTCCCAGAATATTGTCGATTCCTGATGACCTTCCTAGTAGGTTTTTTTTTTTTAAATACATATAAATACAAACATTTATGTTACATTGCAGGAGTGTCTCTGTAAAGGATTGATCTGAGCGTGATCATGAACATTTATACCTTAACTGGCACTGCTCATTAAATCCAGTAGCGCATTGAATTCACCTATATTCAGAAACTGTTTGATGTCACATTTTGACTGAGCACAATGTGTAACATATATGTATATATTTCACATTAGACTGCAAACAAGTAGGTTGCTTCAGGGAGACAGGACTGAGGACCCACAAGCCCTGCTGACTACCAGTTGACTGCTAACCACCAAGAGGCTCCTGACAATTGTTGGGACTCTCCTTTGTGAGCTCACTTAGCACTTGACTGGGTCATTTGGGAGTTTTTCACCATTTTTATTATGTTTATTTAGCTAAAGCTTTTCTCTCCAGTGTGACTTACTATGATTCATCTACTTACTGTATGTAATTTTTTCCGGGGCGAGTTTATAAGGTAAGTACCATGAACAAGGTTACTGCTGCAGGGGACTGGCTTCAGACCTGGGTCCTTTGAGTCAAAGGCAAATTACTGCTGCCCCTTTTCTGTTTGTTTTCAATTTCTTTGTGACGTTTAAATAATGGTTCAAATTATTATTGAACTTTAAGAATAATTACTAAAGGATTCAATAATAAAAACTGATTATCCAAGTGCACTGAACTGTTGAGTAATTTTAGTAATTAATTAACTGAACATAATTACTTTTTCCAATGAATTACCTGAATGAGTCAAAAATGAATAAACTGCTTTTGTTTTGGCAATGAGAAGTATTTGTTAGGGAACTCTGAAATTTGAAATCACAATCAGAACTCAGATTGATTACCCTATCAAAAGGAATTAAAGAGAAGCCCAGCAGTGGCAATAACTGCGTTTACAGTACAATGTTACTCAGCCGTTTTTGTTATGAAAATTCTCACTCCTGTCCAGGTGTTATTGATCCAAGCTGTATTTTTCCAAGCGGTTTCAGGCAGTGTGTATGTGTGTGTGTGTGTGTGTGTGTGTGTGTGTGTGTGTTTCCTCAGCTATACTGGATGATATTCGCATTCGCAATCTTACTCTCACGTTCTGAATTCTCTGGCTGTCTACTGATATTATTTTTATTACTGTTACTGTTATTTATTGTCATTGCTATTAGCATTACTCACTGTCATTGTCATTGTTTTGTTTGTGCAATATTTGTATTGTCTCTGCCTTCTCCATCATCTGTGGAGAAGCATTCAAGAAGAATTTCATGATACTTGTACATGGTAATTGTATTTATGACAATAAACTTGAAACTTGATACAACGTTAGAGTCTGCACATATTCAGTAAATATGAACTTTAGGGGGCTGGTTGGTACAGCGGGTTTGGCCAACTCCTGCTCTCTGGCCGGTCTGGGGTTTAAGTCCTGCTTCGGGTGCCCTGTGACAGACTGGCGTCTTGTCCTGGGTGTGTCTCCTACCCCTCCAGCCTTATACCCTATGTTGCCGGGTTAGGCTCTGGCTCGCCATGAGCCCACTTGGGACAAATGGCTTCAGCAACTGTGTGCCTGTTTTTCCACAGCTTGTCTTTGCGTCTATTGTGCCAAAACCCACTTACTGAGTTTTAGTGCAACTTTGTTCAGCGGGGTTACAGTGAATCAGGGAAGGGGGCACCTCACACAGGACTGCAGTCCACATTAATGCCATACACAAACATCCATGGAGCTAGTGACCAAGATACCAGCTCACTCTTCTGTAGAACCCCTGGTTCAAGTCCTATGATTCTGGAATAAGCTGTAAACCACAACAACATTGGCCTGGACAAGTGGTGGATAAGAAAGCCAGGGAAGCTCCAGGATTCTTATCCTTTGGTACCGGTGTTGAAATAATAGCAAAATGACCCTTCCTGACCTGTGGCTTTCAGTTAGAAAGACTCAAGACTGCTATTCTAGACCTTTGTGAAAAGAAAGTACTGTTTCCAGGAAGCTCATGGCCCATCTTCCTTACTGTGTGTGTGAGGTGAATGCAGTCACTTCTCACAGGAACACCCCCAGCAGGCCAAGTGGCACTCTCCTTGTCATATCACCCGATGAAGAAGTCGAGTGATGAGTACAGGTGAGTGGTCACACTGCAGGCACTGTGTTTTGAAAGGGAGACAAAAACACCACAACAGTGATCATAACTACACACACACACACACACACACACATTCTGAACCGTTTGTCCCATATAGGGTCGCAGGGAACCAAAGCCTAACCCGGCAGCACAGGGCATAAGGCTGGAAGGGGAGGGGACACACCCAGGACGGGACGCCAGTCCGTCACAAGGCACCCCAAGTGGGACTCGAACCCCAGACCCAGCGGAGAGCAAGACCCGGTCCAACCCACTGCGCCACTGTGCCCCCCTGATCATAACTAAATGAGGATAAAAACAGATTTAAAATTTTACATTTTTTTTATATGATGATGTAATTTTACATTGATAATGTAATTTTATATTGGATGATGTGTTTGAAAATAAATGAGAAAGTGCTATAGATTTTAGTGATGATTCAATTCAATTCAATTCAATTTATTTTTATTGCACGCTCTTCTCACAATGTGACACACGATGCAGGCAGGGAGAAAATATTTCATAAATGAGAAGCATAGGAGCCAAGATTGGCAGCAATTTTTGCTTTTGTTGGGGTTATTACATGAAACTATTATTACTTCTAAACCCAGTTTACATGGATGCCATGTTCCAGATGGCCCAATAGGTCTCCATGGAGACAGCGGTAGCAGGAAGGAGTCTGTTGGTGTTTGCAGACCCCCCCCGAGGTGCAAAGAGCACGGGAACGTAGGAGAACGAGAGATTATGTTATGTGGCACCTCAGGGGGCCATGCTGTCAAGCCCTAGAAGGAAAGCAGAACACACTCATCTGTGGATAGCAAGATTCTACAGTCTTACTGTCGTGCTATTCCCCTGGAGCGGTTGCGTCGGACCCAAGTGCGGGGAACAGGAAGCTTGGTCAAGGGTCGGTTCAGTAGACATTGTCAGGGAACAGGCAAAGGGTCACCGATGTACAAACAGAATCCAAAGGGGCAAATCCAAGAACTGTAGTCCAAGAGACAGGCGAGTGATCAGGCAAACCAGTGAGTCCGAGGACGAGGAGCGAGGAACAGGGTGAAGAATGAGGATTGAGAAGCAGGGCAAGGAATGAGGATCGAGGATCAAGGAGGAAGACTAGGAGCGCGAGTGATCAATAAGGCTGAACAAGGTTTCGCATTGGGCTATGTTCCGCAGCAACTTTTTAAGCTTGTGCTTGCTAATTCGAAACAGGTGTTCCCTGTTGCGCAGCCGTGGGAGGCGTGACAGTACCCCCTCCTCCACGAACGGCACCCGCCGCTCTGCCACGGCATAGGAGGCGCCCCCGGGGCTGGGGCCCAGGCCGGTCCGGATGGTCCCTATGGAAGGCAGCAATCAGATCAGGGTCTAGGATGTCCCAGACAGGTACCCAGCACTGCTCTTCCAGACCGTACCCCTCCCAGTCCACCAGGTACTGGAGACCACCTGCCCGACGACGGGAGTCCAGTAAAGCTCGTACCGCATAGGCAGGATCATCCCCGACCTGTAAGGGAGGGAGCGGCTGCGTGTGGAGAGGAGGTTGATACAGGGATGTTGCACAAGGTTTAAGAAAAGAGGCATGGAAAGTGGGGTGCACTCGTAAATGAGAGGGAAGTTGCAACCGATAGGAAACAGGAGTAGCACAGCGGAGGATCTTGTATGGTCCTAGATATCTGGGGCTGAGTTTTTTTGTCATGTAAGGTCCTCGAAGGCCTCTGGTGGACAGCCAAACCCGTTGCTCAGGTATGAAGGAAAGTGGACATCTGCGTCAATCGGCCTGTCATTTCATCTGTACCTGAGTGCGTTTAAGGTGTTCTTGTACCGACCATCATACTTTCGTGCTGGCCTGGTACCATGCATTGACAGCTGGGACATCACTGGAGCTAGGATTCCAAGGAAACAGTGGGGGCTGGTATCCTAACACGCACTGAAACAGGGAACAGTCTGTGGATGCGTGAGGGAGAGCATTGTGCGCATATTCAGCCCAAGGCAAGTAACGTACCCAGTGTTGCGGTTTTTCTGAGGTGTAACTGCAGAGGAAGCAGGCAACGTCCTGTTGTATTCTTTCCACCTGCCCATTTCCTTGAGGGTGATATCCTGAAGTCAGGCTTACCGTTACTCCCAACTTGCGCCAGAAGGCCTTCCACAGCCTGGAGGTGAACTGGGGTCCACGGTCCAACACGATGTCTTCCGGCAAGCCGTAGAAATGGAAGACGTACAGAAATAAGAGCTCAGCAGTCTCTACGACTGTAGGGAGCTTGGAGAGAGGAATCAACCGACAGGCTTTGGAAAACCTGTCAACAATAGTCATGATGACAGTCTTGCCGTCTGATACGGGGAGATCTACAAGGAAATCCAAAGCAATGTGCGACCAGGGACAATTAGGCACGGGTAAGGGCTCCAGGAGTCCTGCCAGTTTTTGGGTGGATGCCTTCACCTGGGCACACACCTGGCATGCCCAGACATAGTCTTACACGTCGCTGGGTAATGATGGCCACCAGAAATGCCTCTGGAGCAGAGCCTGGGTTTTACTAAAGCCAGGGTGACCAGCAGCAGGATGATCATGAGCCCATTGTAGAATCGTGGCTCTCAATCCCGGGGAACATACTGCTTGCTGGTGGGCTTCCCTGGTGGTTCAGGCTCGGTGGCCTGGGCTTGGGCAAGGTCGTCACTGAAGTCCCAATGCACCGGGGCGACGAGACAGGACCGGGGCAAGAAGTACTTGTGGTCTCGTTCTAGGGACTCCTGCTCATGGATGCAGGATAGGGCATCTGCCTTCATATTCTTGCTGCCAGGATGATAAGTGACAGTAAAGTTAAACCTCGTGAAAAAGAGGGCCCACCTGGTTTGATGGGGGTTGAGTCATCTCGCCATCTGCAGATATTCTATGTTCTTGTTGTCAGTGAGGACGACGAAAGGATATCGGGCCCTATCCAGCCAGTGCCTCCATTCCTCCAGGGCCGTTTTCATAGCGAGGAGCTCACAATTCCCAATGTCATAGTTTCTCTCAGGTGGGGACATTTTCTTTGAAAAGAAGGCACAAGGGTACAGTTTAAATGGGTTTCCATGGCGTTGAGACAGGACAGCACCCACCCCCATCTCTGAAGCATTCACTTCCACCACAAACAGGAGTTCAGGATCAGGGTGTCGGAGTATGGGAGCACTAGTAAATCTTTGTTTTAGAGTGTCAAAGGCTTCTTGATCCTCCTTCGTCCAGCTGAGTCTGGACCTCTTGGAGGAGGTTAGAGCAGTTAAAGGGGCAGCCACAGTGCTAAAAGACCAGATGAAACGGCAATAAAAATTGGAAAAACCTAAGAAACGCTGAAAGGCTTTCATTAGTAGACATTGTCAGGGAACAGGCAAAGGGTCACCGATTTACAAACAGAATCCAAAGGGGTAAATCCAAGAACTGTAATCCAAGAGACAGGCGAGTGATTAGGCAAACCAGTGAGTCGAGATGAGGAGTAGGGCGAGGAGCGTGGAGCAGGGTGAGGATGAGGAGAGAGGAGCAGGGCGAGGAACGAGGATCGAGGAGCAAGACTAGGAGCACGAGTGATCAATAAGGCTGAACAAGGTTCCGCATTGGGCTATGTTCTTTTGTCCTGTCTTTTTAATCTTGTGCTTGCTAATTCGGAACAGGTGTTCACTGTTGCACAGCCGTGGGGGGCGTGACACTTACCACTTACCGCACATTGCACAAAACGCAGGCCATTATTAAAAATATACTAAACTTACTATGAATGCTGCAGATGGGCAGTCATCTGGAGAATCAGCTTCATGTTTCTACTTAATTCATAACCAGGGTCTTGTTCATTACACACACACACACACACATTTTCAGAACCGCTTGTCCCATACGGGGTTGCGGGGAACCGGAGCCTACCCGGCAACACAGGGGGTAAGGCCGGAGGGGGAGGGGACACACCCAGGATGGGATGCCAGTCCGTCGCAAGGTACCCCAAGCGGGACTCGAACCCCAGACAGCAGAACTGTGGTCCAACCCACTGCGCCACCACACTCCCGATCTTGTTTATTATTTAGGAAATAAAGTGTCTATATAATGGGGGGCACGGTGATGCAGCAGGTTTGGCCTGTGCCTGCTCTGTGGTGGGTCTAGGGTTCGAGTCTCGCTTGGGGTACCTTGTGATGGACTGGGTGTGTCCCCTTACATCTTGTTTTTAATCACTACTGCATCATTAACCTGTAAAGATTTTTTTTTTTTTCAAATTTCAGAATCAGAATCAGAATCAGAACGAGCTTTATTGCCAAGTATGTTCGCACATACAAGGAATTTGTCTTGGTGACAGGAACTACCACAGCACAGACAGAATGACAGTGACAAGACACAGATGAGAAGATAGAGTATGTGAGAAAGGGATAAAAAATATTTAAAAAATATAAAGTACCCAATATACAAAAATAGTCGCTAGATACAAATGCAAGGGAGTGTAAGAGAAATGTGATAAATAGTTATAAATATAAATAGCATTATGTATTGCACGGTTTACTCTCTAGGGGAGAGATTTAGGTGTTCATGAGGTAGATGGCCTGAGGAAAGAAACTTTTCTTATGCCTGGCTGTCCTGGTGCACAGTGCTCTGTAGCGCCGGCCAGATGGCATTTCGATATATAAGATAGAGTATGTGAGCACTTACTGTGGTTTTTACACGTGTGGCCCCGAACCAGATCACCCTGGCTCAGGACATTTCACATTAGAAGAGAGAGGCATCATTGAAGCTTTCATTCCCACATCAGTCCCAGGCTTGAAGGTCAATAATGTATTTTTTTTTTGTTTTCCTCCTTGTTGTTTACTATGACAGGGGAATAGTTACTCCATGCTCACTTCTGTGGAAGTAATAAATCACAGTTTGAGTTGTGACCCTTGCGGAGGAGTGATTTCTCTCACAGCAGAGTCCTTCCCTTCGACCTGTCACCTGAAACACTGAATCAACAGTGCTGCTAGTTACACATGCTGATGTCTGGTGGATCAGTGTGTATAACTGGTGCCTCAAAGTGCTTGAGCATTTGGGTTAGAATCTGGCTTCGTCTGTTCAGAGTTTGCATGTTCTCCCTATGTTCAAGCATGTTTCCTTTCAAAGATATCTGTTTCCAGTGCACTGGAGACTGTAAACTGCCTGTTTTGTGTGTGTTTGTGCTAATACTAGTTAGTAAGCACTGTTTTTAGCTTTTGAGAATTTATAATAGCGTAAACTAGGTGGCACGATGGCACAGCGATTAGTGTTGCTGTCTCACAGTGCCTGGGTGAGGCGAGAGGGCATGGGTTCAATCTCTGCTCAATTTGTGTGGAGTTCTCTCTTTGTCTGTGTGGGTTTCCTCCCACAGTGCAAAGACATGCTGTTCACATTCCCCCTTAGTATATGAGTGAGAGAGAGAGTGTGTTCCACTAATGTATGGATGAGTGAGCCATTGTAAGTAGTGTATCAAGCAGCATAAGTCACCTTGGTGAATAAGGTGTGTGGGCTGATAACACTACACAGTTCATTGAAAGTTGCTTTAGAGAAAAGTTTATGCTAAATGTAAACTGGGAAGGATTATTTATGTCTTCACATGCATATTAAGTGGTAGCATGCAGCATAGGTAGGAGAAGAGGGTAAAGAGCTGCTGAAATGAAAGGAGCCATTTGAAACCTCCAGTTGAAGGCAAACCAAGAGGAGTTTGAGCTCTTGAAGACAGGGTCTAATGAAGATGTAATTGAGTTTTCACCACTGGTCTGCCCTCTGATTCCCACCCAATCCATCACCTTCACAGAGGAATTTGTCCACCGTTTATTACATTTGCCACAGTGTTAACCTCAAGGCCTCAGCTCCATTCTCCAATCCCTCCTGAGATGTCCTAAGAACAAGGGACACAATCACATTTGGCTGAATGAAGGAATATAAAGTCCAGATGAAATAAAGAATAAACAGATCGGAGATTACAGCCTTCAGGTCCCGCAGGCTGGATTATCAGATCTGCAGTGACTCAATGGCCTCCAGGTGACAGCCAGAGGTCTTGTTTTCACTGAGAAGCAGGAATTTTACAACAATAAATATTGCTGTATATAACACCGGTACACTGATGTTCAGACTGTGCTTCATTGAAAGAATCACACACACACACATTTTCTGAACCGCTTGTCCCATACGGGGTCGCGAGGAACCGGAGCCTACCCGGCAACACAGGGCGTAAGGCCGGAGGGGGAGGGGACACACCCAGGACAGGACGCCAGTCCGTCGCAAGGCACCCCGAGCGCGACTCGAACCCCAGACCCAGCGGAGAGCAGGAGCCAGTCCAACCCATTGAGCCACTGCGCCCCCAGTTGAAAGAATCACTTGCTGTAAATTCTTCTGTAACTGTGGAATTGAAAGGTAAGAAATGTCAATCAGCACTCTGCTTCGCCTCAGACCCCTTGGTCACAGAATGTCTGTTTTTATGGATGGTTACCTTGTGTGGCATATGGCCATCAGACATGTAGGCTTTTCATAACTTAGAAAGCTAAAGTGAAACCTCATATTTACCATGTTGCAGATTTGAATGTACAAATCTATGAATTCTTTGCAGCAGAGATTCCCAGCAGGAAGTGTGTGAATGTTGAGACTACAGGTTTCAACATCTCTGCCCACACAATGAAAACCAATAAATCATCATGGTCTCAAGCGGAACCAGCATGTGTCGTTGCCATTAGATCTGATCATGAATTCTGCACTTAAATACTATATTTGTTTGTTTGTGTGTTGGGGGGGGTGGGTGCAGCAGGTTTGCAGGTGCTACTCAGTGGCAAGCCTGGGATTCAAGTCCTGCTTGGAATGCCTTGTGACAGACTGGCATCCCATCCTGGGTGTGTCCACTCATGATCTGAGTACATTGCTCAACAGTGCTTCAGCAGTGCCCTTCAAGAGACTTGAACTGGCAACCCTCTGTTTACCAATGTGCATTTTTGAACAATGACACTGACTGCTACCCTTTACCTTTGAAAGCTTTGAGAACCAATTGGAGATGCTGTGAAACCAGTATTGTAGTGGTGAGAGCTAATGCATTTGAACCCAAAGATCTCAGGTCTGATCCCACCTTCAGTTCTAATTAGCTTAGAATTGCTTCAGAAAAATTACCAAGCTGTATAAATGGGTAAATAACTGTCAGTAGCATAACACTGTAGCATAACACAGTCGCTTTGGAAAAAAGTATCAGCTAAATGAATATATGTGAAGAAAAAAGAAACAATGAAATCTGGTGTTCTATCATCATGCTCTGGTCCCTCATTAAATGCCAATGCCTTCAGATAAATGCAGTTACCAAAAATAAATAAAATGATTGAGTGAATTAACTTATCGGTTACCACAGTCAGAGTGGTTTCGGCTGACAGGATCATCATGCAGTTTGCCTGCAGTCCTACTGAGCAACTCAAAGATCTGATCATTTTATTCACCGGACACATTCAATCAGAATGCTAATAAATCTGTAAAATACATAGCAAAGGTTTGCATGCAGCTCATTTTATATTATTAACACAGCTTCTGCACACAGAAAGGAGAGGCAGGTTCTCTGCAATCTCAGTGGCTCTGGAAAGGGATAGATAGTATTAGCATGAAGGCCATCCCCTGAAACGTATTCAGATGCAGGGAATAACAACGTACTGGACACACAGAACGTATGCAGAATGTCTTCTCTGAAAGCTCAGAGCAGATCCCTTTCCAGAAGAGGGTATAGCTTCAGAAATGTGCCCTGTAAATATTATTAACATGTTAATAAAAAGGGGGCGCGGTAGGTTGGACCGGGTCCTGCTCTCCGGTGGGTCTGGGGTTCGAGTCCTGCTTGGGGTGCCTTGCAACAAACTGGGTGTGTCCCCTCCCCCTCCAGCCTTATGCCCTGTGTTGCCAGGTTAGGCTCTGGCTCCCCGCGACCCCAATTGGGATGAGCGGTTCAGAAAATGTGTGTGTATGTGTGTTAATAAAAAACCCATATATAATAAATGGCAGTGGGGTGTAACTGTGTTTTTCATAGTTTTCACAACTACAAGGGAACTGAAAGGTGAATAATGTCAATCAGCACTGTGCTTCAGCTCAGACCCCTTGTAGTTTCCTTGTTTGCATTTCTGTAGCTGGCAAGGATTTTACAGCATGTGGTAGCTAGCCCCACGCCCAGTCCTCCTCCTTTTTCAGCTGGGCTTGGGACCGTCCATGGCGGAGTTTTATTATGGTCACTATTATTATAAATTATCTGACCTGAGAGATTAACCTTTGTCCTACTTTTTAAAAACAGTCTGGTATTCCTAAGATAAAATTTGAATCATTCCTCTGTATCCCCAGGTGATATCTAGCGAGTGACAGTGAGGGCTTTTGCTTTCATGAATTATCGTATTTCTGCTTTTTTTAAATCTCCTTGGTGAAATAACAGAGCACTCTTCATAGTGATTATGGTTTTAATTCATTACTGGTAATCATGTTTCTTATTTCGTCCAAAGAATCATATATTTTGTTGGTGTGCATTACTGGGGATATGACCTTAAGTTCATTCTAACAAAACTAAATGGAGCTGAGAACAAATACCACAAATTCCCTCTGAAAGGTTCTAAGCAGATCAGACCGCCATCAGTAAATGCTACTGTTGGGTCTTCGGAAACTTGTAAGTGAAAGTTGGTAGGTCCGCAAACTGCCCCCCGTTAAGTATCAAGATGTGTTAATAGTAGACTATAAAACACATTTACATTTACATTTACATTTATTCATTTAGCACAAGCTTTGTTCCAAAGAGATGTACATCTCAGAGTAACCAGAGGTGCATTTCACAGTAGAGAAAAATCTTTAACTACACCTGTCAGTCAATGTGTCCAATGGCACCATTTTTATCAACATTACACATTACAGAGAAAATTTATGTGAAATTTATAGGAAATACAGAGGTGATTATGAGAGATGGTGTTATGCAGTTTTACGCTGAAATTATAAGGTCAAGAAAGAAAATGTACTTTGACCCTTGTTCTACTCCGTCAAAAGAAAAACTGAGTATTGTCATAAAAAGGAGGAAGAGGTCAAATTTCTGAAGTACAGGAGAATCTTATTGTGGGTTTGAAAAAAAAAAAAAAGAAGGTCTATGTAATGTTTTTTTTTTTTTTAATGACATAAAGAAGTGTCATGGAAGAAGTACTACTTTGGCTGCAGGTAGCACAGAGGATACAGGCTGGACACCTGAAGGGTGTATATCCAAGCACAGTTTATCCCTGCTGTAGTGCACCTGAATTAAACAAAGAATCCAGCTGTTTAGAAGGTGTACAAATGCTGCATTGAATTTCTTTTGTTTTGGATGTTGCCATGTTTCGTTCCGGAAGGAAGTCATCAGACCCAAGTGCAGCGCAACACTGTTTATTGGGGGAATCCAAGAGTTGTAGTCACAAGACAGGCAAATGGTCACCGATGAGCGTACATGGTCAAAAGGACAATCCAAAAGCTGTAATCCATTAAAACTAGCAAGAGGTTGAAGATATCAAGAAGTTGTGGGAATACAGGAGAGGGGCATGGAAACAAGGTCAAGGACGAGAGGACAGGGAAGGTAAGAAGGCTGAGTAACACAGATGAGCAAGTCACTAGGCTGAATGAGGTTCCGTGTTCGCCCCTGCTCTGCTCATGCCTTTTATGCTCCTGTTCCGTGCACTGCCTCAGGTGTTCCTCGTTGCGCCGATGATGTGGGTGTGATAAGTATATATGGGCTTTTGATTTTGAACCATTTTGAATGAAACCACTAAGACAGGACAGGAGAGTTGTGGTAGTGCCAGCCAGAGGCTGTATAGTTTGTTATGAGATAAGAGTGGATTCTGTGGATGTTATAGAGGATGTTAGGACTCGATTATGGTATAATTTTGTTGAGAGAAGCAGAAGTTTGAGTCGATTGTTACTTCCAGGGTTTTAACCAGTGAAGTTCTGTTTGATGGAGAGTCCTTGACAGGGGGGACAGAGCAGCTGGAAGGTGAAAGATCTTGGTTCTGGAGAGGTTAAATTGTAGATGGTGATCAGTCATCCAACCAGAGATGACTGAGAGGTAGGCTGTGATATTTGAGGATACGTCTGTACCTGCAGGAGGAAAGAAATAGCAATGCCGAGAGAACCCATGAGAGGTGAAGACAGAGCCAAGGAAAGAAGTATAGATGGATTAGAGCAGGATACCCAGTACTGAGCCATTGAACACCAGCTGACAGAGACTGAGGGAAAGACAGGGAGCCGATCTTCCTGGTAAGATCCCTTTAACAGATTAAATTTCAAACCATTTCATAGCTGATCCTTCGAATCCAAACTGTCCTACATTGGAAACTAGGATCTGATGATTGACAGGGTTTTTATGAAAAAATACTAACTGAAGCAACTTTGACTAATTATTTCTGCTAATGCATTAATGAACATGGTTGCACATGTGGTAAACCAGTCTGAGCTTGCAGAACCCAGACAGAAGGAGTATGTAATAATGATGTCCTCTAGGCTTGGACCCATCTGACAAGGGCTTGGAATTGGGATGAAGAGCACAATGAACTGTTTCAAGTGGACCGGATATTTAAGCTATTTTCACCACCAGCCTCTTAAACTTTGATAGACATCTCAACCTGCTTTGATAATCCATCACAGATATGTTTTGTTCTCTCACCCTTTCACACCAAAGTGGAAAAACAGGTCTGTTTTGCAAAATCCCTGGGTAGGACTAAACTCCAGAGATTGCCTTTAAAGTACCTGTGCAGGATCTCACACATGCAGTCCGTCTCTGTTTGTAATGGAGGAACAGCTCTAAGGTTGCTTATAATTCATGTTCTTAACACTCCAGCTGGCTGGGAGAGGAATCAGTGTGGATATCTCAGTCCGTTCTGCAACTGATGATTCACTTTGGCCAAAGGTATCTGCAGCTGTAGGGCTCATAGAAAAGTCCACACTGAAGCAGGGACAGCTACTGACAGGAGCTGCCTTAATGACTATTGCCCATTGGCACTAACCCCCATTGCAATGAAATGCTTTGAGAGGCTAGTGTTGGGACAAATTAAGAACACCATCCCAGACACTTTGGACCCACTGCAGTTTGCCTACTGCCACAACAGATCCACTGAGGATGATATCACACACACTTCATAACACTCTGGCTCACCAGGACAATAAAAAGTGCTATCTGAGGCTATTATCTGTGGATTATAACTGGGCATTTAACATTGTCTTCCCAACCAAGCTGATCCACAAACTACTAGATCTGGGACTGAATGCCACATGGTGCAATTGGATCCTGGATCAACAGACCCCAGTATGTGCAGATTGGCAGAAATACCTTCTCCCCACTAATCCTCAACACTGGAACTCCACAGGGAAGAGTCCTGAGCCCAGTGCTGTATTCCTTGTTCACACACGACTGTGTGGCCAGTCACAGCTCCAACACCATCATAAAGTTTGCTGACGATACCACCATTGTGGGTCTGATCACCAATAACGATGAGATGGCCTACAGAGAGGAGGTGAGACTCCTGGCAGAGTGGTGCCAGGACAACAATCTGTCTCTCAATGTCAGTAAAACTAAGGAGCTGGTGGTTGACTTCAGGGATCAGGATACAGTTCATGCACCCATCTACATCGGAGGGGACATTGCAGAAAGGGTCAAAGCTTCAGATTCCTAGAGGTCACCCTCACTGCTAAACTCACATGGATTGAGCACACAGCATCCATCATCAAAAAGACACATGAATGCCTTCACCTTCTCAGTGTCTGAAGAAAGCGCGGATGTCTACTACAGTCCTCACCACTTTTTACAGGTGTGCTGTGGAGTCTGTCCTCACAGGGTGTATTACATCCTGGTATGGAAGTTGTTCCATACAGGACAAGAAAGCCCTACAGAAGGCGGTTAAAACAGCTCAGAAAATAATAGCTACCAGTAGTACAGGACATCTACACCACACCCTGCCTCAGAAAGGCAAAGTGCATCATAGAAGACCACAGTCACCCTGCATGGGCACTTCTCTTTTGTCTGCCCTCTGGTAAGTGACTCAGGACTATTCAAACCCGCACTGCCAGATTCAGAAATAGGTTTTAACCCATGGCTGAAAGAATGTTCAACACACACTAATGTGCAATATCAATAATGATACTGGACTCTACACTGTCACTTTTGCAACTCGTCTTTACACTGGTCTCTCCCAGCTCATTACTTGCACTGTCACTTTATTGTCTGGAAATTATTTTAGTTATTCATTGTTATCTCTGTGTATATGCATTTTTTGTAGTTGTATCTTGTCTTGTCTATAGTCTGTGAAGAAGCATTAAAGTAAGAATTTCATAGCACTTTGTACACAGTACTTGTACATGTGATGTCAAAATTTAGTAGTCGCAGAAATTGTTAAGCATGGTAACTGATAATATTTTTGTGCTGGGTTTAAGGCTGTGTTCTGTGCTGTGGAATGTAAAACCATTTTGGGAGAAGCAGGCTGTACCAGGCACCAGGTCAGAGGTTATCTGATAAAGGCAGGCTGTGGACACCAACAGCATGTCATAAAAGGCTGATGGTCCTGGCTTGCCTGGAGAGAGGTCAGTTTAAGGTAAGCTGGATGATGGGGGTTGGATGGTTTGGCTTTAGGGTGAGGGTTCTGAGAACAAAAGAAGTGGAAATTCACTAAAGAAAAAGGCGGGAAAACACTGAACACACCTGTTGTAACACTCTGCAATGAATTATGTATGAGCTTGGCAAATAAAAGCAAGCAATAAAGACTGATTGGGGAGACATCCATCTGGGGCTTTCCCATTAGTCGATGTTGTTGTGAAAGTCTTTGTTTGTCTGAGTGTGTTGCTTTCTTTCTTAACTGAGGTCACATCTCAGACCATGGCTTGTAACTGGTGCTGATGTCATAATAGGTCACACATGGCCAGGGAATGAAGATGGATGGAGGAGAGGAAGCTGTGCTCACAGTCTAAGGACAAATGAGTGCTCCAGATCCTTAACCGTCCTCCTTGCAAGCCTCTGAACTCCAGAAAGTCAGAAGGATGTCCAAACGGTTGTCATAGGTATCCTGCATTGTCATTTTCAATTACATTTGTCCATGATACCTTCAGCCCTCTGGGTAAAACAAAAGAGGGGATCTTTATAACTGAATGATTAATTGAAACATGTCCTACATTAAACTGAAGCACACACACACAGGCTGAAACCGTTTGTCCCAAGCAGGGTGTCGGCGAACACCTAACCCGGCAACACAGGGTGCAAGGTTTTAGGGAGAGGGGACACCCAGGAAGGGACATCAGTCCGTCACAAGGCACGCCAAGTAGGGCTCGAAGCTGGACCTGGCCAAGGACGCCATGCCACCGCGCCTCCGAACTAAAATGGAAAATGCATGAATTTGCTTTAATTCTGTTGTGTATTGAATGTTGTGAAAACTCAGGGATAAGTGTTAATAGGCCACTCTTAATAGTATCATGGGTTAGAGTTTGGTTGGCCAGGTAATATATGCACAGAAAGTGTAGAAGAGCTGTGCTGCACGTGGTTCAGTAAAAAAAGAGAAAACATGATCCATCGTGTCTTATCTTTATTCGTGTTCGAGTGTAGTTAATACACCCGTAAAAACACGACAGTTGATGACGAGGATTTTTCGGATATTGCCCTGAAGTTTCTCCTAGTTTTTTTGAATGGATATTTTCTTTACCGGGAGTAGTGTGACAGATCCGGATCAGAGAGGGAGAAGCGCAATACAGACCTGTAAGTGAAATAACATATAAGAAAAGAAAGATGGCTGGATATATTGGACAAATTGATGCATTTGACAGTGCTACGGATGATTGCACGATGTACTCTGAGCAAATCAAACAGTATTTTAAAGCCAACAGCATTGCCGACAAGTCAAGTGGTGTCGGTGCTGTAAGTGCGATGGGTGGAAAAGTGTATTTCTCACTGCCCCCACAAAGCCTGCAGACCTCAGCTTTGATAATATTGTGCAAACACTGTGGGTTCATTTAGCGCCAAAACCACTGCTTATAGCGGAACGTTTTAGGTTTCATAAACGTAACCAAAACGAAGGAGAGTCTATGATCGCACCTTATGTGGCTGAATTAAAGAAGCTGTCAGAACACTGTCAGTTTGGAGATGGACTGAATGATGCGCTGAGAGACCGTCTAGACTCTGTGGTATTTTACAAGACAGTATCCAGAAAAGATTTCTTACAGAGTCGGATCTCACATTCAAAAGGTGCAGCTGAAATTGCTGTCGCCATGGAAACAGCTGCCAGAGACGCTGTAGAGTTGCGATCCGGAGTAAAAATGTCGGTGAACAAAGTGACCACTGTGTGTAAATTAAAAGGGACAGTGCAAAATGCAGAATTGTGCTACCATTGTGGCAAGGGCAGGCACAAAGCAAACCAGTGCAGATTCAAAACCGAAACATGCAGAAAATGCAACAAAGTTGGATACATACAAAGAGCATGTCGTTCTGTTATTTCACACCACAAGAAGAACAAACAATACAAGGCTCAGAGAAAGAAAAGTAGAGATGTGCATGCTTTTGCTCAAAAATCTGATGAAGAAAGCGACACAGGGTTGGCAACTCTGGAAATCTACAGTCTGAAAGGTGACTTGAAACAAGCCATCTAGCTAACACCACGAGTGAATGGAAAGACAATCAGAATGGAGCTGGACACAGGCGCTGCCATATCTGCCATGTCATAGACTGAGTTTGAAAGACATTTCACAAAAGCAAAACTAAAGCCATCGCCTGTTAAATTGAAAACATATACTGGTGAACCCAGTTCCTCTGGGTGTGATGCCAGTGACTGTAAGGTACAAAGATTAACTGCGCAAACTAGATCTGTACATAGTTCCGACGGCAGGACCAGCACTTTGGAGACGTGACTGGTTGAGAAAGTTACAGCTGGACTGGAAATCTATAAAAAGTCTACAAGTCTCAGTTCCTGTTTTGCCGGGCACTCAAGAGAAACTGAAAAAGGTGTTGGATGATGCTGCAGTGGTATTCCAACCAAATATAGGAACGTTGAAGCATATTAAAGCGAAAATAACCCTGAATGAGGGCGCAGTACCTAAATTTCACAAAGCACACCCAGTTCCCTATGCTATTCGCCAGAAAGCGGAAATAGAGCTGTATCAGCTGGGAGCTGAAGGAATACTGTCCAAAGTTGACTGGAGCCCCTGGGCAATGCCACTTGTTCCTGTTGCCAAGAAGGATGGAACTGTAAGACTGTGCGGGGATTTTAAAGTCTCCATCAACTCTGAACTACAAGCAGAACAATATCCACTACCAAGAATAGAGGATATCTTTGCTTCCTTATCTGGAGGACAGTTTTTCAGTAAAATAGATCTGGCAGAAGCATATTTGCAGATGGAAATGGAGGAAGACTCAAATGTGTTCCTGACCATTAACACTCACAAAGGCTTGTATCGATACAACAGACTGGTTTTTGGTGTTGCCTCAGCGCTAGCATTATGGCAACGAGCGATAGAGCAGGTACTTCAAGGATGTCCAGGGACCCAGTGCTACCTTGATGATATTATAGTCACTGGAGAGGATGACGACAGTCATTTGGAGAACCTGACACGTGTCCTACAGAGACTAAGAGATTATGGACTGTGTGCAAGGCGTGATAAGTGTGAGTTTTTCAGGAGTACTATTACGTATTGTGGACATGAAATTGATGTAAATGGCTTGCACAAGTTTCATGATAAGATAAGCGCTGTTGCAGAGGCCCCATGACCGAAAGATGTCTCATAATTGAGGTCGTTCCTTGGATTTGTTAATTATTATAACTGGTTTTTGGCAAACCTCGCCACTGTTCTCCACCCCCGAATGCGTTATTGCGAGCAGGACAGAAATGGATATGGACAAAACAGTGTGAACGAGCATTTCAGGAAGCGAAGAAACTGGTGGTATCAGAAACAGTGTTGACCCATTTTGAGCCACGCAAACCCATCGAGCTAGCCTGTGATGCTTCGTCATATAGTATTGGAGCAGTGTTATCGCATGTCATGGGTGATGGAACTGAACGCCCCATAGCTTTTGCATCACGCGCTCTCAATGCTGCAGAAAGAAATTATGCACAAATTGATAGAGAGGCTTTGAGTCTAGTGTGGGATGTGAAACAATTCAATCAGTATTTGTATGGAAATGAATTTACTTTGGTTACTGATCACCAACCATTGGTTTCCATTTTTAATCCACGGAAAGGTGTTCCACTGACAGCAGCAGCGCGAATGCAGCGGTGGGCGTTGTTTTTGGGAGGACATAGATACCAGATTGAGTTCAAAAGAACTCACAGTCATGCAAATGCTGATGGACTATCACGGCTACCATTAGACGGAGATGATGATGCAAATCCAGCAAAAGGAAGCACTCCCTTGGATGTTTTCACTCTTGCTCAGCTTGAGAGTTCCCCTGTTACAGCTGAAATGATTCAGAGGGGAACCAGGAGAGATCCAATGTTGTCCTGAGTTTACACGGTTACTCAGACTGGCTGGAATGAAGAACAGAAGATACAGTTTCCGCAGTTCTATCAGCGCCGAGATGAACTGACGCTGGACGGAGGTTGCCTCATGTGGGGATTAAGGATCATTATACCTCCGAAGTTGCAAGCTCAAGTCTTGGAAGAGCTTCATGCTGGTCACCTAGGAGTGGTGAAGATGAAATCACTTGCTAGAAGTTTTGTGTGGTGGCCAGGAATTGATCAGCAGATCGAGCAGCTCACCATACACTGCCCAGGATGCCAACAGGGTCAAAATATGCCAAAACCTGTACCGTTGCACCCTTGGGAATGGCCTGCTGTGCCGTGGCAAAGGATTCATGTTGACTTTGCAGGACCTTTCATGGGCACTACATTTCTGGTGGTTGTTGATGCATGTTCAAAGTGGCCAGAAGTGTTTAGCATGTCATCCACAACCCCTATCCAAAACTATAACAGTGCTGAGAGAACTTTTTGCGAGAACTGGTGTCCCAGAACAACTGGTGAGTGACGAGGAGTTCCAGATCTTTCTAAAGAACAATGGGATCAGGCATGTGACCTCTGCCCAATACCATCCCGGTACGAACGGATTAGTGGAGCGATTTGTACAAAGTTTGAGAATGCGTTGTGTGCCGTGGTGGGTGACAAGATTACGTTAACCCATAAGTTGCAAAGGTTTTTGTTTGCGTATCGTAACGCAGCACATGCTACCACGAATCGAACGCCAGCTATGTTGTTCTTGGGAAGACCTTTATGTTCAAGGCTGGACCTGTTGCGATCGAATGTGAAGAGGGTTGTGCAGGACAAACAACTGAGACAATCGCAAAGAGACGGACCAGTACGAGAGTTGGAAATTGGTGAGAGTGTGCTCGCTAGGGACTACCGTGGGGATCACAAGTGGATGCCTGCGAAGGTAAAAGAAAGAACAGAACCACTTTCTTACACAGTAGAGATTGGACCAGACACCACCTGGAGACAGCATATTGATCAGTTGAGAAAGACAGATATTCCTTTGGAAAGTGTTCCAGGAAATGTGCCGTTCACGTCTACTGTTGCCCCTTCCAATGGCAGCGACACAACGACACCACAAGACGCCACGATGTCTTGACAGGAAGTGCCACAAATACCTATCCCAACTTGTGAGGAGAAACGTTACCCTACCCGTACACGGAAACCCCCAGACCATCTTACTTTATAGGTTTTGAATACAACCGAGGCGAAGACGTCATGCAAAGGGACTTGCAGTTATGTCATTGTTATGGGTTGTTTGTTGGTGACAGGTGTAAAATTCTGTGACAGTGGCATTGGTTGGCTTAGGTTTCTTTATCTAGAGGGGAGGAGTTGTTGTGTATTGAATATTGTGAAAACTCAGGAATAAGTGTTAATAGGGCACTCTTAATAGTACCATGGGTTAGAGTTTGGTTGGCCAGGTAATATGCACAGAAAGTGTAGAAGAGTTGTGCTGCACATGGTTCAGTAAAGAAAGAGAAAACATAATCCATCGTGTCTTATCTTTATTCGTGTTTGAGTGTAGTTAATACACCCTACACCAGTAAAAACATGACAAATTCCATGTCATACTCAGACTTTATTCCTTAGTGAGGTAATGTAGCCCATCCACTTTTTGGTCTGAATGGGACTCCAGTGTGGACAGAGCTTGTGGCTCCAAGGAGATGATGTGTTTACAGGTCAGCAGGAAGGGGTGTAGGAGTTGAACCTTCTCCAGGGGGACCAAGCACAGGAAAGCCAAAATCTTCAGCCCTTGCCAAGTGCTTTGGATTCAGGAGCTGATGCTGCAGTCTTAGCCTTGCCAAAGACCAGGTGTCAAATGAAGAAGTAGAAAGCAAGCCTTCTTCTTCAACCCCCCAGAGGGGAACATATTTCAGTTTGGTTGGAATGAGGACATGCTGGCAGTGATGAGAGCACTGCTGGGGGGGGGGGGTTGGTGCAAGCATTCTTGGGAAAGGTAGAGATGAATTACATACAGACACACACACACACATAGACTGAAACCACTTATCCCACGCAGGGTTGCAGCAAGCTGGAGCTTAACCCAGCAACATACAGTGCAAGGTTGGAGGGGGAGGGAACACACCCAGGATGGGATGCCAGTCCATCACAAGGCACCCCAAGCAGGACTTGAACCCCAGACCCACCCAAGAGCAAGCACAGGCCAAACCTGCTGCACCAATGCATCCCTCTAGAGATGAATTATTGATGGTCAAACTGGTTGCTGAAGCTGATCTTTGTCGGACATTTCTAGTTTTTTGGAGACTCAGTAACACACACACACACACATTTTCTGAACCGCTTGTCCCATACGGGGTCGCGGGGAACCGGAGCCTTCCCGGCAACACAGGGCGTAACGTACAATGTGCAATAAAACTTAAAAATGATTCTCACCAGGTGTCTATCACTGATGTCTTGCATGTCTCAGCTCTGCCTTTTAATACACCCTAAAACTCACATTTCTGGCATCCAATCCCAGTTAGTGGAATTTAACAGTAATAAAGGTGCTTTTATGCTAGAAGTTTCTACAGCAGGCTATATCACAGCTATATACACATTGAATAAAGTAAAAAGTAAACAAGGGATATACTGAAGAACACATAATAGTAAAGTAAATATGCAGAGTAAATAAATAAATGAATGCTGTAGGATAAAGTAATGAATGATATAGAAAATAATAATTAATTATAATAAACAATTATGTCATGCCCGTCATTGCTGCTTGGACGGAACTGAGTGACGGACTCAATTGCACCCTCGTCTTCGGCTACTAGCCAGCAGTCAAAAGCCAAAGGGAAAAGCAGGGACAGGCACAGGTCGATTGCATGGCAGACGACACCAGAAGAGAACACCAGAGTCATAGTCGAAGAAATGCAAAGCACAGGTCACAGCCAGGAAAAGCGGACAGGTTATCAATAACCACAGGTCACTGCAGTTGCTCTGGGGTGGTTTTGCGTTTGAACAGAGTTTGGCACGCCTTCTTATACCGTGCCTCTATGAATGGTTCCTGGTGTTGCCAATGAGCTAATGGGTGAGGGCTTGATAATACTCCCCTCCCCCCCAGACAGGCAGCTCCAGCAGCCCCATGCTGAGAAGGGGGACAACCCCATGGATGAGGCGCTGGCCAGTCCGGGTGGTATTGGTGAAAGTCTCTGATCAGTGAGAGGTACAGAATGACCCATGAACGCTCCTCCGGGCTATAGCCCTCCCAATCCACCAGATATTCCAGCATCCCTTTCCGTCAGCGGGAATCCAACAGAGACCGTACCATGTACACAGGCCCCCCATCCAATTGCACCGGTGGAGGAGGCATGTCTGCTGTGCCCAAGTGCAGGAGGGAGGTCCCACAGGACTTGAGCAGGGACACATGGAATGTACGGAAGACATGCATCCCTGGGGGCAGCTGCATCTTGTACATAATCTGGGTGACCCACCAAAGGATCTTGAAGGGCCCATTGTATCAGGGGCTGAGGTTCTTCGAGGGGAGCCGCATCTTTAAAGCCCTGGTGGTGAGCCAAACTCTTTACCGGGGTACAAACAACAAGGTGCGCCAGAGGCGGTCAGAATGCTGTTTGTATCTCTTGCTTCATTTCTGGAGGTGGTCTCAAATGGCTTGCCAGGTGTCTCCGCTCCGTTTGTACCAGTCATCGACTGCCGAAACTTGACTAGGGAGTGGTCGCCAAGGGAAGACAGCTGGCTAATAACCTAAAACACGATGGAACAGGGCCTGTGGACATATTGGACAGGCCATTGTGGACATATTCCGCTCATGGCAAGAATCTCACCCACTGGTACTGGTTCTAGGCACAATAGGACTGTAGGAACCAGGACATGTCCTGTTGCAGCCTTTCCACTTAACCATTTACCTGTGGATGGTACCCTGACATCAGGTTGACCTTGACCCCCAGTTTGTCCCAGAATGCCTGACACACTCATGACATGAACTGTGGGCCTTGGTCTGACACAATTCCTGCAGACCGTACAGCCGGAAAACGTTCTGGAACAGTGCGGACGGCAGCTTGGGTAGGGGAATAAGGTGACAGGCTTTGGAAAAGCAGTCGATCAAAGAGAGTATGACAGTCTTACTGTCTGATGGAGGAAACTCGGTCAAGACATCCACCACCACGTGCCACCAAGGACAGGTAGAGATTGGCAGTGGTTTTAACAGGCCTGCAGGCTTTTGTGCCATGGTCCTCGTCTGGGCACAGGTGGAGCAGGCCTCTACATACTCCTGTACATCCTCCCTCATGGACAGCCACCAGAAGCACCCTTGCAGCTGGGAGAAAGTCTGGCAGAATCCCGGGTGTCCAGTCACGGGGGAGTTTTGCACCCGCTGCAACAGGGACGGTCGCAATCTTGTGGGTACACAGTCCTTTCCGTCAGGACAGTCAAACGGGCCAGCCTCGGTGTCCTGGGTGTCCTGTAATTCCTGAAAGAAACATCACCTGACGGGGGGGAGTACACAGTGCTAGGGCAGGATCATCTCAGGATGATCGGGTGTAAGTTCCAGGTCGTGCACTTGGGACAAGGCGTCCACCTTGGTGTTCTCGGAGCCGGGCCTATATGATACGGTAAACCTGAACCGAGTGAAGAACAATGCCCAATGGCCCTGTCGGGTATTGAGACGCCAAGCCTTTTGTAACTACTCTAGATTCCGGTGGTCCGTTAGAACTAGGAAGGGGTGGATCACACTCTCTAGCCAGTGCCACCATTCCTCTAATGCTAGCATGAGGTTACCAATGTCGTAGTTCCTTTTGGCTGGGGTCAACTTACGAGAGGGGTCAGGGTGACTCAGGACCAGTGCTGATGTGAAGTGGGTCCACAGTTCCTTGAAGGTGCAGTCAGCAGAGTCAGTCTAGGCCAGCCGGGTTTCCGTACTGGCAGTGAGGGCTGTGAATTTGGCGGCGATTGTGCTGAACTCTCTGATGAACCTGCAGTAAAAGTTTGATGGCAAGGGGTGTGGGTACTGGACTGTAATGGCATTGAGACCGCAGTAGTCAATACATGGATGCAACCCCCCATCCTTCTTTGACACGAAAAAGATCCGCATACTCGTAGGGAATCTTCTGCTGGGGAGCCCCCTCCACCCCATCTATGGACATGGCAGGGAAGGCATAAGCAGGTTCGCTTGCACTGGGTCCCCTGGCACACCAACTCCCCCGTACTCCAATGGAACACCGGATCGCATCTCATCAGCCAGTTAAAACCGAGTATGACGGGTGTCTGGGGCCTGAATGAGAAAAAACACTGCATCCTCCTCGTGACAAATGGCCACCATCATGTGGAGTACTCGTGTACAGGTTTCCACAACCCCAGAGCCAAGGGGCTGCCCATTGAGAGTGTTCACCCACAACGCTATGTCACAATTCTTCCCAGGAATGTGGTTCGCTTGCGCAAACCCAGCATCCATAAAACACCCTGCCACCTAAGTCGATAAGGGCGAGGGTGCTCAGCTGATTTCCCAGCCAGATGATGGTGATGGGAACTGAGTGCTGCCCTGAGCTACCTAACCTACTAACCTGGGAGTCCTGACCAGTTCCTGTGGGGGTGTTGCATCGGACAGGAGGCACTGAAGTGTCCAGGGGCGCCACAGTAAAGACATAACTGGTCTTGCAGGTGGTGGCATCTTTCCTTGGGGTCCAGCTGGCTGTGCCCAATCTGCCTGGGCTCAGCGATCCCTTCCCATTGTCCTGGGGTGTGTTCTCGGGCGAGGTTGTCAACTGCAACAGTTTCCACAAAGCAGTTGAAGGGCCTATCTTCTCTGCGGTATGAGAGTTCGGTCTGCAGACATGGTTGAAAGCCGTTCCGAAAACAGGCAAAGAGAGATGCATCGTCCCATCCACTCTGTTCAGCCAGGGTTTGGATATCCAACACATAGTCAGCCACTGAGCGGTTGCCCTGCCAGATCCATGGGAGCCGATCGCTGGAGCTGTATGCTGAGAGCAGGTGATCAAAGATGGCCTCAAACCGCTTTCGGAACTCCTGGTAGGTGGTTTTGGGATGGGTGTGCTAATCCACTGTAGCCCACCGCTGCATCGGCTCAGTTAGTAACGCCACCAGGAACGCTATGTTGGTCTCATCGGCTTGGTACACCTGGGGATAGCTTGAGAACAGGAGCTCACATTGCATCAGAAAAGCCTGACAATCCTCAGGCGATCTATTATACTGTTCAGTGTTTGCGATGTGGGGACCAGGGATAGGCACACTCGGAGGGACCAAGGGTGGGTTACCGTGAAGGGCAGTCTCAGAGGCGTTCTCCGTGGCTTGGAACACCCCTTTGCTCTAAAGCGCAGTCATCAGCCCGTTAGGCACCCCCTCAGTCAGTTTCAGCCTCTGCTCATGTGCCCCGAGTAAAGCATCTTGAGCTGAAACAGCCACCTCCAGGCGAGCGGTCTCTGCTGAGTCTGCTAGTATAGCGGAACCTTTTGTCATGTCCATCATTGCCGCCCGGACGGCATTGAGCGACGGACTCAATTGCGTGATCGTCTTCGGCAACTAGACAGCAGTCGAAAGCGAAAGGGAAAAGCAACTAGGGAAATACAGGGACAGGCATAGGTATTGTAATTATAATAAATTATAATAAATAATAATTAAGAGTAAATAGTAAAGAGCAAATCCTAATGATGAGAAAGTAAAAAAATAAAAAGGCGACTAAAAATAATAAAAGTCCACTCCATAATCATGACAGGACATGACATAGTCTTCCGATCATTTCATCACGGGTCTTCCTGACAGGTATGAAACCCCATAACTGAACTGACCCCTCGGAGTTCTGGAGCAGCTAATAATTTAAAAATTAAGAAATTATTTAGAGAATGTTTTGATTCAGAGCAGCTAGAACAGGACTAAAGTAAAGACCAAGTGAATTCCAAGTTGGGCAGAAGACAGTTGCCAGAGGTAAGCAGAGTGACATTCACTCACAGTGTGAAGAATATCAGATCTTATTGAAGGTCATCTGTACAAACAATATTCTGCTGTACTACACAATTAGCTGTATGAAGCTGAAAAATATATTTCCAGCAGGGTGTGATTATCATGTGATCATCTGCTCGTATGTATTATGAATCCCAAAACAATTTTGTAGGTAGGACTTCAGTGGGTTGAGCCACAGTCCTCCTCTCCGGTGGGTCTGGGGTTCAAGTCCCGCTTGGGGTGCCTTGCGACGGACTGGCATCCCGTCCCGGGTGTGTCCCCTCCCCCTCCGGCCTTACGCCCTGTGTTACCGGATAGGCTCCGGTTCCCCGTGACCCCATATGGGATAAGCGGTTCAGAAGATGTGTGTGTGAACTTCAGCACATATTGTTTTGTGGCTTAGTTAGAACTTTCAACAGAAATGATTTCTTAACATATTTATACATTTTACATCCATTTTAAAAGGCAAATTACAGTGTGTTTTCTAGATGGAACAAGAAATAATCTCTCATACACAATATGGGCATTTTAGAGTCACCAGTTCAACTGAAAAATACATCTTTGGATTGTGGCAGGAAACCAGAGCAGCTGGAAGAAACCTGCACAAGCATGAAGAGCACATGCAAACATCACACAGACACTGCCAGATTAGAACCTGTGTTCAAATGCACAGTCCAGTACCTCCAAGATACCTGAACAACAACCCGAAAAACCCAAAATGATAACATAAACAATAAAGTTGTTTTCCCAAGGAGACAGAGGAAGATGCTTAGAAAAACTGATTAATTACATTTGACTTTGTTAACAACATCCATGAACAATATGGAAATAATTCTGGGTCTTTCACTCCTTTCCACCAACTGCATTTATGGCCTTCTGTACTCAAGACACCTTTTCCTGCCCATAGCAAAAACATTTTGATAATGGAAATGAAGCCAATTAAAGTACCTGTGATGTGCCCTGGAGGAAATGTTGCATATGAAGGAGTCGTCAATACGCGGTGACAAGATCAAAGCTATTATGGCTGAACTGGGATATCTCCTCAATGGCTGTGTCTCTTTCCAAGGAGGAAGCTGACTACAGATGAAAGTGCACCACTGATGTCTTCATGAGTCCATCCAGCGCTTTTCAGAAGTGCTCTCGACAAACATGAAACAGATGGGGTCCCCCAGCAGCGACATGGCAAATTACAGAGTGCCTTACTGCAGGAACCCAGGCAAGTGGCACTTCCTGTGTCAGGAGAACCCCGCCCCCGAGGTGGTGTGGGTGTCACACTTCCGTAAGGAGACACAAAATCATCTGGATCAGTGGGGTGGAAGTGGCCCTATGTGCATACGTATCACATTAGGTATTTTTCAGATAGTGGGGGGGCACAGTGGCTCAGCAGGCTTGGCCAGGGCCTGCTCTCTGGTGGATCTGGGGTTTGAGTTCTGCTTGGGGTGTCCCCATCTAACCCCACACCTCACACCCTCTGCTACTGGGCCAGGCTCCATCTCGCTGTGACCCCCGACTTGGGAGCAGCACCTTCAGCCAGTGTGTGTGTGTGTGTGTGTGTTTCAGATGCCAGAAGATTCTTAGTTTATAAAATGTCAAATATGTAATTTTTACCCTGGAAGTGTATGATATTTTAAACTAAAATATATACTGTACTAAGAAAGTAATTTCACAAAGTCGCAAGAGGTGCTGAACTGCAGTATTTTATGGTTTTACGTTCTATTCAGGGGGGTGCAGTGGCACAGTGGGTTTGACTGGGTCCTGCTCTCTGGTGGGTCTGGGGTTCAAGTCCCGCTTGGGGTGCCTTGTGATGGACTGGCGTCCTGTCCTGAGTGTGTCTCCTCTCCCTCCACCGTTACACCCTGTGTTGCCAGGTTAGGCTCTGGCTCCCTGCAACCTCCCTTGGAACAAGCAGCTTCAGACCGTGTGTGTGTGTTATATAGCTGTATAAGAAGGGACTCTTTGCAACACTGTGAGTCAGGGGTTCAGCTTCCAGCTGCAGAAGACCCAAGGGTCTTAGGGAGAACAGTTGATGTTGAGCACAGCAGAAGAGGCTGCAGAGTTCTAGTAGTGATGGGTTGAGCTGCACTGCGGGTCTGTTTAGCCTCTGGCCCCTGACTGTTACTCTCTCTCCCTGTGCCTCCTGATGTGGGAAATAAGCTGTTCAAAAATTAATGTGATTTTCCAGAAGGGATGAGCACATGTGAGTAACGCTGCAGCGGGCCTAGGGCGGCTCTCTCTAATGGGTAAGCCACACTTTTTCTTATTATCGTTATTCTTTTTTGAATTTTTTTTTTTTTTGAAAAATCTGTGTTTTAGTGTCCCTCTCTGCTTTTTTAACCACCTAGTGTCAAAGCAACACCAGCTCCAGTGAAGCTGAAATACAGAAGGTACATAAGAATTAAGCACAGATAAATTATTATTATTATTATTATTATTATTATTATTATTATTATTTCTACAATAATAGCAACAGGGCAGCACAGTGGCACAGCGAGAAGTGTTGCTGTCTCATAGTCCATGTGTGATGTAACAGGATATGGGTTCACATTTACATTTATTCATTAGCAGACGCTGTTCTCCAAAGCGCCGTGCGTCTCATATAAAGGGTTCAGTACCTGTTCAGTCTGTGTTGCATTTGCCGGTCCTCCCTCTGTGTGACTTTCTACCAGGTGCACTCATTCCCTCCCATGCTTTTCAGGTGACTCAGAATCACCCATTCTTTGTGAGCGACAGAGAGAAAGTGTGTTTCAGTGTTATATGGATGAGTGACTCATTGTACGTAGTGCATTGTAAATCAGCTTGGGTGAAAAACGTGTGGGCTGATAACACTAGATAGTGTTTAGTGCTTTGGAGAAAAGCATCTGCTAAATGAATAAATGTCAATAATTATAACAAAGAGGCAGCTGGGGCAATATGAACACAAGGGCGAAGCATACCCTGTTCTTCAGCAGCATCACTTGCCTGGACAGAATTGTTAGCATAAAAAGCTGAAGTCCTAGCTGACATGTCCAAGAATATATTATAGATGAGCATGAAAAGAGGGATTTCAGCCAGCATCTGGTGCCCATCACACACGAGTTTTGTTGAGCAGCTAAGCATAAGCAACAAATGTGTATGTGTTATGTTGCGTATGTATATGTCTTCTTGTATGTTATGGTATGTATTGTTTTATGTGAGTCCAATGTTGTGCACTGGCCGTGTCATGGCTGTCCAAGACAAATTTCCCAGAAATGGGACAATAAAGTATATTCTATTCTATTCTATTGAGCAGAAGTTCAGCTGGTAGTGTAATGGTAAGAGCTAATGTTAAGCTAATGCATTTTGATCCAAAGATAGCAGGTCTGATTTCCACCTCCAGCTGTAGTACCCTTGAACAAGGTACTTACCCTGAATTGCTCCAGTAAAATTACCCAGCTGTATAAATGGGTAAATAATTGTAAGTAACTTGACATTGTGAGTTGCTTTGGAGAAAAGGGTCAGCTAAATGAACTGACAGAACCAAAAATATATGAAGAGATGTGTCTATTGATGAGGTAATGCCTATTCAGGTATTGTGAAATGGTGGACACACTTTAGACTGCTCTGTTTCAGCAAGGAGAATATTGGCAGCACATGAGATGAGTGGCACTACTCCTGTGCCCTGGATAAGGAGGGGGGAGGGAAGGAGTTGCCTGCTGTTGGGCAGCACTGAGATGCTAATGGGCTCAGCTTTGTGCTGCTGTGGGTGATTTCCACTATCACAGACACAGTGTTTATTGCTTCTTGAGGAAGGTTCCACCTCATTTCTCCATTCCCTCTGACTCAGTGGATACTTGAATATAATCTCTTTGGATATTAAATGCGGGGTTAGTAGGCTGTTTTATTCAAGTTTCAAGTTTATTCTCATAGGTACAAGTACCGTGTACAAGTATCATGAAATTCTTCTTGAATGCTTCTCCACAGACTATGGACAGGACAGAGACAATACAAATACTGCATAAAACAAAACAATGACAATGACAGTGAATAATGCAATAGCAATAACAATAACAATAAATAACGGTAACAGTAATAACAATAATGCCAATAGACAGTCAGGGAACTCAGAACATGAGAATGAGAATGCGAATGCTTAAAGTGGCAAGTGTAATTTACCAATGTGCTTGGAAGTAACAGTCCAACTCTATTCACTAAAGGTGGCACATTGGTGAGTGTTGTATACTCTTACAGCAGTGGGGTAAAAGCTGTTCCTGTACCTAGCAGTGCGGGTTCAAATAGATCTGAGCCGCTTTGCAGATGGCAGAGAAGAGAAAAGTGCCCGTGCAGGGTGACTGTGATCTTTCATGATGCACATCATCTTTCTGAGGCAGCGTGTAGTGTAGGTGTCCTGGTAGCTGTGTGCCGATGATTTCCTGAGCTGTTTTGACTACCCTCTGCAGGGCTTTCTTGTCCTGTATAGAGCAGCTGCCACACCAGGATGTAATACACCCTGTGAGGACAGACTCCACAGCATACGTGTAGGAAGTGGTGAGGACTGTAGTGGACATCCTGGCTTTCTTCAGACGCCTGAGGAAGTGGAGGCCTTGATGGGCCTTTTTGATGATTGATGCTGTGTGCTCAGTCCGTGTGAGTTTGGCAGTGAGGGTGACTCCTAGGAATCTGTAAGAAGTTATTGTAAGAAGTGCTGGCTGACAAAGTTGAAGAGGAAGTTCTTACAGAGTTAAATGAAGTCTCAGTTTGCACCACAGCCCTCGCCGAGGACAGACAAGACCTGGAAACAGGATTCCAGCATCAGCACCTGGTGCCTCTGCCCTTCTCTATCAATGACAGCAAAGCGAGTGGTTTTAAAGTAACAGGCATGCTAAGGAATTATGCAGAGCATAAACATTGTTCCAGCTCTTCATCCATTATTTCTTTCTTATATTATTTTTTTCAAATATGTGTTTATGTATTAGTTATGAATGCATGATGTGTAGCAGCCAGTCCCCTACTCCATGCCCAGAGGTCCTCCTTCTGCACTGTGCCCATCACCCACATGATAAAGTGTGTTTCTCCTTTTAATCTCAGTAAACAGCATTGCTGCAGTAACCTGCACTGTGCTATCAGTCAAAGTAATGAAGCCTGTAACTAGAGGCAAGCGCAGTAAGAACACAGGAGTAAACAGCACCACTGGCAAGTGTTAATTCTAATGATGCAAAATATAACAAAAATATTCACGGACCATCTACACTTTCTTATTGTTAATGATGAAGGCAATGTAATGACTATCCCACACTGAGTAATTAATTGTGAAGTATTTCACAAAAATATAACAATGTGACATCGCGACCCTCTGTTAGGACGAGCATTAATCAGTAATCCTAAATGAGCGAGAGTGAGGTGACAAGATTAAGAAAAGTCCAGGAAAAGGCATTGATTCAAGAACCTCTAAAATCCTAAAAAGGTGAATAAAAACTCATACAAGCTCTGTTTATTGACCATTTCTAACAAATTCTCTCTCAACTTCAAACAGCAAGTGATTTTAACTCCATCACTGCTTGACTTTTCTCATTTCCTTTTCACATAAAAGCTGAAGTCTCACTGAGACAGATATAGCCTTCCAGCTTATTCTGTGACTAAATGTATGATGTAAATAAATGACAAATTTTGGATTTTGTTCACAGTGCAGCAGGGAGAGAATTTTATCTAGGGTAAATTTATATTTACATTTAGTTGTTCAGCAGTTTTCTCAAACAGCATGCAGCTCAGAGTGAACAGTGCATTTCATAAAAAGAGTAATCAACACAGACACGTACTTGTTAAAGCTTAGTCAGTGTGTTCAACAGCATTGTTTTTTCCACCATACATTACTTGTTAGAACTGATAGGAAATACAGAAGTGATGGTGACAGATGGTTTTCTGCAAGTTTATGCAGCTGTCAGGAGATCAGGACCGTAGACCATAGTTTCCTACTGAGCAGACTTGAAAACCTGGTTGGACTAAGGGGTACCGTTCTGAAGTGGTTTGACTCGTATTTAGCAAACCATGAACAATTTGTACTGAAATCTGATGACTGCACCCCTTTCATCTCAACTATGGTTCAGTATGGTGTGCCACAGGGCTCTGTGTTGGGTCCATTACTGTTCTCACCCATTGGGTGACATTATTCGCAAACACAATGTGAATTTCCATTAGTATGCCGATGACACACAGCTGTATGTATCGTTCAAGCCTGATGATCCACCACATGTGGTGTCTTTAGCTAATTGTTTTACCAGTAGAAAATCATGGATGAGTAATTTTTTTTTTTTTTTTTATCTCTAAATGCCATTAAAACAGAGGTGGTGGGTGGTGATGCCAAAACTCTCGACATAATCACGCCAATCTTTATAACAAATGGTATTAGCTTCAAGCATACAGATTGTGTCAAGGATTTGGGTGTCCTTTTGGATGGGAAGCTGTCATTTGTATCTCATGTAAATGCTTTGACTAAGTCGTGCTTTCTTCAGTTAAGAAACATAGCTAAATTACGGCAATTCGTATGTAGACGGGATGCTGAGAAACTGGTTCATGCTTTTGTTTCCAGCAGGCTGGATTACTGTAATGCTTTATTGTCGGGTTGTCCATACCAGACTGTATGCAGGCTACAGTTGCTACAAAATGCTGCTGCGAGAATTGTCACTAGAACTAAAAAGTACGACCATTTAACACAGGTACTTAAATTGTTACATTAGCTCCCAGCCACATTTAGAGTTGATTATAAAATCCTACTTTTGACCTGTAAGGCAGTACATGGTATTGCTCCTGCTTACCTTTGTGAGATTATTGATTCTTATATCTCAGGATGATATCTTTGTTCATTATATGCAGGTTACCTTAAAGTACCTGTGATCAATAAGACCTCAGTAGGAGGTTGCACGTTTAGTTACAGAGCACTTAAACTGTGGAATACTTTGCCAGTTACTGTCAGAAATGCCCCATCTGTTTCTGTATACAAATCCAGACTAAAGACTTACATGTTCACTCAGGCATTCCACCTCGAAATGCAATTCCACTTGCCTGTTTTTACCACCTTTGTACAAATGCATATTAAATTGACTTGTTATAGTTACAAATTACTAACTCTGTTCTTTCTTCTTGTTGGGCATTGTCTCGCTACATAAGACCTGAGCAGGCCAGCCAGTGATGACAGACGAATCCCATGCTGACTGAAGATGATGACCAACTGCCATGACGGACGAGACGTACCATGCTGAGCTGGAGATTCAAGATACCATATAGCAACAATATCATTATTACTTCTTAACTGGCTTAGAATTGTTACTTAATCTAGAATGCCCAGGAGGGGTGGGCAATTACTGGCCCTTGGACCCCCAGAGGTGTTTTTTCTTCTTCGATTTTCAGTTGGGAGTTACTGTTCCTTTCCTCCGTGGCCAGTAGGCATACTTATAGCTCTATAAAAGTACTATATTATGGTAGTCATTAGTCAACTGTCTTCTTTGTTTCTTATTTGATGTATTTGTTTTTTTTGCCTTATGTCTGTACTAAAGCGCTCTGTGTCACTGTGTGAGAAGAGCGCTCTATAAAAATAAATTAAATTAAATTGAATCAGGAGTGAAGTGGGTCTGAAAGAGGTCAGTTTGAGACCCTTCTTGATTGTTGTGAGGGTTTCAGAAGCTCACACTCCATCAGCACACTTTTGATTTGGAACCATGCGAGTGGCACCACTGAACAGCCGGAGGTGGAGAAGCTCAGTGTTCTTTCTGGGTAGTACTGGGTGCAGATCCTTTGACCGTCTTGTAGAGTGTAACCAGAGAGTTGAACATCATACACGCAGAAACAGGAAGGCAATGAAGAGAGAGATGAGCTGGAGGGATATATGGGAACACTTTGGTGGGTCAAACAAAATTCGTGCAGCAGCATTTTGTATCAACTGGAAAGGTATGATGGCAGAGCCCAGAAGGTCAGCAGGAGAGAGCTGCAGTAGTCCAGGCAGGATATCAACATGGCCTGGTTGAGGAGTTGCGTAGAGTTTATTGTGAGATGGAGTGGATCCTGTAGACATTATCCAGGCTTTTGATATGTTAACCCTTAAATAGTCAAAGTGCACCAGGAGATACAAACTCATTAACATCCTGTAGGGGGCATGATTGAAGGGTTTCACCCAATAAAGTGTGGAATGAAATTCTGTTTTGCTTAGTCTACTCTGTAACATTAAGTTGTTGTGCAGTAATCGTGAACTTTGTACATGTTTTTTGAGCCGTTGTTTGTATGAACACTGTTCCTCTAAGATAAGGGAACATGTGCTTGTACGAGAACGCCCTAGCGCGAGACCAGAAATCGCAACGGTTTCGGTTAAGGGCATGTGTGTTTAGAATAGGGTTAGAGTGTCCTAAAATGAGGACCTGCGTACGTGACTAAACGTGACTGGTATGTTATGATGAAAGGATGTCTTTTGCGCCTACATCTACAGACAAGCCTGGGGTTGAAGTAACACCCCGCCCCTGTATGTATAAACATCTGCCTGCTTGCCTGCCTGCCTCAGTGTGACTCTCCCAGGAGGCTCACCTGTGCGCACGTATTGCATTAAAAGCTTCTGTAACCTGAGAGAGAAGTTGATGTTGTTCTTTCCTACCACAAAAGTTATGATTTATCAAAAGTCTTCTCTGGTATTAGCACCTAGGTCACATGACTTGGTTCAAGTTATCTGTCATTCTTTAGTCAGTCTGATCAGAAATCATCACGGCTGCCAGGTGTGCAGGACATGCTGACTAGGTTGTAAATAATTATATATTAATTGTAGTTATTTTGAATAAAACAAAAACATTAATTCATAAAAATAATTATGACTATTGTCTTATTATGCTGATGAAGAAAAAATGCTCTAATGTGTTTGTGTTGTTATTCAGCAACTTTTGAAATGTATGTATCCCCTGAGATACATTGCCAGATTAAGGGTAGAAAGTTGGTCAATGTGTAGTATTCAAAATGTAGTTTCAAACAGGAAGACATGTTAATATTCACTGAAAAAACTGATAGCATCATGCACAGGTATGCACATTATGACAGTATAACTATAACTTTTCCTGCAGGGCATCACAGCTCATTTTATGGCAAAAGAAAGGGGAGTACAGGAACAAGAGAGAGGAGGAGAGTGATAGAGAAGATCCCGGCAAGCTCTTCAGACTCCAGTGATGAAAATGAGGAAATCGTTTTCAGGCAGCATGGAGAGACAGACTCCTCCGTGAACCGCCACCTTACCGTGGTGGAGGGGTTTGAGTGCCTGAATGAGTCCAGGAGCTATATTGTCTGGGGCTGCCCCTGGTAGGGTCTCCCATGGCAGACAGGTCCTGGATGACAGACGAGACAAAGCGCGGTTCAAAAACCCCTTATGAAGGAAAAATCAAGGCTTTCGTTTACCCCGCCCGGTATGGGGTCACCGGGGCCAGGCCTGGGGGGGTGGGCTCGCATGCGAGCGCCTGGTGGCCAGGTCTATGCCCACGGGGCCTGGCCGGGCTCAGCCCGAAGCCATGACGTGGAGCCGCTCTTCGGTGGGCTCACCACCTGCCGGAGAAACCGTAAGGGGCCGGTGCATTGTGATTTGGGCGGTGGTCGGGGCCGAGTGCCCGGCCAACCCAAACCTCGGGCGCCAACTCTGGTTTTTGGGACTTGGAATGTCACCTCACTGGCGGGGAAGGAGCCTGAGCTGGTGCGGGAAGTTGAGAGATACCGTCTAGATATAGTCGGGCTCACTTCCACTCACAGCTTGGGTTCTGGAACCACTCTTCTCGATCAAGGGTGGACTCTCCACTATTCTGGCGTTGCCCAAGGTGAGAGGCGGCGGGCTGGTGTGGGCTTATTAATAGCCCCCAGTTCAGCCGCCATGTGTTGGAGTCTACCCCGGTGAATGAGAGGGTCGTCTCCCTACGCCTTCGGGTCAGGGAACGGTCTCTCACTGTCGTTTGTGCTTATGCGCCTAGCGGCAGTGTAGAGTACCCAGCCTTTTTAGAGTCCCTGGGGGGCGTGCTGGAAAGCGCTCCCACTGGGGACTCTGTCGTTCTACTGGGGGACTTTAACGCCCACGTGGGCAGCGACAGTGATACCTGGAGGGGCGTGATTGGGAGGAACGGCCTCCCTGATCTGAACCCGAGCGGTGAGTTGTTATTGGATTTCTGTGCTAGTCGCAGTTTATCCATAACGAACACCATGTTCATGCATAAGGGTGTCCATCAGTGCACTTGGCACCAGGACACCCTAGGTCGGAGGTCAATGATCGACTTTGTAGTCGTTTCTTCTGACCTTCGGCCATATGTCTTGGACACTCGGGTGAAGAGAGGGGCTGAGCTGTCAACTGATCACCACCTGGTGGTGAGTTGGATTCGATGGCGGGGGAAAAAGCTGGACAGACCTGGCAGGCCCAAACGCATAGCGAGGGTCTGTTGGGAACGTTTGGCAGAGGCCCCTGTCAGAGAGGTCTTCAACTCCCACCTCCGACAGAGCTTCAACCAGGTCCCGAGGGAGGTGGGGGACATTGAGTCTGAATGGACTATGTTCCGCGCCTCCATTGTCGGGGCGGCGGTTCGGAGCTGCGGCCATAAGGTCTCCGGCGCCTGTCGCGGCGGCAATCCCCGAACACGGTGGTGGACACCGGAAGTAAGGGATGCCGTCAAGCTGAAGAAGGAGTTCTATCGGGCCTGGCTGGCTCATGGGACTCCTGAAGCAGCTGACAGGTACCGACGGGCCAAACGGAGCGCGGCTCTGGCAGTCGCCGCGGCAAAAACTCGGGCTTGGGAGGAGTTCGGTGAGGCCATGGAGGAAGACTTTCGGTCGGCCTCAAAGAGATTCTGGCAAACCGTCCGGCGACTCAGAGGGGGGAAGCGGTGTTCCACGAACACTGTTTACAGTGGAAGTGGTGCGCTGCTGACCTCAGCTGAGGATGTTCTTGGGCGGTGGAAGGAGTACTTTGAGGATCTCCTCAATCCCTCCGACACGCCTTCCGTAGAGGAAGCTGAGGCTGGGGACTTGGAGGGGGACTCGTTCATTACCCTGGCTGAAGTTGCTGAGGTAGTCAAAAAACTCCTCGGTGGCAAGGCTCCGGGGGTGGATGAGATCCGCCCCGAGTTTCTCAAGTCTCTGGATGTTGTGGGGCTGTCTTGGCTGACACGCCTCTGCAGCATCGCGTGGAGTTCGGGAACGGTGCCTCTGGACCGGCAGACCGGGGTGGTGGTCCCTCTTTTTAAGAAGGGGGACTGGAGATTGTGTTCCAACTACAGGGGGATCACACTCCTTAGCCTCCCTGGGAAAGTCTATGCCAGGGTACTGGAAAGGAGAATCCGACCGATAGTCGAACCTCGGATTCAGGAGGATCAATGCGGTTTTCGCCCTGGCCATGGAACACTGGACCAGCTCTATACCCTCACTAGGGTGCTGGAGGGTTCGTGGGAGTTTGCCCAACCAGTCCATATGTGTTTTGTGGACCTGGAGAAGGCATTCGACCGTGTCCCTCGTGGCATCCTGTGGGGGGTACTTCGGGATTATGGGGTTCGGGGCTCGTTGCTACGGGCTGTTCGTTCCCTGTATGACCGGAGCAGGAGCTTGGTTCGCATTGCCGGCAGTAAGTCAGACCTGTTCCCGGTGCATGTTGGACTCCGCCAGGGCTGCCCTTTGTCACCGATTCTGTTCATTATTTTTATGGACAGAATTTCTAGGCGCAGTCAGGGAACGGAGGGTGTCTGTTTTGGTGGCCGCGAGATCTCGTCTCTGCTTTTTGCGGACAATGTGGTCCTGTTGGCTTCATCAAGTCAAGACTTGCAGCGTGCACTGGGGAGGTTTGCAGCCGAGTGCGAAGCGGCGGGGATGAGAATCAGCACCTCCAAATCCGAGGCCATGGTTCTCAGTCGGAAAAAGGTGGATTGCCCCCTCCGGGTTAGGGGGGAGCTCCTCCCTCAAGTGGAGGAGTTTAAGTATCTCGGGGTCTTGTTCACGAGTGAGGGAAAAATGGAGTGGCAGGTTGACAGACGGATCGGTGCGGCGTCCGCAGAAATGCGGTCATTGTACCGGTCTGTTGTGGTGAAGAGGGAGCTGAGTCGTAAGGCGAAGCTCTCAATTTACCGGTCGATCTACGTTCCTACCCTCACCTATGGTATGAACTCTGGATCATGACCGAAAGAATGAGATCGCGGATACAAGCGGCAGAAATGAGTTTCCTCCGCAGAGTGGCTGGGCGCACCCTTAGGGATAGGGTGAGGAGCTCAGTCACCCGGGAGGAGCTCGGAGTAGAGCCGCTGCTCCTCCGCATCGAGAGGAGCCAGTTGAGGTGGCTCGGGCATCTGTTCCGGATGCCTCCTGGACGCCTCCCAGGGGAGGTGTTCCGGGCTTGTCCCACTGGGAGGAGGCCTCGGGGCAGACCCAGGACACGTTGGAGAGACTACGTCTCCCGGCTGGCCTGGGAACGCCTTGGGGTTCCCCCAGAGGAACTGGAGGAGGTGTGCGGGGAGAGGGAAGTCTGGAGGACTCTGCTCGGACTGCTGCCCCCGCGACCCGGCCCCGAATTAAAGCGGAGGAAGATGGATGGATGGATGGATGGATGGAGAGACAGAGTCAGCGAGTGAGGATAGTTCTGAATTCAGAGGACCTGATGAGCTCTGTTCTCCTTGTTGCTGCTTTGTCCGATTTTTTGATGACAATCTGTTCCAGTTTATTGTTGAACAGACAAATCTCTACAGCTGTCAGCTAATTGGAGCCAGCATTAACACCACTGTGGATGAGCTGAAGTAATTTGTTGGGATAAAGCTAATCATGGTGGTGAGAGTGGCATCTATGGATGATTACTGGGCAGAAGGAACACGCTGTCCCAAAATAGCCAATGTCCATCCATCCATCCAGCTTCCTCCGCCTCCGCCCAGTGGGACATGCCCGGAACACCTCACCAGGGAGGCGTCCAGAAGGCATCCGGAACATATGCCCGAGCCACCTCAACTGGCTCCTCTCGATGCGGAGGAGCAGCGGCTCTACTCCGAGCTCTTCTTGGGTGACTGAGCTCCTCACCCTATCCCTAAGGGTGCACCCAGCCACTCAGGGGAGGAAACTCATTTCTGCCGCTTGTATCCGCGATCTCATTCTTTTGGTCATGATCCAGAGTTCATGACCATAGGTGAGGGTAGGAACGTAGATCGACCGGTAAATTGAGAGCTTCGCCTTACGACTCAGCTCCTTCTTCACCACAACGGACCGGTACAATGCTGCACGCATTGAGCTCCACGCAATGCTGCAGAGGCGTGTCAGCCAAGACAGCCCCACAACATCCAGAGACTTGAGAAACTCGGGGCGGATCTCATCCACCCCCAGAGCCTTGCCACCGAGGAGTTTTTTTGACTACCTCAGCAACTTCAGCCAGGGTCCCCTCCGAGTCCCCAGCCTCAGCTTCCTCTACGGAAGGCGTGTCGGAGGGATTGAGGAGATCCTCAAAGTACTCCTTCCACCGCCGAGGACATCCTCAGTTGAGGTCAGCAGCGCACCACTTCCACTGTAAACAGTGTTGGCGGAACACTGCTTCCCCCCTCTGAGTCACCGGATGGTTTGCCAGAATCTCTTTGAGGCCGACCGAAAGTTCTCCTCCATGGCCTCACCGAACTCCTCTCAGGCCCGAGTTTTTGCCGCGGCAACTACCAGAGCCGCATTCCGTCTGGCCCGCCGGTACCCGTCAGCTGCTTCAGGAGTCCCATGAGCCAGCCAGGCCCGATAGAACTCCTCCTTCAGCTTGATGGCATCCCTTACCTCCGGTGTGCACTACCGTGTTCGGGGATTGCCGCCGCGACAGGCGCCGGAGACTTTATGGCCGCAGCTCCGAACCGCCACCCCAACAATGGACTCAATGTCCCCAGTCTCCCTCGGGACCTGGTTGAAGCTCTGTCGGAGGTGGGAGTTGAAGACCTCTCTGACAAGGGCCTCCGCCAAACGTTCCCAACAGACCCTCGCTATGCGTTTGGGCCTGCCAGGTCTGTCCAGCTTTTTCCCCCGCCATCGAATCCAACTCACCACCAGGTGGTGATCAGTTGACAGCTCAGCCCCTCTCTTCACCCGAGTGTCCAAAACATATGGCCGAAGGTCAGAAGAAACGACTACAAAGTCGATCATCGACCTCCGACCTAGGGTGTCCTGGTGCCAAGTGCACTGATGGACACCCTTATGCATGAACATGGTGTTTGTTATGGACAAACCGTGACTAGCACAGAAATCCAATAACAACTCACCACTCAGGTTCAGATTAGGGAGGCCGTTCCTCCCAATCACACCCCTCCAGGTGTCACTGTCGCTGCCCGCATGGGCGTTAAAGTCCCCCAGTAGAACGACAGAGTCCCCAGTGGGAGCGCTTTCCAGCACGCCCCCCAGGGACTCTAAAAAGGCCGGGTAGTCTGCACTGTCGCTAGGCGCATAAGCACAAACGACAGTGAGAGACCGTTCCCTGACCCGAAGGCGTAGGGAGACGACCCTCTCATTCACCGGGGTAGACTCCAACACATGGCGGCTGAACTGGGGGGCTATTAATAAGCCCACACCCGCCCGCCGCCTCTCACCCTGGGCAACGCCAGAATAGTGGAGAGTCCACCCTTGATCGAGAAGAGTGGTTCCAGAACCCAAGCTGTGAGTGGAAGTGAGCCCGACTATATCTAGACGGTATCTCTTAACCTCCTGCACTAGCTCAGGCTCCTTCCCCGCCAGTGAGGTGACATTCCAAGCCCCAAAAGCCAGAGTTGGCGCCCGAGGTTTGGGTCAGCCGGGCACTCAGCCCCAACCACCGCCCAAATCACAACTCTCCGGCAGGTGGTGAGCCCACCGAAGAGTGGCTCCACGTCTTGGCTTCGGGCTAAGCCCCGCCAGGCCCCATGGGCATAAACCTGGCCACCAGGCGCTTGCATGCGAGCCTCCCCCCCGAGGCCTGGCTCCAGTGACCCCATACCGGGCAGGGTAAACGAGAACCTTGATTTAATAGTCATAAGGGGGTTTTGAACCGCGCTTTGTCTCGTCTGTCACCCAGGCAACATAGCTCCTGAGATCATTCAGGCACTCAAACCCCTCCACCACGTTAAGGTGGCGGTTCATGGAGAGGATAGCCAATGTGATTCCGATTAAAAGGTTTAAATGCCCCTCAAGGTTCATCAGCTTTCAAGATAATGACACATCATACCCTGTCCAGGATCGGCTCTGCACAGTCACACCAGTGCTGGAACACATAAGGAAGAAATGTCTGAAAATTGATAGCAAGAACCAGTTCTCAATACTTGACATGATGGTCCCTTGCCTCTTTTGGAAAATGGCTGAAATAGCAATCAACAATGGATGGATGCTGTTTCACCGAGATGCCAAAAGCCTTGGTGTGCAAAAGCAGAAAAAGCTCAAGACATTTAGGCTGGAGGTTGCAGACACATTTATCCACGGTGGAAAGAAGTGAAGGCGCTCCAGGGGAAGGGAGGAGGATGTGTCCACCAGATGCATCTGAAGATCAATAACCCCAAGACACGAAGTGAATCACTTCCCAGTTTTTACTGACAAGGGAAGGTACAGGTTCTGCCCAGATGGACAGACAACCATCTCCTGTCAGAAATGTGGTGTTTGTTTGTGCATTGTCAGTGGGAAAAGCCCACACAACTGCTTCCAAAAATTCCACAAAAAATTAGAGAGAGGAAGAGAGACATTGTGGTTGTTCATTTTTATGTGCCTTGTCCTTTTTGCAATGTACTCTTGTTATTTTTATGTGGTTGCTATTCACTTGGTAGAACTGTATTGGAAGAACTGAAGGTTGTGGTAGGCCTATACTCTGATAGAAATTATAAAATCAATTTAAAAACTAGTATGTATGATGTAAATGACCAGGGAAAACAAGAACGATTCACTGCTCTTCATCAAATACAACATTAAAATGTTTACCATTTTGACTCTGTTTACACCTTAATAGGGTAATGTATCCTGGGAGATACAACTCAGAAAATCCAAAATATACAAATTATTTTAAAAATATGTGTGGAAATGGTTTACTTAGGTGGAAATGAGACAAGTAGTAACATTAAATTACTTTTTACAACTCATTTTCCACTCCTGCCTGTTTAAGGGTTAAGACAAAACAGAATTGAATCCGTCATTAGTCCCAAGCTCTTAACTGATAAAGCAGATGAAATGAGCTAGTTGTCCAGTTTGATAGAATACCCAAAAGGTGGATTGACCAGGGTGGAGGTGAAAGATGTTTTGGAGAAGGTGAATTGTAGATAGTGATCAGACATCCAAGCACAGATGTCTAAGAGGTAACATGGTGGTGCAGAGTTTCTCAGCAGATGGGCAAGGTATGAAGATTGGGTTCGACCCTTGCTCAGTCTCTGTGGAGTTTGTATGTTCTCCTTGCATTTGTGTGGGTTTCCTCCCACAGGATAAAGACATGCAGACCAGGTGGATTTGTAACTTGACAGTGCCCAAATGTGTGTAACAGTGTGCTCCAGTGGTGTGTAGATGAATGACTCATTTGAAGGTAGTGTATCTGCATTTATTATTTAGCTGACACTTTCAGTTAGCAAACGCTTTTCTCCAAAGCGATGAACATCTCAGAGAAATAGAATTTGTGCATTACATTAATAAGTGACAATTTTAAATTATAACTCTTTACAGAGCTGAAAAAATGTAAGTACCTTGTGCAAGGGTACTACAGCTGAAGATGGGGTCAAAGCTGAAACATTTGGTCCAAAGACCGCAAGTCTAACCATTATCTTACCAGTTATATTCAACTGTGCAAGTTAACAGCGTGGACTAAATACCTTCAACAAACTACTAGTGTTTGTTGAAAGTCACTTTGGAGAAAAGTGTCTGCTAAAGAAATAAATTTTAGTAAATATAAACTGTGATATGAGGGGACACATCTAGAACTACAGGGGAAAAGAGAGAAGAGGTTACAGGTTCTACTACTACTTTTTAAAACTTCTGAAAAGTCTGATTGAGGACATTGGGAGGTTTGAATAGGTCAGAGGAATAAGAAATTATCTAGCAAGAATCTGAGCAGCAAATCTGCTGAACCAGAACAGGAGGAGATTGGGCTGGGGACTCATCAAATAAAACTGACACAGTTAGAGTCATTATAATCAATTCATCATTCAGATTTGCTGGACTGAATTTTAGTTTTAATTCAGTTTTGTCACATATATCAAACTAAAAATAATTCGAAAATGGCTGTGAGTCTCAAAGCGTGAGCTCACTTTCTCACATACAGGTTCTCACATGGATGGCCTTGGTACCTCAGTGGCGTCAGGCTTACAGAATATGAATGTCTTGGAAAATTTTTCCTTTGAATTATTTAAGCAACCTTTCTGTTTTCATTTTGGAAACCAATAATTGATCATTTTGTATCGATGTCTAACTGTTGCACCATCATGAACAGGAACAGATTGCTGACAGAAATTTGCCATCTGCTAGATTTACTTTTATAGAAAAGTCAGTCACTATATTAATATAGGGGGTGCGGTGGCGCAGTGGGTTGGACCGCAGTCCTACTCTCCGGTGGGTCTGGGGTTCGAGTCCCGCTTGGGGTGCCTTGTGACGGACTGGTGTCCCGTCCTGGGTGTGTCCCCTTCCCCCTCCGGCCTTACGCCCTGTGTTGTCGGGTAGGCTCCGTGACCCTGTAAGGGACAAGCGGTTCTGAAAATGTGTGTGTGTATGTATATTAATATAGAAAACTTATACAGGTAGCCCAGATAAAATCTTTGCTTCACTACTTGTCTTTCCTGTCTTCAAGCCCAGGTGAAGATGTTGCTGCTTTTCACCAAATGTGAACATGAAAGAAGAACAATGAAGTCTTGGAAGACATTCTTAGATTAAATGTCTTTTGGCAGTAAAAATTATTCTATGGCTGTAAATTTCAAACTATTTTTGTGTATTTTTACTTCAGATTAAATGGATGGAGTTTAGAAAACATACTGACACACTCCCAAGGGTCATACACACACACACACACACACACACACACACACACACACACACACATTTTCAGAACCACTTGTCCCATACGGGGTCACGGGGAACCGGAGCCTACCCGGTAACATAGGGCGTAAGGCCGGAGGGGGAGGGGACACACCCAGGACGGGACACCAGTCCGTTGCAAGGCACCCCAAGCAGGACTTGAACCCCAGACACACCGGAGAGCAGGACGGTGGTCCAACCCACTGCGCCACCGCGCCCCCCTCCAAGGGTCATAAAGAGCCTATATTAAGACAAAGAATGAATGTCCTTGCAGCAGGTTGCAGCCAGGGAATACCTACTCTGCAAACTGACAGCCATAATCAACTAATCAGCCAGAGTGTTGACCACTTAAACACTCTGTATAAGTGGCTGGACCTTGGAAGCCAAAGAAAACAGCAAACAAACACACACACACATTTTCTGAACCGCTTGTCCCATACGGGGTCACGGGGAACTGGAGCCTACCCGGTAACACAGGGCATAAGGCCGGAGGGGGAGGGGACACACCCAGGACAGGATGCCAGTCCATCGCAAGGTACCCCAAGCGGGACTCGAACCCCAGACCAACCGGAGAGCAGGACCCGGTCCAACCCACTGCACCACCACACCCCCCAAACAAACACTGGGTTGTGTATTTACATTTATCCAATGCTTTCCTCTAAAGCAACTTACAATGTTAAGGTTACAATTATTTACCCATTTATACAGCTTGGTAATTTCACTGGAACATCTTAGGGTAAGCACTTTGCTCAAGGGTATTACAGCCAGAGGTGGGGATCAAACTTGTGACTTTTGGGTCCAAAGGCAGCAACACTAACCACTACTAACTGTCCCCTAAGAATCAACTTGTGCTGCCATCCTGCACTCAAAGAACCTGAGTTTAAATCCAAGTACTTGGCAAAGGTACTTGCCCTGAACGGATGCAGTAAAAATACCCAGCTGTACAAATGGGTAAAGCAGCGTGTACAGACAATGCAAGGAGAGTGGGGTAGCTCTAATATAAGACTCTCTTCAGTTTTCTTTGGCACCATCCTCTGACTCTGGCAGCTTCCACAGAGAAAACTGTTCCAGAAAATCTACTTGTAAGGTGAATTCTCATAAAACTAACTCTTAATCACCATTTACTTAAATGGAAAAATATCAATGATGCACTCCTGAGGAACAAAGGTTTGCCTGTTCTTTTTCAATATTTTTGCCTTATCTGTTAATGGGGGAGAAAATGCCAGTATAATCCAAGTGCAGGAAACAGAACACAGCCAGCAAGGAAACTGCACTCAAGTCATTACTGTCAACACTCCTTACATGAATGCTGGGTTAAAAATTATGTATACCAAGAGTGTGTGTGTGTGTGTGTGTGTGTGTGTGTGTGACAGAAAAACAGTGCTTTCCTTCTTCAGCACAGTTAAAATGAGCTAAACATATGGACACAGGCTAAGGAGAAAACTTCTGGAAACCCCACAGTGGTATTCTAACCCTAGCGTGCTCCCTGGGAAGCACTGTCATTGCTCCACCCATCTGTTGTTGTTCTGGGTTTGAAACAGTGTGACCAACCAAAAAAATATGAGAAAGGACGGCTGAGGAACTTTCACTGGGGGGTTTCTGCTTCACATCCAGGGCTTTTGCAAGAGAGATTCCCCTTTATAGATTTTGTACATTGTGGTTTGCTGTAACCCATTGTCTTTATAGGCTTGTGTATAGGAAAGGACTTCTCTGTCCAGGATGCCAAAAATTTTGGAGGCCCTATATTTCATTTCACATTTGCTTCCTGAAAATTAGTAGTAATTTTAGGTGTTTATGCAGCTCTTTTGTCACAAAGATGTATGTGGTCATACATGTAAGCATCACAGGGACTTAGAGAACACGTGTGTCACTTTATTAGCCAAGGTGGAGATGAGCAGCAGTAACTGATGGTTCTGGGTTTACAGATTCATCTCAAAATGATTAAGGTAATTTATTACAGCAGAGATGGGGATTCCTTCTCAATGTCCTATGAAAAATGTAATGTGGAACAGCTGAAATGAGTTCCCACCGTGCCATCCTGCCTGGCTATCTCTGTGTAAAGCACAGGACACGGTGATATTCTTCTCTCAGAAACTGGGGCAGCACATGGGAAGATGGTTCAGGGCTGTTTTAGGTTTACCCTTGGGCGGGGTCACATATTTCTTCAAACTAAACGTGATGTGAAAACCTAGTTGTGTATTTTGCAGCAATTCTCCAGCAGTAAATTTAAAAAACAAAGATGCTGGTTGTCATGGTATGTGAAAGTGATCATTTCTGGTTGACCATTCAGGGCACACCACAGCTCTGGATGAATGGTGACCTAGCAGGACACCACATCTCCCATTTCTTAGCTCATCACTGCCACTGGCGTGGCAGCACCTACTCTATAAAGGCAGTGTTCCCATTCCCAACTCCCCATTGATCTACAGGCTATGCTCCACCCCCATCTGTTCTACTCACACAGGACAAACTTGTCCTAAGCTGGGTGTGGCTGATGCTGCCTCTGCTATTCTTCATAAAAAGTTTATAGGCTGACCTTAATGAGTTCTGTTCCTCTCTAAGAAGCCCTGTTAGTGTCCCTGGTGAGTTCTGCTCCCCTTTAGGACCTGCTCTTTTCCTCCACTATGTTAGGGACTGCTTCACCATGTACCATCCAGATGGGAGTCTGACATGGACGCGCATTGCTGTTACGTCTGAACACAGACAAAAAGTAAAATGACCCCACGTGCAGAGTGATATTAGAAGTGCTCCGAGCAAACTGTAAAGCACTAGGTGGAGGTGAAACAAGAATAGCGGGACAAAGAAACACACAGTGTCTTCACACAAAGGTGAACAGTGAAACGCGAATCTGTGAGTACGACTCGAACCCAGAGGTGTGATGAAATACCAGACTGGAACACTGGACCAGGACTGGAGAACAAGAGGCAGGAGTTGACAGGACAGGCACTCGGGACTGGAACATAAACACCTATGGAACAAACTGAGGAAACAGAAGCCCACTAATCACAAGGACAGTACAATGAAAACACTGACCAAGAATCCACAACCCACCATCCGCCACTTGCTCCCTTTATACCTCAGCAAGTATCTAATTGAGAACAGGTGCTTAGTTCTGGGTCAACAGCAGGAAGTGGCACCTCCTCTGGCCTGTAGTGGTATTACCCCTGGGGGTCATGACAGTACCCCCCGACAAGGAGCAACTCCAGCCGTGTGAGGCCGATGGGCAGGAGGCCACCCCCTCTGCTGCGGATCAGCCGCTTTGGATGGCACCTGTGGAAGTCCGCAAGGAGCATAGGGTCCAGTATGTCCTGTGCTGGTATAACACGCAACACATAATGTAATGCGTTCTCCTTAGGCCAATAGGTTTGTCTGCGGAGGCATAAATAACAAAGGACCACTCAACTTGGGCAATTAAAGACTGTGTTAAACTTTACCAAAAACTCTGTTTCCCTTTTGGTTTTATATATATATGTATATAATTTTCAGTAAACCATTACCTTCATTGAATAACATGAAACTGAACTCTTTGGTAACTTAAGGCAAAGAAAATCACAACTTAGTTACACAACAATGCAAAATGTAACAACTAGGGTGCACCCTAATAATTAGGCATACACCCAAGCTAATACACTTTGACAATGTTTAAACGCACCACTGTTGTTAGTGAAAACACTCAGTATCAACAGTTCAAGTATTAATTTCTCTTAGTGGTTCCAGTTTCAACAGTTCAACGATCACCAGTTCAAAGTTCCAACAGTTCTCAACTATTACAGCTGAGGGATATATGTACAACTCCAAGATGAGGGAACAAGTAGTGTTCGTTACAACAAGTTATGACAAACTCCTCGACTCGAAGGTCGAAATCATCCGTCTAAGTTACGCAAGAAATTGGATGGAAGTTGAATCCTTTCCAAAGCTGTGAATACGCAGTTCAGAACTTTCCTACCACACTCATGAAACTTCTGGAATGTAGGATCTCAGTCTGTCTCCAAGAAGGCTTGGTTCTTCGGGTGGCTCGCCATCTGTCTTTGTAAAAGTTCATTGTTTGTTCCAGATAAGAATAAAAACTGACCAAATCTATATGCAACAGGAAACAACATTTGAACAATGTTCTCAATTCCTTGAATTTTATCCTGCTCAGTCAAAAGTTTCTGTGTGTGCAATCTACTCACAACGTTATCATTTCTCAAAGAATGAATCAAAATGGCGCTCCCCATAAAACTGCTGCGTAGAAAGGCGGGACTTCCAGTTTTGCTCTCACCTCCATGGATGATTGGTTCAAGTCAATCAACTCAATAATAAATTAAGAGGAAAAAAATAAAAACATACAATAAAATTCCTCTTTAATTATCCTGAGTTTATTCTTTATCCATATTTTATTACATGAATCAACTTTTTAATTTATTTTAAATCTGATAATCATGTAATATATTCTGCAATATATTTACAAGGTTACACCGGTACTTAGGATTGCTCCTCCAGACCATACCTTTCCCAGTCAACCAAGTAGTACAATGTGCCCCTGCATCATTTGGAATCCAAGAGGTCCCTAACAGAGTAGGCAGGAGAACCGTTGATGTCCAGAGGTGGAGGAGGGGATACTGCTAGGCACTGCAAGGTGGAAACACAGTGAGGCTTGAGGTGTGAGATGTGGAACGTAGGGCAGATACGGTAATGCAGGGGTAACTGTAAGTGATAGATAACTGGGTTGATCCTTTTCAATATTTTGAAAGGGCCGATGAAACGGGGGGTTAATTTCTGGGAAGGCAGACACAGTTTGAGGTCCCACATAGGCAACCACACTCTTTGCCCTGGCTGATCCTGGTTGATACAATACCATCCTGCACCTTCTGTTGGCCTTTTTCCTTTGGGAGGACACAGTCTCCAGAAGTCAGTGATGTGCAGACTCCCACACCGCTTCACTCCTCTTGTACTAGTCATCTACAGCCAGCACCTCGCTGGTTTATGCCGTCCACAGGAACAAAGAAGGCTGATAACCTAGCACACACTGGAAAGGGGTGAGGTTAGTAGAGGAATGAATTGAGGAGTTCTGGGCATACTCTGCCCAGGGAAGGAATTGGTTTCAATCCGTTTGATTTTCGCCACTGTAGGTCCGCAGGTACCATCTAATCTCCTGATTGAGGTGTTCCACATGCCCATTGGACTGCGGATGATAGCCAGAGGAGAGGCTGACAGAGACACCTAATCGGGAAAAGAAGGTCTTCCAGACTCTTGAGGTGAACTGGGGTTCCCTGTCAGACACAACATCCTCTGGTATGCCATATGATCAGAAGACGTTTTGCAACAACAGTTCTGTGGTCTTCATGGCAGTGGGCAATCCTTGCAATGGGATAAGCCAACAGGCTTTAGAGAAGCGATCGATAACTACCAGTATGGTGGTGTTCCCATCTGAACGAGAGAAATTTGTGATGAAGTCAACTGCGACATGGGACCACGGGTGATTCAGGACTGGTAGCAGTTCAAGAAGCCCTGCTGGAAGTTGTTGCAGAACCTTGGTCTGGGCACATGTGGTAAATGCAAGGACGAAGTCTCTTACGTCTTGCTTCACAGACAGCCGTCAGAAGCACTCGGAGAGGAGTCTACATGTGCAGGTAATCCCTGGGTGCCCTGCACTGGGACCATCATGGGCCCAGTGTAAGAGCTTGGACCAGAGGGTGGTCGGGACATATTCTTTGTCTTGTGGCTGTTCACTGAGATGGGGTTCCAGAAGTTGGGCTGCTTTCATGTCATTCGATAGAGCCCAATGAATAGGAGCTACAAACTGTGCCGGTGACAGGATGGTGTCTGGGGGTGTGAACAATTGGGAAAGAGCATCAGCCTTGCCGTTCTTGGAGCCAGGGTGATAAGTAACCATAAAGTGGAACCTGGTGAAGAAAAGGGCCCAATGTGCCTGTCTGGAATTGAGCCTTTTGGCTTTCTGGAGATACTCCAGGTTCCTATGGTCGGTTAACACTAGGAATGGGTGAGTGGCGCTCTCTAACCAATGCCTCCATTCCACTAGGGCTAACTTGATGGCTGGGAGCTCCCTGTTTCCCACATCATAATTCCTTTCTGTGGGAGACAATTTGTGCAAAAAATATGCACAGGGGTACAGCTTCAGGGGATTTCCCTGGTGCTGGGAGAGCACTGCCCCTACCCTGACTTCCGATGCATCCACTTCAGGAATGAACAGCAACTTGGGGTCAGGGTGCTTTAAGATTGGGGTAGGGGTAAAACACTTTTTCAGGTCTTCAAAAGCCTGCTCAGCATCAGGAGTCCAGGTAAGTTGCCTGGGCACTCCACATAACAGCACTGTGAAAGGGGAAGCTACGGAACTGAAGTTCCTTATGAACCGTCTGTAAAAATTCGCAAACCCCAGGAACCTTTCCAGGTCTTTGATGGTCTTGGGTTGAGGCCAAGACTGGACTGCTGAGACCTTCTTTGGGTCCATAGTAACCCCATTAGCTGAAAGGACGAAACCTAGAAAGGTAACTGACTCCATGTGGAACTGGCATTTCTCCCCTAGGGTGATACTAAAGGCAGTCTTCCACTCGTCCCCCTCCCAGGTACGGATCAGGTTGTACGCACCCTGGAGGTCCAGTTTTGTAAAGATCTTAGCTCCTGAGACCTGTTCCAGAGCCGAGGTGATAAGGGGTAAGGGGTGAGGTACCTCACAGTAATGGTGTTCAGCCTCCAATTATCAATACAAGGATGCAAACCCCCATCTTTCTTTTCAATAAAGAAAAAGCCAAAAGCGGACACTGGAGAAGTAGATGGACGGATTATTCCGGCTTCCAGTGCCTCCGCAATATAAGCCTCCATAGCCTTATGTTCTAATTGGGAAATGGGATAAACCCGTCCTCTAGGGGGCTTCGTGCCAGGCAGGAGGTCTGTGGCACAATCCCAAGGCCTATGAAGGGGTAGTGCAGCAGCTTTGTATTTGCTAAACACCTCTGCTAGGTCTGAATATTCCCCAGGGACCTGTAGGGGCATGTTTGCATTAGGACTCTCTATGGATGTGGCACAACAAGGCATATCCTGGAGGTGTTCTGCACACTGGTACTCCAAGAGAACATTGGGTCATGGTTGGTCAACCAGGGATATCCTAGTATAATGGGGTTAAAGGGGGACTTGACCAAATAAAACCATATCTGTTCCCTATGGAGCGGCCCCACCTGAAGAGTAACTGGTTCTTTATGCTGTTCCACCTGCCTGGACCCAACTGATCTTCCACCAATACTGCTAATAGCCAGGGGCTTTGAGCACGGGGTGCAGGGCAACCCCCAAGACACAGCAATATCACAATCTGTCCACCAGAGCTTTCACTTCATGTATCTGCGAACCCCAGGTTAACGTAATCAGCAATAACAACTGGGAGGCACTGTGAGAGACAACGCTCACCAGTAGATTGGGTCGTCGGGATCCACCGGATGGCCGTACTGAACAAGCGACCTGAAGGTGGTCTGCAGTTCTGCAGTAAAAACACAGGTGCTGCAGGAAATGGTGCCTCCACTCCTCCTCCTGTCCATTTCGTAGTCGGACTGCTCCCTGTTTCATGTGTGGTTTGTCAAACGTCATGCAGTTCAGATTGCTGCGTGCGTCTCCCAACTCTCTGTCATATGGGGCAGCCCTATGTTCAGCACTGAAATATGAGGTGGTCAAAGGTGTCTGCCTGCGTGATAGTGCACGGACTGGATTGATGCCAATAACAAGGAGTCTGGTGCGTTTGAACACCTCCACGGACTCCGTAATGCAGAGAAGGGTGTTTTGATACCCCGCGAGCCGTTTTAAGTTCACCTCTATCTGCTCCCCAAGTGCATGCAATACTGCTGAGGTCTTGTAGGTGGATTCTTCTGTAGCGTCCAGATGGGAGTCTGACACAGACACGCATTGCTGTTACTTCCGAACACAGACGAAAAGTAAAATGACCCCACGTGTAGAGTGATATTAGAAGTGCACTATGCAAACTGTAAAGCACTCGGGGGAGGTGAAACAAGAAATGCAGGACAAAGAAACACACAGTGTGTTTGCACATGGTGAACTGTGAAACGCAAATCTGTGAGTACGACTCAAACCCAGAGGCGTGACGAAATACTGGACTGGAACCCTGGACCAGGACTGGAGAACAAGAGGCAGGAGTTGACAGGACAGGCACTCGAGAGTAGAACATAAATACCTATGGAACAAACTGAGGAAACAGGAGGCCACTAATCACAAGGACAGTACAATGAAAACATTGATCAAGAATCCACAACCCACCATCTGCCGCTTGCTCCTTTTATACCACAGCAAGTATCTAATTGTGAACAGGTGCTTGGTTCTGGGTCAGCAGCAGGGAGTGGCGCCTCCTCTGTCCTGTAGGGATATTACCCCTGGGGGTCGTGACACACCAGGCCATGGATGAACTGCATGCACCATCCACCATTTCCACTGAAATACACCATTTTTAAAATGGCTACAAAGTCAAACAGGATAAATTTGGAATTTTGCTTAAAGATTCAGTAGACTACAACCAGTACTCAAGCCCCTTTCCCAAGTACAGCTGCTCCCTTAGGACTTGAAGGACACAGGTCTGAACCCCACCTCCTGTTGCTGATTACTCTGAATTGATGCAATAAAAATTAACCTGTGTATACATGTGGGGATCAGTGTAAGTAGTAATACTGTATGCTGCTTTGGATAAAAAACATTCAATAATATAAATGCACATGAACTAATATTTTGCCGGTATTACACACACACACATTTTCAGAACCGCTTGTCCCTTACGGGGTCACGGGGAACCGGAGCCTACCCGGTAACACAGGGCGTAAGGCCGGAGGGGGAAGGGGACACACCCAGGACGCGACGCCAGTCCGCCGCAAGGCACCCCAAGCAGCACTTGAACCCCAGACCCACCGGAGAGCAGGACTGCGGTCCAACCCACTGCGCCACCGCACCCCCTTCTTGCCGGTATTAAACATGACTAAATACATTTCTTTTTATCAGAAGAAAACTCTATGGGCTACTGTGTCAGAACTTGTAGGTGCTTTACTGACAGGAATCAGTACACAGGAATAAAGAGGTATTTGAACTACCTCAAGGTCACTAAACAACAATTTATTAGGTTAAGACTGGTGGCATGTTGATTCTCATGTGGTCATCACTAAATTAGCTATTCATATTATAACCAGGTTCATTTTCTTAGATGGAAACAACCATACTATTTTCCTATTGTGCAGAAAAGGCTACAAGAAACAATCCAGCAGAAAGGTTCTCCTTTAAAACACATCATAAGGTCTCCTGTGTGACACACAAACACATGCACCTGGCTGGTAGAGATCGAGAGGGAAGAGAAATGTGGAACTTTGTCTACATGACAGCTGAATTATTGAAGCTATCGCTGCCGCTGGAATCCCATTTCCCCAGTGGCACCTGCTCAGACAGAGGATGGGAACAAGAGAGAAGCCAGTGGCTGGAACCCACCTTTAGACCCAAACCCACTTACATTTACACTTATTCATTAAGTAGATGCTGTTCTCCAAAGTGACTCACCTGTCAGAGAAATGTCAGTAGATATGTCGGCTGAAAGATTGTTTCTCAAAACAAGTCATTTTGTTACATTCCAGCTGTGTAAACTGTGTCTTGGGTTGAACTGGATGGACATTTATAATCACCCATCAGAATGTCATTCACACAAGAAAAATTAAGATTGACATACATTTCTAACAGCTTTATACTACAATCCTTTACTCTGCGAAAAATATGTAAAGGTAAATACAGAGAAGCACATGTGTACAGGTTTAATCACTTGACAGCTGGTAGTGTAGTGGTTAGGGCTACTGCCTTTAGACTGAGAAGTTACAGGTTTGATCCCCATCTCTAGCTGTAGTATCCTTGAACAAGGTACTTACCCTGAATTGCTCCAGTAAAACTACCCAGCTGTGTAAATGGGTAAGTGACTGTAAAAATCATGACCTTAACATTGTAAGTCACTTTGAAGAAAAGAGTCACCTAAAAATGGATAAATGTAAACTCAGAGTCTGCCTAGCTACTGGGGTTTGAGTCCTGCTTGGGGTGCCTTGTGACAGAGTGGTATCCCATCCTGGGTGTGTCCCCTTATGCTCAGGTGTTGCTGGGTTAGGCTCTGGTTTTCTGTGACTCTACGTGGGGCAAGCTTTTTTCTGACGGTGTGTGTGAGTCCACTGAGATGCGTTAATTTAATTTAAACACACGGTAAATATAATGTGTCTGAATGAATTAAACACAGTCAGTTTCCCTGTGTATATGGTATGAGAGAGAAATGATTTATGTGAACATAAAAAAGTAATTGCACAAAGGGTTTTCTCTCCTCTGTTAAAGTCATGAAACATTTAAATGAAACATGTCAGGCTGTCTCAATAAGAATAAGGCTCTTTCTACAACTACACTCCACACTGCTCCTGTGGTGGCGGCAACTGACCGTCAGCGTCCAGGAGAGGGTATGACCCTTTATGACCCTGTTCTTGCACAAATATTACTTTGTTGGCCAAGCTCTGATGAGTGAAATATTGTACAGTATGTCATTGTATGATGTATGTATCTTTGAGTATACCTTGGTATCTATATCTACACACACACACACACACACACATTTTCAGAACCGCTCGTCCCATACGGGGTCACGGGGAACCGGAGCCTACCCGGTAACACAGGGCGCAAGGCCGGAGGAGGAGGGGACACACCCAGGACGGGACGCCAATCCGTCGCAAAGCACCCCAAGCGGGACTTGAACCCCAGACCCACTGGAGAGCAGGACCGTGGTCCAACCCACTGCGCCACTGCGCCACCGCACCCCTGTATCTATATCTATTTATATATAAATTTATATTTACATTATATATATTTATATATAGATTTACGTTTATTCATTTAGGAGACGGCGCTCTTAAGCGGCTCTCAATAATTCAGACTAAAGAAGTGAAAATATCACTTTTATATATCACGCAAAAGTGACATTTTAAACCTGACAAATGTACTCGTAAGTATATTTTTTAAAATTAAAGCATAAAAGCATTGTTTTTTTTCTGGAAAGCAGTTCTATTGCGAGATGTGCAGCTAAAAAAGGAGCGACGTATGTGCGAAACAACGTATAACGAGACGTCGTAAGACAGTTGACCGCCCTGTTCCAGCTGGAGCAGAAAACCCGCGTTTCCCTCCGCAGTCCAGAGCGCCTCCTTCAGCCGACTGGGGTACGGGCTAGGGAAGGGGGTGGGGCGCTGGTCGGAGGCAACCGGGCTTTCGCAATAGGCTGCGGTCTGCCGCGAGACTCTCTCGGCACCCGCCATCCGCGGAGTAGCGAGCGCGTGGCGCCCGGTGCACTGTCCGCGGTGCTGAAGGGGAAATGCGTCTTTGCCGCAGCTCTGCCGACTGAGACGGAGCGGCGGTCGAGGGCGGGACGTGACGGATCGCCCCACCGGATCGGGGGGGACTGACGTAAAGACTCAGTAAGTGAGTGTGGCGCGGGGGAGGTGGGCGCAGACGCCGCTGCGAGTCAATGGGACTACGCGTCCTGTGGACGGCATGTGAACAGCGCGCGAAGCATGGAGAAGACAGCCGCGCTGCTTGTGCTCAGCGCCCTCTGCGTGTCCCGGGTTCGCGCTGGTAAGTCTGCATCGCTCCTGCCTTTGAAAAGGGACGCTGAGCCCCAGCGGGTATGTTAGCAGGATATGCTGCACGTGTATCGTATTGCGAAGAAAGGCTGTGCTGGGCGCGTGAAGCATCTACATAAATGATCCATAATGATCAGCTCTCGCGCGCTTAACCGGCAATGCACTGTGCATAGGCATAAGCGCGCGCGCGTGTGTCTGTGTGTGTTACCACAGTTACAGTGAAACCCACCGTTCCTTCCAATGGCGTCTTTGGCGTTTTTCCTGCCTGCCTTCATGTATGTACCGCTGCTTTCATCATGAGCACCACAGGGAGAAACTTCATAACTGTGGAATATGTGTTAAATATCGATAACCGTGACGTGAGGAGCGGACGTTGATTGAGCGAACCGGACCGCGCTGATGCTGACAGGCAGCCGGTGCGTGAAACAGGTAGATGCGCGTCCCCGTCTCGGCGCCTCCGACGGGCCGCTGCGGCTGTGTGTTTGTGTGACAGGGCCAGAGGAGAGACACAAAAAACCAGAGTTTATGGCTGAGTTTATAAGTGAGTTTATGAATGTCTTCTGGTGCGCAGAACTGTTGACCTTCGCAGGTGCTCGATCTACGACCTCGGTGTGTGAAAAAGAAATATCGTCAGTCACGCAGCTGTGTTTCATTTTAAAGGACCGCACCAGAAAAACAGACGAGAGGAGCAAAGTCTTACAGGCAGCTTGTGAGACAAGTGTTATTTATGCATTGTAGATTTTTTGCCCGCTTTACTAAGGCCGTTCTGTGGCTCTTCCTCAAGGAGGTGGACTGACATAATTTTCCTAAACTCTCTAGTAACCTTTGCGAACGAAAAGAAACCATGCGAATTACAGCGTTTTCTCATTGCACCCTATTATTTAATTAAAATTTAATCGACTAAGTTTTTTTTACATTTTGTTCAATATTGGTAATAGATCATTCGAAGACCCGAAGGAGATTATTATTGTTATTATTATTATTATTATTATTAGTATTATTATTATTCAAAGATTCATAATTCCAAGAGCCGCAAATAAGTGTTGCTTTAGAAGTTGGTGTTGCATTAAAGAACTGCTTGGTATTGTTCATTATGCATTTTCCCCACCTTCCATAATCATAACATGTTTATTCAGCACTTTGTTAATACAATATGTATGGGGACCACTGTATCTTTTGCTATATTTGTTTTAAAATCATGAATCAGTAAGAAGCATATTCACAAAAATAATGGTTTTAAAAACACAGTTGGAACCCAACCATAATTTCAAGCAACAATCTTATTAGCAGGAGAAAACATTTGAGTTGGAACAGCTTATTTTTTCGTAATAATTCCATAAATCTGTATTAAAAACTATTTACTTTTCCTTTGAAATTTGTTATTCAAATTAATACTCACTTACCTGCAGGTGTAGATTAACTAAAAATGCCAATAGATATGCAGTGACACATACATGATAAAACATGCAGATGGAGTGATAACATAAAAATAGAGCCCTGTTATTCATTTCTAAGGAATTTGGCAGTAAGCTATGCTTTACTAATAAGGCACAGTGAATTTTGTGGATGGGATTGTATGGATTGATCCATAGAGGCCGGAGTCTGCCATAGCAGGCAGGACCCAAGGTGCAGGTTGTGCAAAGATGCCCCTGAAACAGTCCAGCACATAGTAGCAGGGTGTAAGATTCAAGAAAACACTGAGCAGTATAACCAAGTGGCCAGGATAGTGTATAGGAACATCTGTGCAGAATATGGACTAGACGTCTCCAGGTCAAAATGGGAGACACCACCAAAGGTTGATGAAAACAGCAGAGTCAAGGTCCTGTGGGACTTCAAGTTCCAGACTGACAAGCAGTTGCTGACTAACCAACCAGACATAGTGATGGTCGACAAGGAGGAGGAGAGAGCAATTGTGATAAATGTAGCAATCCCAAATGACAGCAATATCAGAAAGAAGGAGCATGAGAAGATTGAGAAGTACCAAGGACTGAAGAAGCACTTGGGGATGTGACTCCCAAACTGGGAGAATGGCTTCAGCAGATTCCAGGAAACAACATCTGAAGTCTTTCTCCAGAAGAAGACCCAAGCTTCAAGAAGACACACATACCATCCCATGTGGGGGTGAGATGGATATATATATATATATATATATATATATATATCCCACTTATACATAAATGCATGTATATGTGCATATACAGTATATATATGTATATGCATTTATCTCCTATTGTAATAAACTCTTTACAGTTAAGAAAAATTTATAGAGCCAATGTTTAGCATGTTTGGAAATGATCCATTATGTGCAGCTTTGATATTTCCCTGATACGTTGAGAAATACCAGTGAAGTGTCAGCTTTTCAGTTTCAAGAATATTTACAAAGCACGGGCCACCAGTGAAGCTTTGAATGGTTAACAACCTGTGAGAAGTCAAAGAGCTTAGTGCTCTGGCCCGTTCTCAGCTCTTTGGACCCGCTGGAGTGTGCAGTATGCAGTGGTCACTCTCATTAGAGCTGTGGCTTTAAAACAAGTGCGGCTCCTGAATGTCTCATGAAAGACAGAGCCTCACAGCAGTGCCTGCACATTTATGGAGAATGCTTTAGAAAGGTATCTGATGCAATGTTATTTTATTTATTAGTTCTGTAAAATACATTTTCAGGCACTTAATCATACAATGATTTGCATTACATTGATTTACAGTCATAAGAAATACCTGTAATTTTTAACAGGTTCTTGCAGCTTTGATCAATACTCTTAGCAGGAATTGGTCCTGCTAGGGGTAAGTAACAGCACACACCTCAGACCCCCATCAGAGGCCCAAAAATTCTGAGAGCCCCTTTGCTTTTCATTTTCCGGCCCTTTGTTGCACAGTCTGATGTTCACATTTAACATCCCTCTGCCATTATGTTATCACGTTTGGAGTGGATAACGAGTGTTTGGCGGGAAATGGAGGGCAGGATGGGGGCAGCAATAGGGACCAGCAGTGCAAACACACTCATGAGTATAGAGTCAGAGTCAGAATTGGTCCCACCTGGGTTTTGTTGGAATTCAGTTTCTGAAAGAACAGTAGGCAGAAGCAGCATCTGTATCTCCGCTACCTCAATGGGAGAGTCAGAGGGTGTAAGGCAGAACATACTCTGGCTGGGTTGCTGCTCAATGAGAAGACACTCATGCTCACACACATGCACACACACCCACACAGTCATATATGCTGCATGTTCATAGGATGTGTTCATGTGTGGTTTTCATGATGGGGTCCATGATGTGTAGCTGTGAAGGACACAACACTCTGATGAGATCCCAGTGCGACGTCCCACTTCCAGGCGCTGGGTTTAGAGCTCTAATTAGAACAGGTCAGCTCTCTAAATGGAACTTGAAGCCTGTCGGCTGTTTTGGGTTAAAAAGGGATTAGCTGGAGAGTGGGGTTTACACACTGAGCTCTGTGTGCCTCAGAAATAAGGGCCGTGGAAAGGACTTCTTCCACCACAAAGTGGCATTTCAGCAGCTAAGGGACAGCGATGGGAACAGGGGGTTAACAGAGATGTTTGTAAACAAACAATTTCAGTTTGTAAACAATTTGTACTTCTATTGTACAGTTTAAGTTTACTTAATGTAAAGGTCTGCACTAAACAGCAAAGTAATTTGTGGCTCCATTCAATAAATTTTAAGCTGACATGCACAGAACCACAGACAAAGTGACAAATTGTTTGTTCACTGGTTCATCTATCTATCTATCTATCTATCTATGTATCTATCTGCCTGCCTGTATGCTCGTTCCTTTGTTTGTCTATCTGTCTTTGTAAATTATTTCAACTGACACCAAGGCACCTTACTCTGCTAAGTTTAAAGTGTTTTAAAAAAAGGAACTGATGTGTATTCTTGTTCTTTAGGAGAATGTCAACTGCTGTAGAATCAAACTGTACTCTTTCTTGCCTTTGATGTGTGCAGCATAGCACAATACAGTAAAGAACAGAATAATAAACTAAAACACTGTGCCCCTGACTGCTCTTGTTGTGATGTTCACTGTGTGGGAGCCAGACTTCCACCAGCTGTGTGAGAGCGCCTCCTGCGACAGCTCAGCAACACAGAAGAGCAATCTCTCTCATCCCAGTCCGGCAGAGAACATTTGGCAGGAGTTCTGTGTTTTACTGAAGAAATAGCAAAACTAGAAAAACAAGGAAAGGGGGCGTAGTGGTGCAGTGGGTTGGACCAGGTCCTGCTTTCTGGTGGGTCGGGGGTTCAAGTCCCACTTGGGGTGCCTTGTGATGGACTGGCGTCCCATCCTAGTGTTTCCCCTCACCCTCCAGCCTTGCACCCTGTGTTACCAGATTAGGCTCTGGCTCCCTGCAGCCCTGTATGGGGCAAGTGGCTTCAGATGATATGTGAAGAACAAAGCAAACAATTACTGCTGAAGGGAAATGTCACTTTACCATTATGCATTTTTTTGTTCTTGTTTTCTGATCTTAACAGGAAAGTTTGTTGTGTAGAGTTCAGAAAGGAGTTTGAATACTGAATGTTAACATCTGTGGCAACTGTCTTGGAGTCCCATCGGATGGCTGGTTAGGGTTTGGGTTAGGGTGAGTAATGTAAAATATATAACATTCTGGGTCTTTTTCCGGTACATTCCAAGTTTTTAGTATTTATTCTTCACCACACATCTGGTGTTTCCTTAAATCTTTCTGCAGCTGGGATGCAACTTCATGTTAACAGAGCAGAACTGCTGGGTGGCTTTCTGTCATTGGCTCATATCTCAGGCAACATGGATACCACTTTACATGTTGTGTACTGTGGTATCCTGCAAGAAAGCTCCATTTACTTTACAGCAGGTGCTGTCATCAGTGAAGGAAACTTATAGTGGAGACTTGGCTAGGTGTTGCTTAACTGGCACCAGAGTGCGTGAGGTGCATGCTCAGCAGTGTGTGTCCTCCACTGCATCCCAACCTTGACAGCTAGTGGATGGGGGATGCTATCGCCAGAGAGGCAGAGAGTCATTCACGATGCACTTGCAATGCATGTTGGGGCTTCAGGTACTCAATCTGTCAGTGATGCATCAGAGACTAGTGAATGCAAGGCCTGGGAAAGGCAAAACTTTGGGCGCACCCTCTAGGAAACTCAAGATAAGATAAGATAAGATAATGGGTTTGTAGAAAGCTCCCTGTGATGGACATGCAGTGTGTGCCCTACCTTACGCCACATGGGTCCTGCTTCAGAATGGGTCCGGATTTCCACTCATGTCAAATGAGCTGTTATTGATGAGTTTCCAACCCAGTAATTCATAATACAGAAATTCAGTTACTGTTGTCAGATGTTTTGAGGGATTCAGAAACTCTGATGGAGGTCATAGAATGTGATCAAGAATCTCTCAATGTAGATCATTCCACCACATCGAACCCAGAACTGAAAACCTTTGTGCTTTCGATTTTGGACCTTGTGCGTGACACCACCAAGCAGCCCAGAGGTGCTAGAACATAGCAGTCTGGTTGGAGTGTAGCAAGTGACCATGTCTTGTAGATATTGGGGAGCAGATCTGTTGGGGGTTTTGTAGAGTGCAACCAGAGACTTGAATTTGATCCAAGCAGCTATAGGACACCAAAGGAGAGAGACGTGAACAGGGGACACATGGGAATGCTTCTGCTGGTGAAACAACTCATTCTGTATCAGCTGGAGAGGTTGGATGGAAAAGGCTGGAAGGCCAAACAGGAGACAGTTGTAGTAGTTCGCCATACCTGTATCTGCAGCATATGTATTTCTGCCAAAGTTTGTGTGGGACATAAAGACAGTTTTGTTTGATGCCTATACTTTTATTTATTTTCAAGTTAATAACTTCTGATGGCTGTGTGGCACGCCAAGGCGGCCGGGCAAGGAGGTAGAGAGGGCGACGAAGCCATCACAGCTGGGGCTAATTACACACCTTATTTCTTCCCCTGTGTCCGGCAGTGAGGGAGAGAGACGGAGGAGGAGAGCCAACATGCTCAGCTGAACCCGAACCCTGGCCGCCTCAGCGTGCCACAGACTGATAATATAGTGGTTAGAGTGGATGGATTTCAGTCCGAAACTTTCCAGTTCAAATTTTGCCTACTGCTGTAGTACCCTTGAGTAAGGTACTTACCCTGAATTAGTCCAGTAAAATTACCCTTAAACAGGTATCTTAACATTGTAAGTCATTTTGGAGAAAAGTTTCAGCTAAATGAACAAATGCAGATAAGTAGGGTTGTTGTTATTAAGTATGTAAGAAAACACACAATTTAGTTTCTGGTCTTATTTTTGCAGTTTAATTGTGTTTTTCCCACTCAGTGAACTCAATTATCACACCTACTATTTTACAGTAGTACTTTCAGTTGTGACTTTCTGAGAGATACAAGAGCAGGGCTATTGATGGGGAAAAAGAAAACATTAAGCTGAAACTCAACATTCTTAATTTTGAAAACTTGCTCCTCCAAACCCTCATACATTGTGATCTAAGTGGTTGTCCGGATGATTGTCACGAGTCACCTCCTTGTCTTTTTCCTTGGCCCTGTTACTAACCCAAGACATTTTTCTGGTGATTTTTTAGTTTAGAGAAAGCCATTGCTTCAAAAAAGTCATAACAGTTCCTAGGAGCCTCTTAATTTCTCGGTTGAACAGATCTAATCTCATTGATACTGTTGAGCTCTGTATCAGGCAAGGGCACGTAAGCAGGCATGTTCTGTTTAATTAGTAGTTTACCTCAGGGGGCCATGATCCAACTAAAGTGGCGTGAACTTAATTTGCTCCTGCTTCCCAGCTAAATTGTTCACCTCTACTCCAGCTGGGGTGTTATATCATGTAGTCCCGTCCACGGATTCCCTGATCAGTGCGGTTACTGGCACGTACTGTTCAAAACTGCCACTGCCCAATTTTTCATGACTTCAATTTTTTTTTTTTTTTTTTACAAAGTATCTGCAACTGTTACCAATTTTTGTGAAAGAACAAAAATCAAAGTAGCTGGAGCCCGAAGGTGGCACAGTGGTTAGAGCTGTTGCCATTGAATTTTCTCCTCTTGTTGTGTCCTTGATCAATGATGGGTATTTACCCTGAACTGATACAGTAAAAATTACCCAGCTACAGAAATCGGTAAATTAGTGTAAGCAACATAATGAGAAATCCATAAATTAAGAGAAGATTAATTAGCATAAAATGGTAACATGACTCACACGTGAAAAGTGTGTTCATTTTTATATTAATTTTCTCTTCACGCTATACTTCACTATAACTGTTGCCTGCAGTCTAGGACATGCACTCTTTCCTAGATTGACAGCTGCACCTGGTCAGGGCTCCCTGAAGGTCAGGGTACGGGCTCTGCTTCGAGTTTGACTACTCTGCTCTTTTCTGGAGAGAAAATCATTGTTGCATTGTGCTGGTCTGGTGTTTCTGTGCAGTTCATGTTGTGCTGAAGGACCTTTTTTCTCTGCGGTTTGTAGCTGTTGTTTTGTATTTAATTACCGCTGGAAGGGAACAATACCCATCATATAACCCACGGTGTCATATCCACTTGGTACAGGGTTCCAAGTAACAGAATGCTGAGAGTATTTTGCTGGTTGGTAGGCAGTGGGAGATAAAATGGATTTCTGAAAAAAGTGGAGAAATGGGAGCACCACAGTGTGATCTGACAAAGGATCATGCAATGCGTACAGTGGCATTGAAACTGGTCCATGAACAGCAATGATAGCCACAGTGGGGATGCTGAGAAAGCGTTAACCCCACCCTCTTGCAGCTACAGCAATGCTAATTACCCCCAGTGCTAATTAACTGAGGACACTAAGTGTCCAAACGAAGAGGTTTCTTCACGGAAGAGCACACTACTTTGTTCTCCTCTTTAATGAATCTCAGGAGGCCTGAGAGACACCGGAGGAAATTAAATGGCAGATAGTCATTACTGCAGTACAAGGTGACGCTAATGATGCTGTTTATTCTGCCATCAGCAATTCCATCACTGCAATCTTTTAATAGGCGCCAGTGAACAGCTTCCTGCATGTCACATGGCGCCGACACACATTCTTACCTCAGGCATCGACACAGAAATGACGGCTGGTTGAGTACAAACCCTTCACTACAAGACTTTCTTTTGTTAGAAAACGCTTTTAATTAAATATTTGTAAGTAGCTTAACACTCTAAGTTGCTTTGAAGAAAAGTGTCAGCTAAATAATGTATCGTACTCCATTGTACTATACTGTTCTGTATTTTAATGTATTTCACTCAGGGACATGGCTAGGTGAGTTAATGGGCTGATGCTGAATTCCTGCACATTTCTACATGTTATTTTTTTCTCTCATGGTAATTATCATTGTAAACAAAAAGATACTTTACAATGAGCTGTTCTGCTTTTCAAAGGTCTGCACTGTCTGCCACGACACTTTAGACCGAAGTCAATGGCTTCGCTCAGCTAGCTTGCTAATGGCTCACGACCGAGAAAAATTCAGCCTCTGCACCTGGTCTTTACTACACAGCATAGCCTGTTTGTTTGTTTGTGTGCTTGTCTGTCCCACACACAAATCCCACACACGTTGTTTATGTCTGTCTCCCTGATTTAATAGAATCACACCACACACACAAAACGGGGAGAATGTTTGAGGAAGTCACAGGCCTGTTCATGTACTGCTGTCTGTGAGTATCCAAACAGGTATCCAGACATTCCAAAATTCAGCTAAATTATAAGATTGATTAAATGCTATTTCTTCCAGCAGAAAAAGTCAATAACTTTGGTCATCACCATACTGTATGTCACGCGCACAACCTTGTGCCAGACAACTGTACCTGCAGTGAATCGGGGAAACAGAGTATAAAGGGACTGCTCCAACGCACCTGTTCACGGAACCTCATTTTGAGCCACCGCAGCATCAGTGACAACAAATCCACGACCTCTTCTCCTTGTTTTCCTGGATTCCGTGTCCCTGTGCATCCCTGATCCATTTCTCTGGCTTTCGACCCTTGGCTCTGTTCCCTGGACCCCGTCTCTGGTTTTCTCCCTTGAATGACATTTGCCCCTCGACGACTTCCTGCCTGTTCTGGACTACGCCTCTACCTGTTCCTTACTGGTTTGTTGAACAAATCACCTGCAGTTGGGTCCAATGCATCCATCTCCTGTAGTTAGCATGACGCTGTATTTATAAAAAGAAGGTCCTGTATAATCTATAACAATAAAATATATTTCATTGAGAAATCTGTAAAAGAAAACATCTGCTTCATATCTCCATTTTAAAAATATTTTGTGTCCTGGTTTAAGAAGAAAAATAAAAATAAACTCCTATATGTGTGCATGTGTGCAAATGTGTACATATTTAATGAACTTGCAACCTGTCATATTCTGGGAAGAGGAGCATCAGAGTGCATCGAGCCACTTCACACTTGACACACAGCCAAGTTGCCCCTGGTATTGTCATACAGAGGTATAGTGGAATCAGATGGACTATGTAAATGAGCTGGGGATATATGTGATATTATAATAACACTATTGTTGTTATCGCATCAGGAACAGGTGATTGCTCACCCTATTTACGAGACCTTGTTCTCTTGAGTGGGGTTTTACAGCAGTCCAAGCATGCAGGGGTGCACACACATATACACGCGACCATGAGCACAGTGAACCAATGCAAGGGCTGGTTTACATTCCCTCCCTCCATCTTGCCTGTGTGCTTCCAGACGGCCTGTCAGCCCCCCTCAACGTGACGATCCGGGCGCTGAAGGTCAACTCGGCTGTGGTCACGTGGGACATTCTTGAGGGTGACCCGGTCATCGGCTTCGCCATCACCCAGCAGGTAGGAGGCCACATTGCTCCTGTCCCTCATCACTGGGATCCTGTCCACATGAGAGAAATACATTCCTTTATGACCGAGTTCAGACTGGTATCTTCCAGTGATGGAACACAGTGAGACTGAGGATGACTAAACCCAACTAAAAAATACCCTCTTTTTATTCTCAGCCAATAATAACTTTGTCTTTTTATAATTCAGACATACAAATGGTTTCATGCAGCTATGTGAAAACTGATGCCAGACACATGCTAATTGTAGTTATTAGAGCCACTCCCTTCGGACATGGAGGCTGTAGGTTCAAATCCCATCTCCTCTTACCATGCCCTTGATCAGGGTATTTGCCCTGAACTGATAAAGCAAAAATTACCCTGCTGTATAAATGGGTAAATTGTAGCTTAACGATATTAGTCACTTTGGAGAAAAGCACCAGCAGAATAAATAAATGTAAAAATGACAACAGCAAGACCAGTAACTGACTACATATTGTATAGTTAGCTAATTAAGCAATAAAATACAATTAAAATTGCAGTTGAATGATTTGCTTACAGATAGCGAGTTTGAATGATATGTAAAAATACAATTTGAAATAGTGGCTCCACTGACCACTTAATGGCGGATTGAAATAAATGAAAGAAGTCTGGATTCTTTAAATGAAATAATGTATGCTGTTATAGAATGTATAGTTATGGGGTTCCTTATTTGCATTGCACATGAATGCAATGTTACCACAGTACATTTACTGAAACAAGGAACATTCATCACACAATGGGTCCTGTTTTTGCTGTTATTTTTCTGCTGTGCAACAGTCCACAAAAAATATGTACTCCATGTTTGCGCTGCAGCCGTGGGAATTCTTCACAGAGCACAAGGATAGAGTTCCCCTTTAGTCTCCATGAAGCCAAGGCCATGGAATACACACACACACACACACACACACACACACACACACACACACGTAAGAATACACAGTGTTATGGAGGTGCTGGTGTCAGGGAAGAGGTATGTCGTATGGGCTTTCAAGTGCCTGCTGCTGTTCGCTCCTTATTCAGCACACAAGCACAGTCTGCAACAGCCTGAGGTGTAACTATGGCCTGGTGGAGCACAGAGCCATTAGTCGCTGTCACACACGTTCACACCACTGCTAAAGTGTATAGGAATTTTGTAAGTGTGAATGAGTGTGTGGCTTTCTGTGTGTGTATGCTTGTTTATTTGTGTTGCATATGTTGGTGAAGTCCCTTCACCTCCATTATGTTCTGTCTGTGCTGTTATTTTTTAACAATATCACAGTCATTATTTTCAAATTGTGATATCACCCAGCAGCACATTCAGAGACCCCCAGACAGGACTGGTCCATTTGTGTCATATTTGCACTGTTTATAGAAATGTAGCTCTTTTTTGAGGTATAATTTATTCTTTGCAGACATGACGTAGTGCAGCAGCCCCTGACTAAACCATCCACTTAGCTTTATTTTCTTGAAATTCTTGAAAATAGTGTTATACAAAACATGTCTTTTGAAGTTTGCCTTAACTCTGAATCTTCCCAACCACGTAACACCTGACATACACATTTCAGTATTTTTAAAACAAATTAAAATGTGTTTCTCACACACGCACACATTTTCTGAACCGCTTGTCCCATACGAGGTCGCAAGGAACCGGAGCCTATCCGGCAACATAGAGCGTAAGGCTGGAGGGGGAGGGGACACACCCAGGACGGGACGCCAGTCCATCGCAAGGCACCCCAAGTAGGACTCAAACCCTAGACCCCCCGGAGAGCAGGACCCAGTCCAACCCACTGCGCCACTGCGCCCCCTTAAAATGTGTTTCATTCATAGTTTATTCTCTCAAACACTCATTTACACTTTCATATTTGCAAATGTGTTATTTTTTCCTTCATTCAGCTAACACTTTTCTCCACAGTACCTTACAGTGATTTACTCATTTAGACAGCAGGGTGATTTTTACTGTAGTGATTCAGGTAAATACAATACTCAATAAGTGCAGTTGTGAAAAAATATATATATATATATATATATTGTTTAATGAATGCTGAGTTGTTCATTAAAGACAATGTGATCTTAAATTTTCATTCATCCACCCACCCATTTTCATTAACCGCTTGTCCTGAGCAGGATCATGGGGGTCTGGGTCCTGCCCCAGAATCACTGGGTATAAGGCTGAGGGGGGTATACCCTGGAAGGGGTGTGATGTAATATTTACAGTGCTGTTTTTATACATAGAGCCAACCCAGGGGAACCAATACCATTAAAGGAACTCTGTTGGTTTTGCAACAATTTTGGATATAGCACAGCATATCCATTAAAATACCAACCACTCTCAACCAGTGTCTTTAAGGAGATAAGGAAATCAGCTAAAAGGTAAAGGAAAATTAAAAGTGCCACCTTAAATGGCACAAATTGGCTCAGACAGTATGAAAGAGCTTTGCCTAGCCTGTGTGTGTGTGTGTGTGTGTGTGTGTGTGTGTGTGTGTGTGTGTGACTTTATGTAAAACTGTGACTGTAGCTCCTTCCTGAGAATCGCGTCCTGTCCATGTCATCGGTACCAGAAGAAGGACGTGAGGATGTTGCGCTTCATTCAGGAAGTGAACACCACCACTCGCTCCTGTGCGCTGTGGGACTTGGAGGAGGACACGGAGTACATAGTCCATGTGCAGTCCATCAGCATGCGTGGCACCAGCCCCCCCAGCGAGCCTGTCCTCTTCCGCACACCGAGGGAGGCAGAGAAGCTGGCATCTAAAAGTCCAGGTATAGCTTCGCCTAAAAGTTTACATTTCCAGCAGCACCTACGTCCTTCATGTCCAACGTCCCTTACAGCTGCTAGCAACACCAGCAGATGCTCAGCTCTAGTGCTCAAAATCTGGAGTCCTGGATGTTTCAGAGAGCAACATTCTGGAGATTTACACTGGTAATAACGATGCAATGGCCAACTGTCCAACTAAATCATTTTAATAAATCCTTGAGAGGCAGAGCTGCATACCCAACTCAACATGAGGAACTCGGGTCTTCAGTAGACATTACTGTTGAACAAATTTAAATGTATGAGTATATTTTGTTTATTTCTCACTGAATGCATGCTAAGGAAGTGTCCCATGAGGCAATGACTCTAATGTTGGATGGAAGCTGACATAGTGAACATTCAGTGGTGCTTCTCCCATGCACATTTGCAAGGTGCAAACATGGGAAGAACATGCAAACTCTGCACACTCTGAACAGGAATTGAACCTCATGCCTCCAGAGCAGTTCAGAAACTGTGCCACCATGTCTCCAGCGACAGTTTAATATTTCAATATTAGCTGAAATGTGCACATTGTTTAGAATGGTATTTTTATTTATGGTAAAGTTTGCCCTTTTCTTACTCAGATAAAGCTGTTTTACAAACATTGTGAAATTAATATTAACAGTAAGTGTAATTATTTTAATACCTAATGAGTAATAGGAATACATAATTCTGCTTAAAAAAACATTAACGAAAAATATTGTGTGTTAATACCTAATGCTTCCTCTCTACTTCATCTCTAATGTATTACACTCAAAAGGCAAGTTATTGGTTCATTTAATACAAAGAGCTGTTTTCTAAAAATGAGGGTATTACTAGCATTCAGTGGTGATTCACATTCACGGGTAATAGTTTGGATTTTATGAATGCATTACAGGGTCTCATTAATAAAACAGTTTAAATGAACTGCAGGTAGAATCTGCTCATCATGTCATTCCTTGTTCAAGTGTCTGCAGTGGGTTGTAATCCTCAACTTCAATTTTAATACACTTTGCATTCAGATAATTACACATGTTTTGATGGACTTTTTCAATATAGACAAAAACAAAAAGAAACAGTACGTTTATTTATTTATTTATTTATTTTTTTCGATTTTGAACACTGACGGTAAAAAGGATGTAAATGATTGTCAGTTAACAACTCACATGTTCTGGTCTTGTCATCCTCCTGCAACATGTTGCTTTATTATATCCCCTGATTGAATTAAAATAGTAATACCTAAAATGTGTAATAAAAACACTGACATGCTTAAAACCAGGAGAGAGAGAACTAAGGGAAGGGAGCAGGCAGTGCAGGAAATAAAGACAGTCCTGTGTCCTGAATGTTGATAGCTGATGTCCCAGTTCTGTATCTGCAGTTGTTGCTTCAAGAATGTTCTGCACTTCTCTCCTGTCCTCAGTTTAGAAAGTGATGTGTATGCTGTCACTAGCACTGTGTCCATCCATGTGGTTGCTCTTCATCCTCTTTGACTTCTTCCTCCAGTTCTTCCAACATTACTGTATTTTCAAGAGAATCCAGTTATTATGCTTAACTTCAGCTGCTCATGTAAAAATGTCAGCCTGTATAAATGGGTAAAAACTTGGTTAACAAAAAAAATAATAATAACGAAAATAACTGAACAAGAAGCTGTGCTGTCTGGATGCCCAGAAAGCGATGGCCCACTTCCTCTGACTTAATATGGAAACTGGAACATTTTTTCTGGGCAACAGCCATTTTAAGCATTTATACTCAGAGAACAACAGGGTGGAGGATGATGTGTGCTCTGCAATTTGTAGGGTTCACTGTATAGGCATCGATCGATAAACAATGCCCAAACTGAAAAAGAAAGCAGCAGGGCAAGGTGAAACTGGCACCGAAATTGTGTTGTTTGGTACCTTTTTGATGGCTGCATTCTCTGTGTCTGAAAACCGTGCAGCTGCTATTTGAGAGTGAAAGTAATAGTTCTTACAGTAGGCAGATATGTAATTATCATTCAGCAGTATCATACCCATTAGAGTAATTAAGAGTATATTAATATTTCATTGCACAAAGTGGTCCCTGATGATTTGCCTGAAATTATACACCCTTCTTCAATCTACTCAATCTCAGGATTTTCACTGGTTAATAAGCAGTAACACCTTGTCTGGTGTATTATGAGTTTCCCAGTTCCAGATTCAAACTTGTTACTTTTGATAACAAGAAATTGTGGCAGGCAACTTAGTGAGTATACAGAGTGAATATGAGGTTATGCAGTTAGGTCCATAGGTATTTTGACAGTGACACAATTTTGATCATTTTGGATATGTATGCCACCACAATGGATTTGAAATTAAACATTGAAGATGTACTTCAAGTGTAGACTTTAAGCTTTGTTTTAAAAGTTTTGTCAAAAATATTATAAGAACTGTGTAGGAATTACAACCATTTTTGTCTGTAGCCCACCAATTTTAGGGGCTCAGAAGTAATTGGACAAATTAATATTATCATAAGTTAAATTGTAATTTTAATTATTTTGTTGCAACTCCTTTGCAGTCAGTAATTGTCTGTGGATTCCAGACTTCAGGCATCATCAGATGCTGGGTTTCTTCCATGGTGATGCTCCGCCAGGCTTTCACTGCGGCAGTCTTCAGTTCCTGCTTGTTTTTGGGGCATTTTGGTTTCAGCTTTGGCTTTAGCAAGAGAAATGCATATTAAACTGGATTCAGGTCAAGTGATTGACTGGGCCATTGCAGAACATTCCACTTGTTTGCCTTAAAAAAAAATATCGGGTTGCTTTCGTATCAACCCAATATTTTTAGGTTAATTGTTGGTCTGCACTGTAAAGCCCCAATGAGTTTTGAAGCATTTGGTTGAATCTGAGAAGATAACATAGCCATATACACTTCAGAATTTATTCTGCTGCTTTTGTCATCAGTCACATCAATAGTAAATATGAGGGAACCACTTCCACTGGCAGCCATACATGCCCACGCCATAACACCTCCCCCACCATGCTTTACACATGAGGTGGTATGCTGAAGATCATGAGCAGTTTCTTTTTCCTTTCTTGGTACTATTCTTTTCCCATTATTCTGGTATAAGCTCACTTTTCTCTCATCTGTCCATAAGATATTGTTCTAGAACTGTACAGGCTTTTTTTTTTCTTAGATGTTTTTTGGCTAACTCTAATCTTGTCTTCCTGTTTTTGAGGCTTACCAATGGTTTACATCTTGTGGTAAACCTTCTGCATTTACTCTTGTGAAGTTTTCTCTTGATTTTTGACTTTGACACAGATATGTCTGTACCTGGTGGCCAACTGTTGTGAAGGGGTTTTTCTTTACCAGGGAAAGAATTCTGTCATCTTTCACAGTTATTATCCATGATCTCCCAGACCTTTTGGTGTTCCTGAGCTCACCAGTACATTTTCTTCCTAAAAATTCCATCAAATTGTTAATTTGGCTATACCTAATGTTTTTCATATGTTTCTAATGGCTTTGTTTTGATTTTTCAGCCTAATGATGGCTTGCTTCATTGGCAGTGGCAGCTCTTTGGACTTTATATTGAGAGTTAACAGCAACAGATTGTGCAAAATCCACACTTGAAATCAACTGTAGACCTTTAATCTGCTTACTTGTACATGAAATAATGAAGGAATAACACATGCAGTCATTAAACAGCTGAACAATCAATTGTTTAAATACTTTTGGTCTTTTGACAGACCACATATGACAAGTGTTTTAATTCCTACACACACACAATGTCTACAACCACTTGTCCCAAGCAGGGTCGCTGTGAGCCGGAGCTAACCCAGCAACGGAGGGCGCAGGGCTGGAGGGGGGAGGGGACACACTCTGGATAGGACGTCAGTCTGCCACAAGGCACCCCAAGCAGGGCTTGAACCCCAGACCCACCACAGAGCAGGCCCCAGTCAACTCGCTGCACCACCACAGCCCCCGTAATCCCTACAATACACTCTCAAATTAAAGCTGAAAGTCTACACTTAAAGCACATCTTGATTGTTTTGTTTCAAATTCATTGTGGTAGCATACAGGGCCAAATACCAATATATGGATGAGTGACCCATTGTATGTAGTGTATTTAGCAGTATAAATCACCTTGGTGAATAAGGTGTGTTGGCTGATAACACTACATAGAGTTCATTGGAAGTCGCTTTGGAGAAAAGTATCTGCTAAATGAATAAATGTAAATAAGTATTGGGACCATTGTATCACTGCCCCAATACCTATGGACCTAACTGTATTATCTATAAGCCAAATGTTTCTATTGTCACAGATTGGAGTATTTTAAGCAATGAGCCTAATGTGGCTTTGGCCATGTGAGTTTTAAAGGTTGGTTATTTGCTATGTATACATGCATAATTTTAGGTATTTAACATAGCATAGGTGGTGCAGCGGGTTTGGCCTGTGCCTGCTCTCTGGTGGGTCTGGGATTGAAGTCCTGCTTGGTGTGCCTTGTGACGGACTGGTGTCCCGCCCTGGGTGTGTCCCCACCCCTTCAGCCTTGCACCCTGTGTTGCCAGGTTAGGCTTCGGCTCACCATGACCCCACTTGGGATAAGCGATTTCAGACAATGTGTGTGTGTAACATAGCATATCATGAAAGAATTTTTGATGAAGATATCCATACCGTATATTAATATACAATATACACGTTTTTAAAGATTTCCAGAAGATTTAAGTAAAGATGTATGTTTAAAATGTACCAATTTCTCACTCTTTTGCATAAAATCCCCTCACCGTTGGGACAATACCTTTTATACACAAGGGCCGGAGGCAGGACCCAAATGCAGGATCTTTTATCTCGAGCTTTGATGGGCAAAGCAATACTTGTGGTGAGGAACAGGCGTGGGCCGAAACGAGGTATGAACTTTCTTCTGAGGGATGATCCAATGTCGTGATTAATGAAGCAAGGCAGAGGTCGAAGCCATGGGGAAGCTGGGCATAGGGACAATGAAGTGGACAGGGGGGCAAGAAGGGGAGACACAGGGCGAGGTTCAAGCAAGCCCAAGGAGAAGGTTGAGAATGCAGGTGGGACAGTTGTCTCAAAGAGATTCCACAGCTTAGGTGTGGTGGTGCGGCAACCTTTGTACTGGACCTTGCTGATTACTGCCAAGTGCTTGTATCTGGGGTGTGGTTGTGGGTGTCATACCTGTTGTGAGTGTATCAAATTACCATTATGTTTCAAGGAAAAAATAATCAGTTCTTGGATGAAAAACACATCACTTTTTCCAATGAAAATACCAAAACGAAAAGTATTTTTAATGCATGACAATGATGGGAACTTATTTTATAATATTAAATATTACAGATGAAATGTTATATTTCCTTCATTCGTACCTTATGAACAATTGGAGTCTATCAAGCATAGGGTGTGAAACAGATACAGGCAGATACAGTTTGATAATTTGAAAAGAAAGAAGTGAGTGTTCACAAGATCACTATATGTATCTTGCATTTAATGGTACTGCTAAAAGGTGTTGTGGCACAAACACGCAGGACTCGTTCAGTAGAAGATTTTTTTATTCACACGTGCAGTATGTCAGTGAAGGGGAACTGTGAACAGGGTAGGAGTGTTCTCTTGTTGTGTTTGTGCCGTGTTGTGCTTTTGGTGGAGGGCATTGAACCTTCAGGGTCTGAGGTTCATGTTTCGATCAGTTTCTCAGGTCTGGCGTCCGTCTGGAACTCCCGAGTTGGTCTCACCTACTGTTTGGGAAGACACGATAAAATAGGGCCGATTATTACCCACAGGTGGGGTAAAGTCAATCCTCCACACCACCCCCTCTCCCTCAGCCTGGGCGTGCCACAGGTGTCAATGAACTGTTGAATAACATTCATTGTAAAAAAAAGGAAATAATTATGAATGACATTTTTATGAAGATGACTTTCAGCAGCAGACCCTTCAATGCTTTGCCAGTCACCACTCACTGGTAAAGGGGAGATTATTTTACACTATTTATTTAGTGAAAAAAATGTTTTCTTCAGAACAGACAAGTTGAGGCTGTTAAGCCCTTATTCTAGATCATTAAGCATTCGCCATAAAATTTATTTATTGTATTGTACTGTTACTTTTTAGAACTGTAGTGTTGCCATTTTCAGTCAAGATAGACAAATGATTGAAGTGGAAATGAGGGGGATTATTGCACAGTGTTTCAATAACTTTTTTCTAATATAACATTTTTATGAGTAATATACTTATCTGAGAGGGGGTGCAGTGGGCTTGGCAGGTCTGGGGTTCGAGTCCCGCTTGGGGTGCCTTGTGATGGACTGGTGTCCTGTCCTGGGTGTGTCCTCCTCCAGCCTTATGCTCTGTGTCCCCAGGTTAGGCTCAGGCTTGCTGCAACCCTGCTTGGGATAAATGGTTTCAGACTGTGTGTGTGTGTGTGTGTGTGTGATACTTATCTGAGAAAAATGGCTTCTTTTACAGTGCTAAGTATTTATAATATGAAAGAAATGTCTCTGCACTCTGAGGTAAAACTTTTAAATAGAAGTATTATAAGGTTCAAAAAAGAACTGCAAACACTGTAAACCAGCTGAATACTAATAAAGGGGGCATTATTTTGTTTCAAAATTGCTGCTCTCATGTTGTTCGTTTAACCTGCCCAATGAAAGGAAATTTTTTTACTATCATCTATTCATACATTAAACAGCTTATTTTTTGCCCGTGTTGCCTTTCCCCCATTGGATAAACTTATCTTAGTACTTCCCCTCTGAACAAACAGGATTTTGTTTAAATTCAGCTCAATCCAAGGAGCCAGAGAGGAGGACCACCAGGCTCTGTGTGGGTGCTTCGGCTGAGCTGTGACTAAGACCCAACAGCTGAAAAACAAGCTTCTTCATTAGCAAAGAAAAAAAATTAAAAAAGAAATACAGGACCGGAAGAAAATAGAGAACTGAATCTTAAGACTAACAGCCACCTTTTGTTGTCATACCTCCACCTCCCTCCCTATCACTCACACTGTGTAAATTGACCCAGCTGATGGCGTCACTCAGTCAGCTCACCAAGGAGAACAGCTTGTCATTAGCACTAAAAAATGAGCCTGAGAAGAATTCAAATGGAAACATGGTCATAGTCATAGGCAGAAGGTGCTGCTGGTTCTCTGTAGCACGCAGAAAGATCCAGTGGCAGGGGCAGCAGCCTTGTTACCACGGCAAACTGGTTGGCTTCTGTCCTCAGTGTCAGTTTGGCCCTACAGCCAGGGACTGTAGTCACACAGGCCATTGTGGCCTCAAGGAGATCCTGCTGTGAACCTGAGCATGAATCAGTATGAAGCTGGTTGAGACAAAGCATCATTTTTCACACCATGTGCCTCCTTACCCCCTGGCTTTATTAAAAAAGTTAAACCCTTGAAATCATGAAATGCATCTAAGTGGTTTTACATGGAGAGACAATTTTTTTTTTTTATTCTGTAGAACATACAGGACAACATTTTAAAACACATTTTGTACTGTAATAGTCAAAGAACAGCGGGGAGTGCAGAACCGTCATGTACACAACCCTGAGAAGCAGCAGCACCCAGTTTTACCATTTTAACCCTGCAGCACTGAAGAGAAAGAGCAGATTCCTGTCAAAAGAGGAAGAGAAAGACACCGGGAAAGACCCTTTCAGACGAGGCTGACTTTCAGACCGTCCCTCATCTGAAGCACAGTGAGACATGAGGAGATGGCGTACAGGTCTCTGATAGAAATGCAGCGGAGCTGCTGCCATGGTGATATCTCCATGGCCCACATCTTCGGACCCCAGCACCCCAAGCTGACACATACGTGTAACAGCCAAGACTGGGCAGCTGAGCAATAGCAGATCCAGGGAGAGGGAATGCCAAGCAGGGGATGCAGAATGAGACAGAAGCCACCAGCTGATCTGCTCCCACAACATTCTGTCCTGAGGTTCACAGAGATACTGGTATGCTGTTATTTTATACATAATTCATGCTTTTGTTTTATGCATCCTACAGTTTTACCCATTATACGGCTGGATATTTTTGCTTACTTCCCCAGTCAAGGTAACTTATACAGTTTGACATTTTGAAAAAACCCAATCATAACTACTACAGCAGGGTCTGTCTTGGACCCTGGGCTGAGACACATACACATACTTGGAATTTTGATATTGATTTTTTCCCGGGAAAGCGATATGCAGTAATGCTGGGCAGCGGCAGAGATCCGCATCTCCCAGTTTGTCATGCGGTTGCTATACACATTCCCCCCCGTATCTACATTGTGTTTAGTGCATCCATTTTGTGCATCTGTGTCTCCTGCTACTGGTGGGATGAAGAGGGGGGCAATTACTCTTGAGCAAAAACTCAAGATAATTGCCCAGCATGAAGGCGGCAAGTTCGTAATGGCCATTACATGTATGCTGGGTTGTGATGTTTGGTTGGTTAAGTGTATTAAATGTATTTTCGACTTACGATATTTTCAACTTACAATGGGTTTCGCGAACATAACCCCATCATAAGTCAGGGACCACCTGTAGTGACACAAACATGTCCTCTGGGAAGCCTTCAAATGTGAGTGACACAGAAGGCTGCAAAATGAGAAGTTCACGTTTAATGATTTTACGTAGTGTAAACAATATCTTATAATGTTCGGACACTTGCATTTTACTAGTGTGATATTAGAGATGTACAGTCAGCATTAAGTGGATGATCGCAGATAGATCATCGCAGATCACAGACAGATCAGGTTTCAAATAATTATTATTCTGCCTAATTTTGCTGCAATTGTGCGGTTGGTTTTGCATTATAAATGGCCGTTTCTGTTTAAAATCTGAATTAAAGTACAAGGAGAAAGACACACACATAATGTCTACAGCCACTTGTCTCAAGCAGGGTCACAGCAAACTGAAGCCTAACCTGGCAACACAGGGTGCAAGGATGGAGAGGGAGGGGATACACCCAGGATGGAATGCCAGTCTGCTGCAAGGAACCCCAAGCAGGACTTGAACCCCAGACCAACCACACAGCAGGCCCTGGCCAAATCCACTGCGCTGCTGCGCACTCCCTTCCAAGGAGAAAGGGCTCATCAAAAAAGTATCTAATCGAGCTCATCTATTACATGATCTCTTGTGTTTGTAATGTCAGGCATTTTGTAGATTACCCTAAATTACCCCTGTTCGTGCCAAAGAGTTGACTGGTTTGTTCTACCATGACACACTATGTAACTAGTCTATATGTAACACATTTGTCCAGTATAGGCCTGTATTTGAATTTCTGACTATGGCAAAAAAAGGGTGTAAATATCTGTGGCCTGTTATTCCGTACGTGTAGGGCTGCTCTCCATAGATTTTTTCCTATTCGTTTTTGAGTAATTCTCTACAAAGACAGAAAAAATAGGTCAATTAAACTAATCATGGTAAAAAGTGGACTTTTTAGTGGGCTCATTTGGAGCACAATCTGTCGGAAAATCGGCACCGCGGGACTGCAGCAAATGTGGCTGTTATTGCAGTAAATGGGTCACACTTTGGTGCACAGAGAGTGGCTCTGAACACAGCCAAGCATGCACCCACAGTGGGGGGGCCATGGGTTAACAATAGGTTGAGTCTGAGGAGCCCACCCATCCCTGAAGATTAGACTCATGAAGTCCCCAGTAACCCCAGAAGCACCACATGGTTTATGGAACCCATAGTTTCTGCAGACAAACACTGTGATCAATGTGTTTTTCATGTCCCACCACAGAGGAGGTCACAATGGAAGAAGTGGGACAGGCTGCTCAGCTGAGGGCGGGGGAGCTTATCATCATCGTCGTGGTGCTCATAATGTGGGCAGGTAGACCATGACCGGGGGGACAAGATGTCAGGAGGAACCTCATCTCTGAGCAAACTTCTACTTGAACCACATAAAAATAAACTGTGTTTGCTTTTAACATAGATATTTACTTGCAATTCCTTCTCAGTCTATACAGTACATGATATTAAACTGATAAGAACAGGTACTACACTTGTAAATGTAAATATTAATGCATGTATATGCTTACACTTGATGAGATTTCAGTGCTCGACTCAGTGCCCTCCAACCCTTAATGTCATTATCAGAGCTGACGATGACCAGGGGAAGGGTGGTCCAGTTTGGGCTCATCTTGCAGGAGGCCAGCTGTTCAGCTGGTTGTTTTCTATTACAAATCAGATAAGTGTTATGCTCTTTGGCAGCAGGCAGTTGGAAGCCCTGGGTCTTAATGAGATGTAAATAAGCAAACAGCAATCACAATATGAATAGCATATATATTTTTTACTTTGATTTACAGTGTCCTGAGGTGAAAATAGGGAGCTGTGAATAGAGCAGAATACTTTTAAAAATAGGTTAATCCATTTCATAGCATTGCAATTAAGAAAATCTAGTGCATTTTTTATGTGTTATGAAACCCCAGTTCACCTCAGTGTCTCTCTGACCCTTATCGGTGGGTGATGAGAGAACTGCTGTAGTGTTATGCTCTGGCCAGCCATCAACACTCAACCTTGTTCCTCTGCAGGGGTGATTGCTCTCTTCTGCCGCCAGTATGACATCATCAAAGACAACGAGCCCAACAACAATAAGGACAAAACCAAGAACTCCTCTGAGTGCAGCACCCCAGAGCACCCAACAGGGGGGCTGTTACGAAGCAAGGTATAATCCACCGCCCCCCACCCCACCTCCGCAACGCTGAAGTCCAGGGCAGGTGAACAGTATTTTTCTAACACCTTGTGTGTGATTGCCTCTCTCCACCCCACACTGAGCACAATGACAGTACCATCTGCATGCCGCCTCCCACCGTGGGTTTGGCACACATCCCCCCCACAACAACTGTGGTACAGTTTGGCTGCAGCACATCCCGAGGTCACAGAAAAGTTGTGGGAATGTTGTGTGCTCTAGCCCTTCCCCATCACCCAGTGTCACCATACCACAACTTCCAGTTGGATGCAAGTGCACATGATCATAGGTGACCAGTACCACATCTATCGAGCCGTAGTGTGGTAGCAGAGGGACAGAGTCAAATCTGGTGGGCACTTTCAACAGATCATGCTGTACAGTTCATCCTCATATGACCAAAGCAAAAGGGGGAGGTTCTTAATTGAGTGCTTATTCCTGTCATATCTGTGATTTTTCAAATTGTTTTGATAGTGCAGTAACATTTTAAAAAAAACAATTTGGGTTTCATTTAACCAACTAACTGAATATTTAAGTGAAAAATTGCAGATTTTTTTATGTTTTTTTTCCATTCTGGCTAATATATACATATATATATATATAAAATACTGTGATGCATTGGACAGATCCAGTTATCTCGACGTGGTCCGCTCTTGTGCATATGAAATGCAGATCTGCTCAGTTCATTCTATTCATTTAATTCTCAACAGCAGGATGTCTCAGCATGTGTAACACAGAATATTGCAAATGAAAGAGGGACATGCAACAATTAGTAACAACAATAACAGACAGGTCTGTAGAAGTGTGGAAAAAACAGAAGATAAAAAAAAACAAGAAGAAAGATAAGTCCTGAGGCTCACAAAGCTGTGGTGTTACCTGACTTATGAGGATGCTCCCATTGGGTCCCGTGAGACACATCAAGGGCTTGCAGGTCTCAGCACCGTTCCCCCTGGAGTCTGAAGGCCTTCCCACCTGCTGTAACTTTTTAATTTATTCTACAAATTATGTGCAACTTTGTATTCTGAAGGAGTTTTAGTTCATATAAATCATCAAGTTCTGATAAATAAGAAGAGGCTAAATTGTTTACAACAGGGGGTGCGATGGTGCAGTAGGCTTGGCTGGGTCCTGCTCTCTGGTGGGGCTGGAGTTCAAGTCCTGCTTGGGGTGCCTTGCAATGGACTGGCACCCTGTCCTGGGTGTGTCCCCTCCCCCTCCAGCCTTGCGCCCTGTGTTGCTGGGTTAGGTTCCGGTTTGCCGCGACCGCACTTAGGACAAGTGGTTTCAGCCTGTGTGTGTGTGTAAACCCTTTACAGCCTTACAGGTAAGATTTTAAAGTTTGCCCAAAACTGATGAACAAATATCTTACCAAAATAAGTTATTTTTTCTGCAGAACAATGAAAAAAATTAAAGAAAATATTATGCTCTGCCTTTTCTGTATTCAAAGACGGCTTTCATTTATCCATCTTTAATCTCATGAAACATTTGCCATAGGCAGAGTCACTTGGATGTATAAATAAATATATACAAATAAATAAGTATATATGTGTCATACGTATAGAATGAAAACTTCCTGTATGTCTCTTTATGAACCTCCCTAGTGATATTATATTCAGAGAAAACAGCAGTGGCCCCAACAACATACCCTGTAACTCCATAGTTAACCAGAGATAAAACTGGGACAGTTGTCAGAGATCTGCACTTCTTGAAAATGATAGTCTGGATTAGAGGATCACTTTAACACTGATCTAGATGGGCCAACATAGGATCAACACTGACTGAGCTTCAACCATAACATGTCTGTATCTAAAACTCTTTGTCTGTTGTGAAAGGCGCTTTGGTTCACGTTGAGTGGCACATCGCTTTGGAGGAAAGCTGCTTACTGAATAAATCTAAAGTACTACATGTAAATGTAAATGTGAGAAGGGAATCATCTGTTATATCAAAGTCAGCACTGAGGTGACTAAATATTTGTGCAATATAATTTCTGTATCAAGGGATACATTTTTATTATGCTTATTGTAAATTGATCTCAGGTTAACATGTAGGACACTAATGCTCTGATCCCAATTTATACAACAATCATGGCCGCAGACTCGAGCTCCCTGGAAGGGCAACCAGTCACATTTCAAAATTCATAGGTTTTCGCGGCTGGTGTCAACTGACTGGGGATTTAACTCTTCTGGATTAGATTGCGTCGTGTAGGACATTGGTTCCAACATTTCGCTTCCCCTGTTGGAAGCATCGTCAGGGAGCTGCCACATCTCATAAAGGCTAGATGTGAACTGGAGTGTTAAACAAGGGTGGGTGTATTTATGGGCAGGATTGGGTTCGGAGGCCATACACAGACCACAGTTCTTGCACCTGTTCCCGGATACAGGAGCCGCGTAGTAAGAGAGGCAATCGAGATAGAGAAGCACCTCGACAACGTCAATCGGGAGGGGGGTTTCAAACTATCAAGAAACTGGACACCTCTCATTGCGAGTCTTCGCGTCAGACCCACAACGATCCGACTGCCTCTCATGGAAGCTCAGTTCAACGAGCCAACCTGTAACACGAAAGATACAGTGCAAGTGGAAAACACAGCAGGGGCACCACCTATCAGGACCACCCACTATGACTAGAAGAGTTAAATCCCCAGTCAACCAATCACATTGTTCACTTCTGAGTTCATTTGCATGAGCATGTCCAGGCCATCACGCAGAAGCATATTTTTCAAAGACTGTTTCTCCATCTACTCTTTGTAGTGGGAGTCACAAGTCCTTGTTCATGCTGTGGTGGCCATGAGGCTTTAGCACAACCTGGGACAGTATGCCTGCATTCAACACAGTGACACATTAATACAAGCTTTATGGCCCCCTTTCCACAGGGAACACCAACCCAGTATCATCTATTACTTCAGCACTCTTGGGGACTTGTTGGACAGGTACCAGATTCGTCCCTGTGCCAAATCCTTCAAGCGGGTGCATCTGTTGGGGGCGCAGTATTCCAGTCTTTCTGTGCAGCTGCTGTCAAATCTGAGAAAAACTGTGTCCTTATTAAAATTTCATACATACAAAAGGCTGAAAATCCACAAAGCCACTGATCCCTACTGTAAAGGTTTGGTCTGCAGATAATGAGTTAAACACCAGGGGTTCTGATGCTGTAACAGGCTAATACATTTTGTTTAGGCAGTCACCCAAACACACAAAGTCACTTCCTATTGGTTGAGATTAGCATGGCACACAGTACAGTCCTGGGAAAAAGAACTGACCTCTTTACACTTTTCTCTGGTGTTGCAGCTTTATGACCTTTGATCTGATCTTTTCATCACTTCTAGTGGTATATGAAGCTGGAGAGAGAAGTAACAACAATGCTGTCCGTACAACATGAATTGTCTTTATACAATCTCCTTGGTGTATAAGATAATGAAATGTACAATCATAGGTGTGAAAAATTAATTCTCCCCTAATTTTAATCAACTCCATTAAAAGGGTAATTAGAGTTGGCTGTTTGAATCTGGCATGATTGTGGAGCACTGTTCAGTATCATTTTCAGCTATTTAAAAGTCAACTTGGAAAGAATAACCCTGCTCATGAAAAAGAACATAAAAGCTCATCTGCAGTCTGCCAAAAAGCACCTGGATGTTTCTCAAGACTTTTGGAAGAATTTTCCAAGGACTGATGAATCATAAGTCAAACATTTTGGACAACATGAACCGTTACATCGGGCAAAAACCAAATACAACATTTCAGAGTAGGAATCTTCTGCTAACAGTCAAGCATGGTGATGGCAGTGATGGTGTAGGGATGTTCTGGTGCCAAACAACCTGGTCACCTTGCTCATGAGTCATGCAGTAAAACAACAATCCCAAAAATGTAAGTCAGTAGTGACTTTGCTGAAAAAATAAAACTGTAGCTATGGAATGGCTAGACATGAATGTGACTGACCTGAAAACTTGCAAATGGTGCTTAGCTACAGCAGTTCTGAATGGACCAGTGGAACCAAACTCCTCCAAAGTGATGTGAAAGCCTGGTTGACAACTACAGGAAGGGTTTAGTTGCAGTCATTGCAGCTGAAGGTGACACAGCCAGTGATTTACTGGCAATTAATGACTATACATTTCATTACCTTCCACACCAAGGAAAGGACGGTGAAACAGTACTAGTGTCGCTTTTTCCTCATTATCTCGTTCATAGAGTACTGAAACTGACAGAAAGATCTGATCAAATTTATTTTAAAAACTATAAATACAGAGAAAACTGTGGGCAAAGACTTTTTCACAGTACCGTAGTATTACTGCTTGCTGGTATAGTTTTGTGTGTGCATTTGAGTCTATATGTGCATGCGTATATATATATATATATATATATAAATTGAATTTGTTTTTGCCTTTACAGTTTTCCCAGAAGCCATCAGTGAACATCATTGAGGTCTGACTGCTCATCTTCACAAAACAGACTTTCTAGAAAAACCAAGCGGCCTGAGTGCCCCTGTGCATGCTGGGAAGAGCCATGGGACCAGAATGCATCAGATCGTTCTGCACACAGAGGCCTTCGCTGCACTGCAATGAGAAGGGCTCCGACCTCGAGGGCCACGTCGCCGGGTCCCTATGTTGAGGTTCACACACAAGCTACATACCACCTGTGGTTTTTCAAGGGCTGGTGCATCACCCATGAAGCACCTCGACACTCTAGATTCTGTGGACTTTGGATGCAAGCATCACATTACAGGAAGAAGGTGCGTTTTTTTTTTTCCTTCTTTAACCAGGTGGCAAGCAGGACCGTTCCTCTGTGGGTGCCGGAGAAGCATCCCACCCCTCCCCCATTCTCTCGCTCACTATAATGTTGATCATTGGGCCGGGCTGCAGTTACAGTTTGGGTCAAGGTGCCACCTTGAAGGACAAAGTCCTTGAATTGCTCTAAATTTGTTGTCATGGATTCTGGAGCCTGGGAACATTTAAAGTCCCATTTTCACTTTTAGGGCACCCAGGTTTTGTGCAGAGGGAACACAGACAGTTAGACCTTTGCACTTCTCCCTTAGACACATTTATGAGTGCATGTTCAAGGAGTCCATGTGAGACTATATCCAGTATGTATTTTATGCTGTGTAGCGTTCCAGAGTGTGACATTTCTGGGCATATTGGGAGGGATGACTTTAATAAGCACATAATCATGCAGCACTTAGCAACGTTTGTTGTACTTCAGACATGATCATTTTTGTCATGTATACTTACTTAACTTTAATTGCAATCAATTGCTCTTGTTAGTAGAAATAACCAACTGATGCTGGGGTCGGTTTTAAAAACAGACCCATTTCTGAAGATGCCTTTTTGCCCGTTTCTGTAACAGTGTCTCCCTTGTTTTCTGAGACTTGTGTTGACAGCTTCGTGTGGGTGTCCATTCCACAGGACACTGCAGAGAGGTGTTCACTCACTGATATTTAAACTGATGCATTACATTGAAGTAAAGGACAAAGGTTCGGGTGTGATGGAACGGAAAGACTGCTTATTGCCACAGTTCTAAAGAGATGGACGCAGTGTCACGTGGCTGGGCAGATTGTCTCTGAGCAATATCCTCGAGAGCAACAGCTGAGGAGTATGAAGCGTGATGCAGTTCGGTGCCACAGAGATCACACCGATATGGTCAGAGGCGATCTCTCTGTCTGACCATGCACTGCATGCGTGACCCCAGATAACCTTTTTCTTAGCTGTTTTTAGAGAAATGTACATAATATCATTCACTGTCTCATTTCCAAGTGAATGTCCAAATGTCTCATGTACCAAATCTGTCATTTAAAAAAATGCTCTTTTTACAGATTTTTCCCTTTTTTTTCCCCCAATTTCTAAAATCTTTTCCCTGACACAACAAGGCCTGAGCACGTGTCATTTGCAGAACAGCCATGAAAGCAGAAGGAGGACTCTCTTCTTAGCCGCGGTCCATACAGAGAGACCAGTGAGCGCAGCTAGGGCTGGAGCTCATGAGGTGCTGTCAGCAATCGAGAAATGGCCCCCAGCAGCTTGCAGCTGTGCTGATTCACACACTGTTCACGCACTGCATCACACTCCACTCCTTTGTGTCCTCTGTGCATTTCAGTCACTCATTGAAACGTGTGGCCACCTGGCTTTCAAAAATGTGCATTTTGAGGTTTTGTACCATTCTGAGGCCATTTCTTGCCCGTTTGCTTTTCTCTAACCCTCATACACTCCGACACCTTCCTGCCACTCCTGACCATATTTGCACCTACAGCTCCCACTACCATTTTGTCATCCGGAACTGAGTATTTCTGCTTTTAACAGCTCATAATTAACCTTGGCTGCCAGGGAAATGGTAGGCAGTGACATGAGAAATGTGCAATATCAATATTCAGCCCAGGCAGCTTATATAAGCAAACAGGAGGTGGGGGTGGGATGGCTGACTGATGGCTTGGCGCTGCCAAACTTTTCCACTGCTCAACTCGAGCCTCCGCCCGACTCCTCCCATCTCCCGCAGCGTCACTTCTGAAAACCAGCATCTGAGGGATACGGCGCCAATGTTTCCACACAGCATACGCACAGTAACTGGCAGTATAGTTAAGGGCATGGCCTTGTAACCCAAGGGTTGTTGGGTCAGGTTATGTACTAGTCCCTGTGGTGACACCTTCCAGCCAAGTACTTGACCTGAGTTACTATAGTAAAATAAGCAGCTGCATAATAAAGTGAGAACTAGGGAAAGCAGCAACCAAGTGGTATGATGATTACACGCATGCACTTATCAACTTGAAGCACATTTCATATAAAAGAATGAAATCCCTACAGTCAAGTCATAAATGAAATATCTGCAGTGAAATCACAGTTAAGTGCCCCAACTCATGATCAGAAGCATACTGGTTACAGTAATATTTCCCATGAGCACATGTCATTCTGCGCTGCTCTACGAGTAGCTCGGTATTTACAATCCCAGATGTACGTCCATCTATGAAAATACAATTTGTTTGTCCCTCTCAGAAAAAATCCGCTAATAAACCAAATGTATACATTTAGACAAAATTGTATATCTTAGAGGCATTTTTAATCTTAGTACAACTGACAAATATGAAATCTACAAGTGGACAAGTTATGTCCACTGACCAATTATGTCTAGTATCAACATTTTTAAAAAGTGTTAATTTGAGTAGCAGGAACCCTCCCAAGATTACTGAATTTTACAGTATGTATATACAACTAGAAAAATGTAACAAATTAAGAACAAAGAACTAAAAAATTAATGTCTTTTAATGCATGTATGCTTACCAACCAGCGAAGTGTGGTGTACTGTATGTCCTCAGCAGGGTGCTGAGGTGCCATCAGTGCAACCGGCTCAGCATCCTCTCACTTCGGTGCTTTTAACGGGCACCATTAGGTCCAGAAGCACACAGTCAGGGACCCCTCTGTAAGAGCCCTGCATTTCATAAATATTACTTATTCCACTACCATAACACTGAATTTTCATGTCCCTTTCTTTAACATGGAATAATCCCACTTTAGATTTCTGTGTAGAGAAACATGATTTTGGAGTGTTTCTTTTACTTTGTTCTGACATCAGCAGTAAACAATGTATAGATAGAGCAAATGAACGTTTCTTTTTTAATCAACTCACTTTCTAAAAAAAACGCCTCCGCTAAAACATCCATGCAGTGCAACAAAACTAAACAAAAGTTCTTATTATTTAGCATGGCACTTTATTACAACTAAGGATTTCGGTGACTGAATAAAATAGAACTAAAATAATAGTATCAATATTAAGCAACTGTAAAATAAGAACTTAATAAAATATAAGGAGACAAAAACAGTTTTAGTGTCAATTCTAAGTAACTATAAAAAATAAAGATTCAGTAAAATATACCAAAACAAGAAGCAAAATTAGTATCGATTTTAAGTGTATTTAAAAGAAAAATTCAATATCTATATTATAAAGTAGTGAACCTACACAAAATGTAAGCTATGAATTGTATATTACAGTGTTCAGGTATTAATAGCCAGTTAATTACAAAGAGTTTTTAAGACAGGTGTACTCACTCACCTAAATGTCACCATGCTGACTATCCCCCTTCCACTAATTCTGACCCCTGCGAGAGAGCTCCAGGTTACCCTCGGACAGCATTCAGGAGAGAGTCACTTGCACATGCACAGACATAAACACGGATACACACACACACACACACACACACACACACACACACCTATGACTCGCATTACAGAGGTGGCAGGAAACAGTGAAAACCCAGCTGTAGCAGCTCAGCACCTCCATCATTCCACTGTGACAGACAACGTGTTGTCATGGCACACACAGCTGTGGCTGCGGGCAGAAAAACACTGACTGCATCAGGTGTGAAAACATCAAGAACATCTGTCTTGAAGATGGGAGTCTCTTTTCTCCACCTTGGGTAGAAGCTGAGGCCATGCCGCTTGTCGTGTGACAGAGCATCTCTGGTACCCCTCACACTGATGAAACGGGAACCTTGAAAACCACAACTGTTTTCAGAAATGCATGAACTGGGGCAAATCTTATGTCAATGTCCAATTTTAATGTAATGTATGAAATTCATAACAGCTGCTTTAATGAGGGCTAGCATGATTCTGTATCTGTACACAAAAAAAAGTTACCGTTTCCCTTTTAAGACCTGCATACATGTCTAATTATGTATTAAATGTAAAATTTAATAAAGGTATCTAACATTTTCAACAATAGTCTTCTTTCTTAGCCTATGCCTACACAAGAAAGCATTGCATTGTTAGAAGCCAAAATTAAAAATGTTTACTGACTGTCTGTTCTGTCGTAAAGGGGATCACACTAAAACTGTGAAAAAAGATTGTTCCCTGCTGGTGAAGTGAAACCCCCCCCCCCGCCACACACACACACACACACACACACACACACACACACACACACACACACACACACACACACAGACCTTCATACATGTTACAGAAGTCAACTCAGGAAGAAAAAGGCACCAGGAACAAAATGTGGTGCTTGTGATCAATAGCATGGGGGCTGGTGTTCATTCACCATGGCCTCTAGAGCCTCTGCCCTTGAGCCAATTACCAAGGAGATCAGTCACTGTCAAGAAGACGCCGACGCAGACGTGTCCTCTGCGTGGGAGCGCTGCCTGCATACGCATATCAAATAGAGCTTTCACAAACATGTCCACGTTAATATCATTTCAAGTGGTTCCTTTCATAGTCTGCTGTGTAAAGATCTTCTCTCCTTTTCCCAGCCTGATACCTATAAACACCCACAAGACAAGTGACAATGGCATTAATATTGACATCATATGGCAAAAGAGAGCATAAGCTAATGTAATGAAGACATTTAATTTTCCATTTGAAATTAAGCTCACAAATGATGCAATTTCACATGGTGTGGAATCATGAAATAAATTTCTACTTTAATGCTCACTGAATCGTACCTTTGAAGCAGCACACAGCGAAAGATACCAGAGCGCTGGGAGATTCTGGGTGTTCATTTCTTCCATCCATCCATGCAGTTTCAACAACCACTTGTCCTGATCAGGGTCGTGGAGATCAGGAGCTTATCTTGGAATCACTAGACAAAAGTCTGGGGGTATTTCCTGGATGGGATGCCGGTCCATCACAGGGTAGCCACCAAACACATAGACACACAGAAAAGCCACTTTAGAGACTATAGGCCACTTCAAACATATACATTTAGACTGTGCATGTGATCCAGAGTACTTTTACACAAACACTGGGAAAACATGTAAACAAAACTAACTAACAAAATAACTAACTACACACCACCACTACCTGCTGTTGCGTGTGTGTGGTATCCCCGTGATGGACTGGCATGCCACCAAACGTGTCCCTGCTTAGTCTATAGGGTGCAGTGCTTCCAGGACAGGCTTCAGACCACAGTAACCCTAATTTAGCCAAGTTATTAATAATAGAGAATTATTATGCTATTATTATTGTTATGATTATTATTGTTGTTGTTGCTGTAGTGTTACTACCTATCAAGACCATTTTCTTAATGCATGATGTAATTATTCATAACACTTGCACCCCTCTGTGCTCAACAATTTGTAAAGTATTATTAGCTATAAATGACTGTAAATTTAATCAAAGTCATGTGCATGTATGGATGGAATATTTTTTACTTTAAAACATCTGTCACAGCTTTATTATATTGAATTTTTTGTTCTCTATATATCAACACACTAAGACTTCTGTGTAAAAAGACACACACCCACACACACACACACATTGTCTGAAACTGCTTGGCCCAAGCGGGGTCGCGGCAAACCGGAGCTTAACCCAGCAACACAGGGCGCAAGGCTGGAGGGGGAGAGGACACACCCAGGACGGGATGCCAGTCCGTCACAAGGCACCCCAAGCAGGACTCGAACCCCAGACCCACCAGAGAGCAGGGCCTGGCCAAGCCTGCTGTGCCCCCTGCGCCCCCCTTGTTTAAAAAGACAGAATAAATAATTTGTACTGTAAAGTATGCATCCTCAGCTGATGTACCTGTATATACAGCCAACTGGGGACAGCAGGTAATTGCTCCACTAAAATTACCCAGCTGTATAAATGGGTAAATAATTGTTGGCAGCTTGACACTGTAAGTGACTTTGGAGAAAAGCATCAGCTAAATGAGTAAATGTAACCAGAGAGAGGGGTCCTTGTGTATAACTGGAGGAACATGTGAGGCACCTTGACATTCACAAGAATGTCAGTAAAAGCACGTGGTTCACATGATGGTCAACAGCTGCTGTTCTTGCACGTAAACTGTGATGGTTATTTTCCTTCTGACCAGCAAATAACAAAAGCTGCCTTTGACTTCCCACAACAATGAACTTGATGTAAACTATATTTGTTAAGCATTTTTTAACAGTTTTAAAAACTGAAATGAAATATATTTCCATGTTACCATATACACTCACTGGCCACTTTATTAGGTACACCTTGCTAGTGCTAGGTTGGACTCCCTTTTGCCTTCAGTACTACCTTAACTCTTCGTGGCATAGATTCAACAAGGTGCTGGAAACATTGCTCAGAGATTTTGGTCCATATTGACATGATAGCATCATGCAGTTGCTGCAGATTTGTCGGCTGCACATCCATGGGGTGCATCTCCCATTCCACCACAACCCAAAGATGCTCTATTGGATTGAGATCTGGTGACTGTGGAGGCCATTTGAGTAGAGGGAACTCATTGTCATGTTCAAGAAACCAGTTTGAGATGATTTGAGCTTTGTGACATGACACATTATCCTGCTGGAAGTAGCCATCAGAACATGGGTACACTGTGATCATAAAGGGTGGACATGGTCAGCAACAATACTCAGGTAGGCTGTGGCATTTAAACAATGCTCAATTGGTACTAAGGGGCCCAAAGTGTGCCAAGAAAATATTCCCCATATCATTACACCACCACCACCACCACCACCACCAGCCTGAACCGTTGATACAAGGCAGGATGGATCCATGCCAAATTCTGACCCTACCATCTGAATGTTGCAGCAGAAATCGAGACTCATCAGACCAGACGTTTTTCCAATCTTCTGTTGTCCAATTTTGGTGAGCCTGTGCAAATTGTAGCCTCAGTTTCCTGTTCTTAGCTGACAGGAGTGGCACCTGCTGTGGCCTTCTGCTGCTGTAGTCCATCTGCTTCAAGGTTTGACATATTCTGTGTTCAGAGATGCTCTTCTGCATGCCTCAGTTGTAACGAGTAGTTATTTGAGTTACTGTTGCCTTTCTATCAGCTCGAACCAGTCTGACCATTCTCCTCTGACCTCTGGCATCAACAAGGCATTTTCGCCCACAGAACTGCCGCTCACTGGATATTTTTTCTTTTTCTGACCATTCTCTATGAACCCTAGAGATGGTTGAGTGAAAATCCCAGTAGATCAGTAGTTTCTGAAATACTCAGACCAGCCCCTCTGGCACCAATAACAATGCCACGTTCAAAGTCACTTAAATCACTTTTCTTCCCCATTCTGATGGTCAGTTTGAACTTCAGCAGATCGTCTTGACCATGTCTACATGCATTGAAATCCTGCCATGTGATTGGCTGATTAGATATTTGCATTAAAGAGCAGTTGAACATCTGTACCTAATAAAGTGGCCAGTGAGTGTACATTTATCATATACACATGCACCTACTGTAAATAATACACATTATCAGAACCGCTTGTCCCATACGGAGTCACGGGGAACCGGAGCCTACCCGGCAACTCAGGGCGTAAGGCTGGAGAGGGAGGGGATACACCCAGGACGGGACGCCAGTCCGTCGCAAGGCACCCCAAGCGGGACTCGAACCCCAGACCCACCGGAGAGCAGGACTGTGGTCCAACCCACTGCGCCACCGCGCCCCCCCTCTCTGTAAATAACAATTAGTTGCAATTATTCATTAATCATATTAACCCTTATTTATTCATTAATCACATTAAGCTATTTGTACCATTACGTTTGTATGGTTTGTTTACTTCGAAAATTAAAGTGATGAACATTAAATGCCCTGTTTATAAATGAAGGGACATGTTATTGCTCTTTCTCCCCCTTCATTTCCTCTATCAGAGCCAGCCAAGTGCAGTTTAAAATCTTGTACTTTTATTAACTGAGGGACACTTAAACAGATCAAAGAGCCTTGACACCCAGTGACACAATTCAAAGTTCTACTACATCATCACCTTCCTCAGATTCCAAGAGTACAAGCATACATAAATAAAAATAAATAGTGGAGGATGAACAGTACAAGTATGATATATAAATAAATAGTGGAGGAAGAAAAGTACAAGTATTATATATTGTAACGACTCGCGTTATCGCGAGTTTGAGCGGGAAACCAGTTTAATGTAAATAGTTACATTATGGGAAATATGAATAAAGTGTGCAATACGTAGGGGGAGTTACGGGCAAAATAAAGGGGTGACCGTGTTTGCTAGCGGGAGATAAAGATAAGTATATTGGAAAGAATGGCTTGAGATAGGCCCTTGAGTAAACGGGGTTCTCGGACCGAGAGCATTATTTCCTTCTGTGCGGGTGTTCAAATAACACATTTATTATGAACGCTGACCGTTGTGCGCCCCAATATAAATAAAATTAATTTCTGGAGGAAGGAATGTACAAGAAAATTAATTCTTGAGGAAGAAAAGTACAAACATTTATATATAAACAAAATTAATTCTAGAGAAAGAAAAGTACACGCGTCTTATATAAATAAGAGTACAAATATGATATATAAATAAAAATAAATTCTAGCCAGAAAACTACACGTATTATTTTTAAGAGGCTCGAAAGCGTCAGCAACTTAAAACCTAGTTATATTTGCTGAAGTGTGTGCTCAGATTTATTTGGACTTTGGGATTAAAACGTTGACGACCTACAGCAGACAAATGTTACGAATGTTCATAATTTAGCCCACAAATCACTGAATTTATGAGCAATTCAGTTCTACCAATCTACGCGCACAAAAGCGCAAAGCTTCTCCAAACAAAATGGTGAAAAGGAAGAAACGTCTACGGTTCGAGCTACACGGCTGGCTTAGCTTACACAACAAATTCAGACTGAGGCGTTAAAAATAGTTACAGCTATTTGCAAACATCACACTCTTGTGGCAGTAGAGGGGAGGGGAAAAAAAAAAAAAAAAAAAAAAAGTATGTACACTCCATGTTCCATTAAATGTCCAGAGCAGGACGGCAGACCGCGGTGACAAAAGCAATCGCGACATTTCTCCAGTATGAAACGAGCTGCGTCTTCGCGCCGTTTACAATGAGGAAGCGACGTCGCCTGGTGGCTGCCAAGAGGTGCTGGGAGGAGGCGGTTTCCCAGAATCCCTCGCTCTTAGCCCGCATTGCTCTACGGCACACGCTCCATACAAATCTTTGAAACAGTGAACCCTTGCAGTGCTGCGAAAAGTTGGACTGTAATTCTAGAAGTGATGCCCAGTGCAAACAATTTCAACGACGAACCGGAAGCGGGTGCTTTTTTGAAGGGAAGTGGAGTGAGATAATGTGCGTCTAGCACGTTGGGCCCTCAGTCTACTGGAAATAAAACGAAAAAAACGCGACGATTTGCTGTGTGTGATGATCATCCCGCTGACATCATTAGAACCACGTTGCTCCTTCTTAACGAGATGCACTGATTTAGTGCTATAATACACGTTACAATTATGCAAAATTGTTTAGTCGTAATACATATTGCAGTGAATGTTTCGAAATGGTTTGGTGCTATAATATGCGCTGCAATTAAACAAATGGTTTAGGTTTATAGTGCAGACAGCACTAGTGCAGCAGAGTTAGACAGCTAGGACAGCAGCTAGGACAGCAATGCTAATGTAATGTAAAAACTGTAAGGGTTAGAGCTACTGCCTCAACGGTCGCGGGTTTAATCCCCACCTCCGGCTGTAGTACCTTGAGCACGTACTTAACCTAAATTGCTCCACTAAAATTACCCAGCTGTATGGGTAAATAATTGTAAGCTTGTAAGAACTGTAACACTGAAGTTGCTTTGGAGAAAAGCATCAGGTAAATGTATTTAAGAATGAGGCTTTATACAAGTTCAATAGCTAGGATGGGACTAATGTCAAATCAGTTTTGGAAAAAGTCCATGCCTATGGATGTTGCTTAGCTTTTACTTAATGTTCAACAGCAATATGAATATAAATATAATAAAAACACAACAATGGACTCACTGCTTCTTCCAGTCTTTCAAAAGCACTTATTTTCCACTATTGTTACTCAAAATATTATCAAATAACCAGCTTATTTATTCTTACATAGTGTCATTAAGCGATAACAGCCTTTTGCATTTCTCAATTTCTCGGCTCACACACGCACAGTGCCAATGTGCCTGCAACTTCAGCACTAAATAAATGAGCTGGAGTTGCCTTAGTTCGAGGTCCTGGCCAGGGGTCACACAGTGAGCGCAGTTTTAGACAGGGCTTTCAGGACAACTAGGGTAAAGACAACCAGAAGAGTAGTTCTCCTGCAAATGCAGAAATTCCCTCTACTTCCACCAAATACAAAATTGGCAGCAGCTCTGAACATGTGGTCATTTTCCTTAGGGTGCAGTGTACTATAGTTAATGCACACCGCATGCCCAGGTGTCAGGTATAGCATCAGTCACAAATGTTTGGCTCCTTCTTTCTTTTTCCCAATTAGACCAATGCGGTATTTTATAACAGGACACAGCAGGGCCATTTATTACACAAGAGCAGGGTTGACGAGAAACCAGTCTGTCCAGGTGGTGCTACTTTGGACCCACAGCTCACTTGTCTTCATCCACAGCCTCAGAGACACTATCATTGCACATAATAATTTTGGAGACTTTCTCAACAAATTAACATTTACATTTATTTAGTAGATGCTTTTCTCCAAAGCAACTTCCAATGAACTCTATGTGGTGTTATCAGCCAACACACCTTATTCACCAAGGTGACTTACACTTCTAGATACACTACTTACAATGTATCACTCATCAATACATCAATTAAATGTGTATTCCCACATTAGTTGTGTCACACAGGGCTCTTCTAGAACACCCATCGGCATAAATGGACAGGGAACTTTGGAGAAACGTGAGCTGAGCAAAAATTAAATGAGGATAACAGTCATGACATCAGTTGTTCATAGGTATTACTGAATATTTCTGTTAATGCAACTTAAATTTCAATTCAGCCCTTCTCTGTCTGAAAAGTTTGGTGACATCATTGCTTTGTATGATTACAGTATATTTAAAAGTTGACTATTAGAACTCCAGATACGAAGGCCACATGAGCCACACGATCAGCCAAGGTGTCCGAACAGGACTTGGACTGATCTACAGATCAGGGGAACAAAAGAATGACTGCCACACGAGTGCCATGTGGCACTGCCAGGCATACCTCCCTCCTTATTAATAGTCACAGGACAGCTACAGAAAGTTTATAAAGTTTCAACAAAAATAGGAAAAGGCAGTATTTGACTGATGGATAGAATTAATCATTTTCAGCTGCTCCATAAACACAGGGCAAACCAGACATGTGGACCTGCTTCCCCCTGCTGGTGAAACACACATTTTAATTTATTACACACAATATGATGCCTGTCATGAGGACATGGTGGTAGAGCAGGTAAACCTGTGCCTCAGTGCTACTGAGCTGTTCAATATGCACAGTGTTTGAGCCCCCACTTCACCCAGCACAGAAATAGAAAAGTAGAGCTGCATCAGCATTGGCTTTTTCTGATCACAACACGGTCATAGATGTGTTTTCATAGAAAATGATAGAGTGCTGGAAGGTAGGCTGTCGTCATGCTCGGAGATATCACTCCATATGTGGAGAAAAGCACTGGAAGCTGGAGGGGCTAAAACCTAACTGGTAACTGGTGTAGCATCTACAGCTTGACTGTAACCACAGGTTACATATATTTATTCAGTAGATGCTTTTCTCCAAAGCGACTTCCAATGAACTCTATGCAGTGTTATCAGTCCACACGCATTATTCATGAAGGTGACTTACACTGCTAGATACACTACTTACAATGGGTCACTCATCCATACATCAGTGGAACACACTGTCTCCATCATTCACACACTATGGGTGAACCTGAACAGCATGTCTTTGGACTGTGGAAAGAAACCAGAGCACCTGGAGAAAACCCACAGAGATAAGGGAGAACATGCAAACTCCACGCAGACTGAGCAGGGACCAAACCCATGTCCTCTAGCACCAGCCAGGTGCTGTGAAACAGCAGCACTACTCGCTGTGCCACCACATTACAGCAGAAGGGCTTAGTACTGTAACACCTTGAAGCAGAAGGTTAATACTCACACTCATAATTCCTATGACCTGAAGCCATAGGTTCTGCACTAGGGGTAAACAGAGGTGTGGTTTTTAAAAAAAAAAAGAAAAAAAAAAAGACAAAGATTCAGTGACAGATTGTGTCCCAGACATACTCCTTTGTATCATTTAACTTTCACTGACTGTGACATAGGGGTTAGTTACAAACATACTTCTGACTGAATTGTTAGATCAGCAACCGTACAGTGATTTACCCCTTATATTGCATGGTATTCTCACTATAGCAACTCATGATGCATACAACAGGACTGGGATTCAAACTCAAATCCCTCAGACTGACCCAAAGCACATATTAGCTCCTCTTTTCTCAGAACCTCAGAGGTGACCCATGGATATGATTATTTTCCACATTATTCCTGCACCCCTTCCAAGATTCAGTATTTTTTCTGTTTTTGCACTTGACTAAATAGATAATCATCAGCATTACAAAGGGCACACACAACTCCAGGCATTATGTGCTTATTATAATTTATTCATGTAAAAAAAAAAAAAAAAAAAAAAACCCCCAAGATGGACTCTGTGCTGAAGTACTGTTCTAATACCCCTGACCATGAGCGAACCATACCTAAGAGTGGTTTAAAAAATAAAAAATAATAAAAAAAAAAAAAATTTTAAAAATTAACCCTCCTGCAGCAGTCAGTCCTACACATCTTCAGCTTCTAGCGTTATACCGCTATTCACCCTCTGCCACAGACCGAGTAGATGTTGTGAGACATGATGCAGCATCATCAGGGGAAGTGGGAACTGTTCAGCTCAGTGTAAATCCCTCAGTGAGGGAGAGAACTGGGAAACGCTTTAATTGCAGAGGTAACAAAGTGGTCGAGGGATAGCACATAGGATCGCTTTACTGAAATGGTGCAGAACTGCAAAAACTCATAACTTTCCTGGAAAGAGACACTTTTCCATGTAAATCCAAAAAAAAAGGTAAATGATTTTTTTCAAGAGCAAGATCTTGGGAGAGCTTTTAGCCAGAAGGTAAGAGGAAAAACTAGAAACTACATTTAAATGTCTTTCAGGTGGTTATGCCATATAAACTTATTGAGAGGAGTGCCGAAAAAGTATACATAAAGTTTTGACAATACGATTCTTATTGCCTTTACAGGAGAAGTTTTGTTGCACAAAAATTTAACTGTTTAGCACCTGGGGTATACTATACTGTAACAAAATAATGCACCAAATACAATATCTGTAAACATGCATTGCATGGAAAAGAAAAACACCTGGCACTTTAATAAAAATCAAATATTCAGCTTCAGAAGGGCATTCATAAACTCCATAAACTTTCCTTTTGTGAAAGGGGGGGGGGGGGGAAAACACTCCACAAGTGCCACATTTGATAGGTACCTTTTTTTTTTTTTTTTCCCCTCCTTCAACCTTTTTAAATACAAACTGCATGAAATTCATCTCATTGTTCTTTTTCCCTTTGCAGCAACATTCCTTCGGGTGCCAGGCAGAAGGAACAAGAAGAAAGTAGAGGCTGTGATCCAAGGTTCAGCTGGGAAGAAACTGAAAACCACTGTTTAAAATTATCAGTTGGAGGTGCTGGTTGGAGAGGGGCCCCTTAATTCCAAAATAATAAAGAATAAAAGTGTTGTTGCAAGGCACTGTAAATGACAGCTAGCAGGAAAATACAAGATTCAACTGTGAAATTAGCTTGGTTCTCTGCAGAAGACAAATTTAATAATTATGGTAAAATTCCTTACGTTCAGTTTGGTCCAGTAGAGAAGGGGTGGGGGGGGAAACAAGTTTGATGCAACACATTTTCCTCCTAAAACTAGACAGTATTTTAACTTTCGCATCTCGTGAACCAACAAAACAAAGGTTTAATATCCATATTAATACAAAAATCAGTGAACATATTTCTTGGCAGCAGGTCATTACACCTGACAGTCCGGTCCATCTTGGAAGGAGACACCAACTAAAGATAACCAAAGAGGCCAAACAGTGAATGAAATACTAGTACAAAGAAGTGAGAAATAACAGTGCCTGATGGGGCGTAACTGAGCTCAGTAGCTTCCTGTGTTTGGAGGGAACACCAGTCCCAGGGATCAGAGGGTATCAATACTGGCAACATAGAAACCATTTGAGATGTTCATATAGAGCTGAGGGTTTAGAAAAATGAAACCACAACCATGGATGGTTTGCACTGAAGTCTGTAAACACCAAAGGCAACATCTCATAGTCAAACACACTTCAAATCAGATATGATTTTTAGACTTCCTGACACTGCACTGCACTTGATATTTCTGCATGAAATTAACAAACTGGTCTGATCAGGAAAAAAGTCTGAGTGTGAAAAACAGGCAATGGAAGAACCAAAATATGAGGCTTTTTATGCATTGACCAGGAACAAAAGCTGTTACTTCCGGTTTTCTCAAGGTTACAGATAAAAAAAGAACAGTGGACAATCTCAGCCGACGTGGTGTCCCTTCTTATCCTCTGCCTGAACCAAAGCAAGCATTCATACAACACAAAGTCCTCTAAACCAAGAAAGGAATCAGGACAACGTCAGCAGCTAACACACCATGTTCACCTTAAACAGGGCTGAGGGGCAGGGATGGGGGTGGGGAAGTGCTGTGCATTCATTTCTTGAGGGGCTGGTAAACAGATGCATTGGGGTCTAGGCCTGAGGGGCTGGTGTCCATGAACTTGGAGGAGTAATGGGGGGCCACGGGACCCAGGTTATTGGTGTCTGCTGTGTACGCGATGCTCGGCATGACTGCCATCACTTCGGCTATTTTCTGTTTCAGGTCCTTGATTTCCTGGTCTTTCTGGAGGATCTGACCTGCAGCAGAAAAATAAGAAGAAAAAACAGCCAAACTTAGAATTTAATCTGCCCTCAAACTGACCCATGTGTCTTATCAGTTATTATGATGCCATCACAAGGTGGATGCCAAACAAAACAGGATGGGGTGATCCTCCCAACCCTGATGGGAACTTCTGTCTTTGGCATCACCATAAAGAACATGTACCTGAAACATTATGTGCTTACAATATGCATCTGTGTTCACAATATATACACCCAAGTCATATTTTGTTCCATGAAATCCACCCTGCTATTTTAACTGTGAGCTTGCTTTACCATATGCAAATCAATGCTGTAATTGGTTGAGACTGTTAATGTGATGGGAAGTTTTTTTTTTTTTTTTACATAATAAGAATAGCGTTCATGTGATTTGTAGAGTGAAACACATGATAGGCAAAGGAAAATACCTGCTGTGGATCTAAAATTACCTTGTCAACTGGGAAAAGTGCCATTGTACTGAATAAAAAGCCTGTTGTTTGAAACAAAGTGTGTGTATATGTGTGAGTGTAACACGCGCGCGCGCGCACACACACACACACACACACACACACACACACACACACACACACACACACACACACACACACACACACACACACACCCCCCGCCAGTATTTCATTGTACAGGACCCTGTCAGATGAAGGAACAGTGCATTAGGTGATTAGTACATTAGTACATATGTGCCAGACTGTACAGAGAAACTCCCCTCCCCAGCAGCTGAAATCCATTTGACTTTAGGGTACATCTGGAAATATCTGTTTGAAGTTGCTTTCAAAAATAAACAATAAGATCACACTGGTGAGAAGGAATCAGACCTTGGGCAATTTCCAGCTGCCTCTTGGCATCACCTAGTGCAGAGAAGAGATCCAACTTGATGCGAGTCTCAGCACTCAAGCTGTTCTCTAGGTGCTGTGTCTTGTCCTGCATGGCGGAGAGTGCCGACATCAGCACCTCCGTGTCCTTCTCATTTTCCTTGTACTTGCGCAGCTCCTAGAGGTTGATGAGAGAAACATCAGAACAGGTGCTGTCAGGACTGTGGCGGACTTACTGCCCCGCTGCCACCATATCTTAGTAAGCCTCCATCTCTGTTACCTGATTGTACCTTTGTACAATTTCTTACACATCATTCTTAAAAAGAATCTTAACATTCATTTTAGTCAGTGAAAAACTGACTGTCCCCAGTAGAAAATTCATTCTGTTTGACCACTGGAGGGTCATTACAATGTAGTGCAGAGAACAGGTCAAGGGTCTGAATACTTTTATAAACCACTAACTAGCAGAGACAACATGTTACCATTTAAACTTATCAGAACCGTACAAGCAACATACATACAATTTATCAGTTTCATCTGGACACTGCAGCTTAGCAAATTTAAGGGTGAGAACTGAAAAAGTGAACAAAACACTTGCAGTTCAGAATGCAGCAGGGGCACCACTGATGGACACTTGAGAAAAACACTTCGGCTTGAAACTGCGTCAGCAAAAATATCAGCGCCATGAGTGACAGGTGAAACTACAAGCAATGCGATACAGCGTTTGTCATACAAGAGCACTTTCTGGGAAACCAAGGAGGCACCAGAGCCTTAGTGTTACCTGGGCTTTCACCTCAAGCTCCCGAATTTGTTCCTCCTTCAGCTTCATGTCCACGCTGAGCTTCTTGCACTCGGTCTCCAGCTCACGGATGCGGCCCCTGAGCACGTCAGAGCTCTCTCCTCTGTGTAAAAACACAGCACACTCATCCTCCAGCTCCGCTCGTTCACTGTGCTTATACACTGTACACAGACATCTGCTAGGACACTTTCTTGAAGGGGCTGCAGTTTTATTGTTTATAAAAAGGAAAAACTATTTTCTGACAAGTATATATAGCAGAGCAACTCTAAATGCAGCTCTTGAAGATGTCGAGTTTCTGCTGTTTTTGTTTCAAGTGTTTAGTGGATAACTGACATACACAAAAGAGCATAACTCAAACAAGGTTCCAGTGAACCTGATAAGCTTTCAATTAAGTAAAATGGAAGTCATGATGATCTCACATGATACCTCCAAAGATACAAATGGTTTCCTAGTGTGTTTATACTAATAAATTATCAAAAAAAAGGAATTTGCTTTAAGTATAAATTAGGTACTGCATGTATGGGAACATTTACATTTATTAATTTAGCAGTCACTTTTCTCCAAAGCAACGTAAATCACAAAGAACAATACAAAAAGTGCAGTAGAGTATGTCATCTAAATTTTAACTGTTCAATTTACAATTTAAGTAAGTGAATTGTTCAGAGCCTAAAAAGATGGGACCATACATTCAAACAACTCATTAGTTTAAACTTCACTGTTTACTGTAACAAGCCACTCTGTCATGGTGAGCTACTGGTTAAGAAGCACCAAATGGGGGTGACACTGGGGCTGAGCCGTTCCTCTGATAAACGTGAAAAAAAAAAAAAAAGCCCATAGCAATACAGCAGCACTGCATCATGGGTAAGTGAGCAGACTGCAGGTGGACTGTGGTACCTGGATGCCGCTGCGAGGGCCACAGCCCTGGCGGCACTCGCCTCCTCAATCTTCTTGCGCTTCTTCTCCTCAGCCAGCTGCTTCTCAGCGGCAGCACGGGCCTCTTGCTCAGCCTTGAGCCTCTTCTCCAGCTGGCTGATGGTCTGCTTGTCCTTTTGCTTGGCCTGAACGGCGCTGTGAAGTCTGCATGAAGGGTGGGGGGGACACATGCAGCATGTCACATGTCAGACTGCAGCACCATGCAAACACGTGGGCTACACATGTGTACCTCACCCTACTACACTGATGGGGGAGGAATGGTCATATGTGATCTTTAATCATTTTGACATAACAGTAATATTGCTATATGTAAATAGTACATATATAATCTAAAAATATGTACATAAAAGGGTTTTTCTTTATTAAATTCCATTTAAATTATGGGATTTTTTTTAAACAATTTGGGTATTATTTTGCTGATTCAATGATTTCAGGTAAAAATAACTAACGACTGATGCTGGAAGATGGCACAGCATTTACAGCACCTCCTTACCAATTCTGCATTTATAACATGTTAAAATTTCATGATTAAGTTTAATGCAAGTAAATCACTTCAAATATCAAAATAAAGAATTCTTTTCAATAATTTGTGTTCCAACTGTTTTTTTTTTTTTTTTTTAAGTCTGGACAATATATAAAGAAAAAATATTGTACTGTTGTGCAATTGTGGAAAAACTAATTTTATTGGGGTGAATGACAGGAAGATGTCCCATGAGGATTCCAGTCCCAGGAGGTATATAATATGACTCAGATCGTGTCAGCACATTTACAAGTTCCACAGATCACACTTTGGAAGTCATTCCAGCAGAGTGACCTGCCCTTTCACCCACCACCTCCTGCCCCCACCTCCTTTCAGCCTTACTTGCTCTGCAGCAGTTCGTTGTCCTGCCGGAGCTGGGCCAGCTCTGAGCGGACGCTCCTCTCTGTGCTGCTGAGCGAGCCGATCTGACTGCGCAGCTCCTGTTCCACTTGGCGGCTCGCCTGCAGGTCTGCCTTCAGCTTCTTAATGTCCTGCTCTAACCTGTTAGGGACACCACTGGGGTGAGGTCCCACAACTGAACCACATGTACATAATCACTTCCCACAGCAGCAGCCCCCCCCCCATTATTACCTCACAAGATCCCCAGAGAGACATTTGAGAACTACTGGCCTGCACTTCATTGGCCAAAGTGTGCAGCAGCACCAGCATTTTTCCCCACCATAGTTCTAGCACAGCTCTGAGCAAAAGGCAACCACCAAGCCGGGTGGGGAAAGGGGAGGAAAAGAAAAAAAAAGTACATAACAGCAGCACAAAGTCAGCAATAGGGTCTGCAAGGAAGCAGTGGATTTAAAAATAAATGTCTTGTAAAAAAAAAAAAAAAAAAAAAAAAGCCACATCGCACCATCTGCCCGACACCACCCACACAAGGTTTTAACACTGTGTGCTACAGAGATGTTCAGTGAGAGTATTTCAATTCAATTCATTTTTATAGAGCACTATTCTTACACAGTGACAAAGAACGCTGAACGAAGGCATATTCTTCCTTCATCTTTACAGCTTCAGCCAACTCACTTTCTGTCCAACAGGGGGAATCACATTCAACAGGGGATCTATTAAATCTTGGGGTATGGTAATACGGACTAGGGTGTGCAGAAGACCATGTATGTATGTGAATACATACCCTCTGGCTGTAAAACCAAAAAGTATACAACATCAGTTCATATCAGCTCAGATTAATGATGGAAATCTTTTTACAACAAATTAAGTTAAAAATTCACGATCACAAAACTTTCTTTGAAGGAAGCGCCATGGACACAAGATTAACTTACTAAGCAAGGCGTTAAAACATTCATAACTTCTGCACAAACTCATAACACACAACATAGTGCAATATGCCTAATCAGCATGAACACAGTATCTCACAAATACTGGACAGAACCATAGTGGTGTTAGCTTACTCTTGAACCCAGCCCCAATCCCGCCCACACAGTCATGGTGGAGAACTGACTGGAGTGTGCCTTTTCAGTCACTCTCATCTTTGCGCTTCCTACAAGACCCGACACCACAGCAACAACGACACAAGCAGAGTGAGCGCCCCACTCACTCAATAACCATTTCAGTGCACAGCGGCTGTCGTACACACAACCCCACAGTAACTGCTGTCTAATCATCCAGAACAGGCAATTTGGATAATGGATAGATGGATTCAAATGTGACAGAGTATACATTTTATTCATTATAGCTTTCTAAGCAGTTTTGATGGAACCTAGCCTGTTAAGAAGTGGATAAGCATATGGATCAGCAACTCTTGCAGGTGTCAAGAGCTTTGGTAAAAGTGGTTGTGAAGTTACAAACAAACAGAGTTAGAAACAGGTTCTGTGTTCATAAGAGGAGGATCCAGTGCAATTGTGGTGGAAGCGACTGGTTCGTTGTGTTTACAGAACACTTGACATATTGAAATGTGAAACCTAACTGACCACAAACAAACTTAGGAAAAAAGCAACGTAAATACAATGTGACTCAATGGTTCAGGAGAACACAGCACATGCAGAATAAATTACACAATACAAACATGAACTGAGTAGAGGAAATGGCACATGTAGAAATACAACACTGAAGGCTGCAAATACCCCAGCACTGAGAGAGGATGGCAGAGTGCAACACGACTGCTGACAGGCTGCACGGAGACAAGGGTGGGGCTCCCTACCGTACAAGTGCATCCGGCTTGCTCAGCTGGTTGTTGGGGATGCAGTTCTCCATGACGTCCCTGTGGGGTGCCAGGCCCTTGCCTGGGAACTTCTGCTTCTTCTCATTCTTGTTGGAGGAGGAGGAAGAGGAGGAGTAGGTGGAGATGGGCACGGTGCCGTTGCTGGCGCTGTGGCCGCGGGGCGATGAGTTGGCTATGCCCCCAGCAGAGTTCTTGTAGTTCTTGGAGGCAGTGCTTCCAGAGGCCACCTCCTCCTTTAGAAGCAGGCTTTCAGTGCTGCCCGCCAGCTCGTTATTCAGTCTCTTGCTGTTCAGCTGGTTCTCCATGTACTCGATTTCCTGAAGCCTTGAGTCCACTGCCTGCAGGATGTTATTGTTTATGCCCACACTCTGCTTTTTGTGCTCCCTCCCTTTATCCCGGTACTCGAGCTCTGGCAGCAAAGCTTTCTTGCCAGCAGGAGCGCCATTCTGCGAGATGGGAGGGATGTCCACGTCCGAGACCCCTTTGGTTGACACACCTGTGGTGGTTTGAGGGTGGGGGGGACAATTGTTAATTACCCACACCCAGCTCACGAATAGGGAGTTTTATTAAATTATTTTTATACATGTACACAAAATGTGTAAGTTAAAGTAATTGCTAATGTGAAAAACATTTATTTCAAGCTACTTTTGCACAAATTGTATTTAGTTTTGCCCAGTATTCCAACGGCTAGAGAGAAAAATTACCAAAAAATCTCAGAGACAGTGGAGGCTGATGGATTTCCAAAAAACACGTTTAAGTTATGTAGTAAGAGTTGAAATATGCTTGAAAATTACTGCAAATATTTAAAGTGTTTTTTTTTTTTTTTAGCAATTTAGGTGTAATTTTGCCAATTAATTTTTGAACGCTTCATATATATGGAAAAATATTTAAAAATTAATATTGTGACACACTGGACTGTCACTCCAATATCCAGTCACCCAAGTTTACGTTTATTCATTTAGCTACACTTTTTTTCCAAAGCAACTTACAGTCCTACAATTATTTACCCATTTATACAGCTGGGTAATTTTACTGGAGCAATTTTATGCACACCTTGCTCAAGCGTACTATAGTCGGAGGTGGCAATTGAACTTGTGATCTCTGGGTCCAAAGGCAGTAGTCCTTAGCACTACACTACCAGCTGTCTTCACGTGGATGAATTGTATGAGATTAAAGGATTATATTTTACGATTGTATTAGGCACCATGTGCTATATGTGCAACATGAATCAGGCCTGCACAGTCAAACACCGCACTTCCACGTAAATAACCATCATAAAAACTTACCCTCAACTGCTGAAACAGCTTAGGAAAATATAATATCCATTTTCATACAAGTTTTCCCAATTCAATGACATTGACATTTTCGCAGTTAGATGGTCAGTTCGCTTGTACAACAGGTATTTTAATATTTGCAACTATATTTGCATAAGAAGCTTGATGAGAGAAACACAATTTTCTCAAACTGAAAATGCTTTGGTTCCTCTGTGGCATCAGTCTAGCAGTTTTCCAGCTGAATCTGGGGTACTGACCTCAACAATACCCTGGAAACAATGACCACTAGTATGAATAAAGCTTTCATTTAATCTTGGATCAATGATGTTTTTAACTGTCAATCATAATCTCAAGATCAAATAAAGATCACCTTGTGCCAAACAAACATTTTTCAGTAACTCCAAACGTCCCCTCTAACGGCATGGTGTCTGTATGCCTTGCAGAGTGAAAGAAATGAATAACCTTGTGAACTTTACTTTTTATATCATAAGGATCCTGAGCCAAATTATTGAAATGTCTCCTAGAGTAATTGAAAATAAGGTGTTTTTAATGCTTTTTCAATGGACTGCAAAGTCAGAGAAAGGCAAATTGAAATAAATAAACCAAAAAAAATACGTTTTTATATATCATTTCTTTCATCCAGAAAGCTATTATTTTCCTAGATGAAATGAAGGTGATTTGACCACCTCACAACAAATTAACCTTGCAATGGGAGAAATGAGTGTAATAACCATCACCAGACCACATGGCATTTTAAAAACTGACATCAGCTGTGATGGTCATTTCAGAAGAGTCTGGTTACCAAGCCAAGCTCTCCAGTGAACTGGAACCCCATATAGGTCTGAAACATACCCTTAGGACAGTAGAGACACATTGTTTAGGCTCGTTAGAACCTTCACTAGACAAAGCCCAACCTACCAACACCTACACGTCCACAAGATCAAGATGGGCTCAGTGACTTCATCTGTTGCCAATCAGTAAGAGAGAGGCAGGGCTGCTGAAGACGCCTTCACCTGTGCAGCGGACTCACCTTCGTCAGCCTCACGCTCCTGCCTCTGGAGCAGCTGCTGCTCAGGAGGAAGTGCCTGCTGTAGAAGCTGCATGTAAAACTCGTTCTCCTTCTGCACCTCCTTCTGCTTGCGCAGGCGCATCTTGTAGCTCACGTAGCTCTTAAAGCCAAAGCCCAGCGTCACCACAGGATAGCCGATGCTGTGGAGGGGTGGTGGAAAACTGTTGAAGGGGGACCTGGACTACACAATTCTGAGAGAAAGCCCTCAGTACAGTGATCTACAAAGAGTCAACTATCTTTCATTGGTTTCAACTCTAACACCGAGTTTCCAGTGTAGGACATAACTCACCCAAGTCCTCATCAAGACCTAATGCTTTACAAATCTAACTCATGGAGGGGGGGAGCCAGAACAAATTTTACATTGTTATTTTGTATTCAACCAAAATAAGTGCACCCACATCCATTAAGAAAGTAATAAGAATCAAGTGCTGCCAGGCAAGTGAACACAGTGAGTTGGTCATCAGGAGGTTATGACCCTTTTCTGTCAGTAGAAACGATGAGAGTTTGGTCCAGAGGTTCAGGTTGGTGTTTACTCAGCATTTCAAGGACAAAGGGTAACCGATGATCCCTCCCACTGCTGCACCTCAGTGCGGGAAGAGCTACAAAGTACATGAGTTTGTCATCCACAGGGAGAAGGATCATTTACAAATGGGGTGTTCAGAGCACCCAGCAGGGAGTGTTCCAGCAAACTCAGCCCAAGATGAGACTGTCCAATATTCAGGAAAAAGGTAAAGAATCCAAAAGCCACATCCAAGGATCTACAGGGCTCAGCAAACACAGTAAATATTGGAGTTAATCAATCCACTATTAAGAAAAGACACAACTTGAAAGGAAGGGCAACCAGGAGAGAAGACTTTGTCTCTAAGAACATCGCAGCATCCCTTAGGTTTGCAAAACACACCTGGATGATTTCCAGACACACAAGACCCGTTGTTTTGGTGTAATGTAGAGCACTGCACATCACCATAAGAACCTCACATCAACTGTCAGGCCTAGTGGTGGAAGGGTGATGAGTCAGCACTGTGTTGCTGCCCCAGGACACCTCACAATCACTGGATCCACCATGAACACCGCTTTGTACCACAGTACTTTAGAGGACAGTGTGGCACCATGTGCCCAACAGCCAAAGCTTGACTGAAAGCAGACCATGAAACTGGACATGGAACCTAAGCACACCACTAAATGTACAACTGAACAGTTCAAAAAGAGAAGAATCAACATTTTGCAGTTACAAAGTTAGAGACCAAACCTCAATCCCACTGAAATGTAGCAAGACCTTAAACCTCAATGATACAAAGCAGTTTTGTTGAAGAGTGGGGCAGGATCCCCAATTACTGATAAACTCATAGAGGAAATAATGACTCCAGTTTGCTGTAGCTAAAAGTTGTTCCCAAAACTTCTAAGTCCTAGAGCATGCTTTATCACACACAGTATGGCTTCCACATGTTGACTTATTTTTGGTTGAACATTAATGACAAGTAAAATCTATTACATATGTCACATGAGGTTAGATCTACCATCAGGTCCAGGTGAGGGTTAGTCTTGCGCTAATATGCATAAACACAGGATCTAGAGAGCACTGACTTCTTTTTTCCTCCTGGTGTACAGAAATCCAACAGGTAACACAGCAGATAAGGACATAGCCTTGTAGTATGAGCTGCTGTACTGTGGATAAGGGCACTTGTGTAAATTAGTACAGTACAAAAGGTAAACTGAAAAATTACTTTGGATAAAGGCTGCAGGTAGCCATGAAAATTATTCCGCCTTTTTTTTTTTTTCTTTAAAAAATTGATAAATAGATTCAGGGAATTAGTTCAGTAAGGATGAAGCACAAAAATTATACACCTTTCATACCTCTAACTATGATTTGAATGGTCTGAATTTTAGATAGTTTGGTACAGTGTTTGTCTTTTAACGCAGCAAGTAGAGCAATTGACTTCAAATACAAATCCTTTTAAAGAGTAATTTTTCTGACCCAGTGAGCCCATTTTCCTTTAAGACAAGAACAGCAAAAGCTTTACTCAGGTCAGCTGAAGGGCCTACTGTATATTTATCCATGATGCGTTGTATGTAACTATTTAAACAGTTAACTTCATGAATTCATCCATTGCTTCAAAATTACTGCTGAAGACAATCCACTTAAAGAAGTAGAGAAATGCTGTGCAAGACAGTTAAACACACAACATTAGTGAAGTAAAGCTGAATTACATCCAATAATGGGCCAAAGAGCAGAATGCCGCAAGTGCCACGCAGTACTGAACGACATGGCGTAAACTTTTTTTTTAGGGTCAAAGCAACGTTCGGGGGGGTCTACTCACCAGTGTGCAGCAAACGGGCGACACAAGTCAACATGGAAGTTCTTCAAATCTTTGAATCGGATTGCAGCCTCTATGTACACAAAGAGTATCCATAGTGACACCGTGGGAAGGCACACACCTCGCTCTGCACAGGGGAGATGAAAAGGGCCACAGTTCACAGCTCAACCTCCAAGAAAGAATCTTTGCGCATTTTAATTCATGTCAGAGGAAGCATTCTGGTTCTGATACGTCAAATAAAAGCAGACAACTCCAACATCCTTCTTCCTGCCAACCTGACACAGCGAGACTGACACCGGGGTGCGAGAAACACCAATTTGAGGAAAGGAACACCACACTCACCTGTGTGCCACACATACTGCACCCAAACATATGTGCTGGCAGCGAAGAACAGCCACTGAACGGGGATGAACAGGAGGCATATGATGTCCGACGTGAACGCGACACAGACAAAGAACACAGAGAAGGCCTGCAGGGCACAGCAACGGAGAAACTCTTGTTACTTGCACCGAGTTACGCACATACTATACTGTAAACAATATTGAGGAAAAAGGGGAATTAAACACAGCTAAAAGTTAGAACAGATTTTCTAAATCCTGTGGGGTTCCGTTTGCTTGTTTTCACTACAAATTACCGCCAAACAACTTGTTTTTTAGAGAACAGACCTCTCAAGTGCTGGAAGCTGGCAACACTGGGGGCAGCTGGGAGTGTAGTGGTTAGAGTTGCTAACTTTGGACTCAAAGGTGGCACGTTCAAATCCCATCTCCTACCATAAATTGATCCAGTAAAACTGCCCAGCTGTATAAATGGGTAAATCACTATAACTATCTAAGCAATATAAGTTGCTTTGGAGAAAACCATGAGCTAAATGAATAAATGTAAGCTACAGGTAAAAGAGTAACAGTCATGTCTATACTGGAAAAAGTTTTGAGGAAGAAAAAAAAAAAAAAAAGGGTCTTGTCTCATTTTTGTCCCTAAAAGAAAAAGGCTTAAGTTACTATAAAGCCAAAATACAATAAATCACTATATTAATAGTCAACAGGTTAAGAAAAAGAAACAAATCATGATGCAAAACTGCAAAACCTATCAAAAGGCACAAAAAGCCCCCCAAAAAAAACTTAAAGAACATGTTTCCTTCAGTGTTAATGAACAGAGTAAATTCTCTTTGTTCTTGACGGAAATGTCAAGTTACCCTCAGATGGCAGTCGAAACAGCACAGTGGAGCTTCTTCAGAAGCTGCTCAGCTGCAACAAAACCAGCAAAAGGACATGGATCCCAGGAAGGCATCCCAATTAGAGGAATGCAAAAATGCCACACAGCATTTTTTTATTTATATATATATATATATATATATATATATATATATATATATATATATAGAAAAATTTAAAAAAAAAAAAAAAAAAAAACACAACAGTACTGGATAGAAGATATACACTCTACTGAGAAGATAGTGGAGACAGCTGTACCTCTGTCTACACCGTCCTACTAAAGGGTCATGGGGACGGATTCCAAGACACTAGACAGCGCACTTTACTTGCACACTTCAACCTCCTGGAGACACGTAACTGCCAAGTGGGTAAAGCAATCCACACGGTAACCAAGGGTTAGGTTCAACAGAGAACAAGGAAACCCTGGAGGCCCCATGCCCATCCCACAGCCCTGTACCTCCATTGTTGGGGTTGCGGTGGGTTACTTGTGTGCTCGCTGTACTCTTGGTCAGCAGCTTAAAAGATGACTCTCCGGTTATTTATATGACAGAGGTGCTTTGAGCACAAGGTGGCAGCTCTAACAATAGCACCCCGTTTCCCTCAGAAGAAACATTTTAACCTGGATTAATACAGAGTAGAGCCCCCATTCTCTGGTTGCAAGTATTTTTTGTCCTTTTTACACCAGATGTTATGGAAAATGCCTGAGTTAAAATCTCTCCAGTTCAGAACTCTGTGCAGCACCAAGAAGTGCTGTTCTCCCCTCTCCACAGTCTTTTTTTTTTTTTTTTTTTTTTTTAAAAACCTTCTTTAGTTGTGCGCTGAACTGTGGCAGTGTAATAACTGGATGAATTTTATTCTGCTTCAGGTTTTATTTTAAAAACACTGAAATGATGAATACAGCCTAGGGTTGTAAATGAATAAGTGAACTTCCCCCCCCATTACTGAGCCTGTACAAAAATCTGCTGCCAAACACAGGTTATATTACAAATGGTTCCTTGTCTCCAGGCCCTCCGCCATTCCCATATAGGCTGATAATGGTGACTAATGTACACTACAGCACTGTTACTACGCCATCTGGATGCCCAACTCTTTAAGACAGCCCAGGAAAACAAGTCACATTCCAATGCTATTTCAGGCCAAGTGTGCGAAGAGACACTTACCAGCCCCTGGTATCTGAAGGAGTCGTACACACTGCGAATGAAGAGCCAAAAGGGCCAGAGGTATTCGAACCTGAACTCCAGCACAAAGTCTGCTAGCAGTACCAGCGCCCACACGACCAGGAACTTGAGGTACAGGAAGGTGCTGTTGAGAGAGTCGAGAGAAACGGAGTGAGAAACAGCCCAGAGGACATCCACATCTCACACACATTCCCCAGAGCATAGGATGAAGGTCTGAACACCTGGCAGAAACCTCAGCATGTGCAATAAGAATATTAATATTTATACAAAACAATTCACCCTCATGCTCTGGTTCTCTCCCACAGCCCAAAGATATGTGTTTTAGGTGGACTGATGACTCTGAATCACCTGTGGTGTGTGTGTGTGAGAGAGAGAGAGAGAGAGTGAAAGAGATTGCACTCTGACTGACTGGCACCCTTTATAACCTTCAGGTGACAAGGCTTTGTTAAGAGAGCACCCACAGCTACAGCAGGGCAAGTATACGGCTACGAAATCAGGGGTCATGAAAAAGGCCAGCAGGAGCGCTGTCAACTTCCTCCCTCTCTAGCAGGAACAGCGTGTGCTGTTCACATATGTCCTACAACACAGATTCAATCTGCACATCATATAACCTTCCACACAGCTGTCGTCGCTGGGTTATTTCCTGGGGGGGGGGGGGTGGAGAACACACTGTTCAACTCCCACAGGTGTCAAGACCTTTGATAAAGATTTCAGAAATAAAAACTTCCAACAGAAATGTAAACCAACTCCTTGGTCCACTACTGAAGTGAACAAACCCAGTTCCCCCTGCACTGCAGGACAGACTCACTGGGATTAAACACAAGTACAGTGCTGTGAAAGTATCCCCCCCCCCCTTCCAATTTTATCTGGTTTTGCAGCTTTCGACATTAAATATAACCAGATCTTTCTGTCAGTTGCAGAACTATGTGAATGAAGCCTGAAAGGAGAGATGTGACAACAGTGTTTCACTGCAAATTTCCCTGGTGTGGAGCGTTGTGTACGGTGCTGTCATTGACATGAATTTGTCACGTGCTCAGCAGCACGATAAGGGTCCAAGCACTGTTTCATATAGCACATACTTGGGCGTTTCTCCCCAAGTGGCTCAAAGGCGGAGAAACTTCTCCGGATGTTCAGTCGTGCGCGCGACTCCCGAGGCGCAGGAAGACTAGCGGAGACACACCGTGTCAGAAGCTCGTTATGACTTGTTATGAATGGTTTTGAGTCCAGTCCGACTATCTATCCCGCCTGACCCCCCTGCGTTCTCCAGACTCCACCACGCAGAGCGCGTGGCAGCTGGGTCCCGCGCGTCCCCCGCTCGCAGACGTTTGTGTTTCCAGTCGGTGTTTCTGTGCGCTCTGCGTGTTCCAGCTCTTTCACCGAGCTGTCGGTTTGCTCGCAGCCAGGACTCCAGACCCGAGCTGTGGGCCCTGTCCCGGGCCCAGCCGGCAGCAGCTGTCCCGCACCGCAACCTGAACCTGAGGAGCCGAGCTCGGCCTGTGTGACAGGGACCCCCACCCCCCGCGCGGGCCACGCAACGTGTCTCTGTGAGTTACAGTGTCCGTGTCTGCGCTCTAGCCGAGCCCGCTGCTCGCTTCCCTGTACGTACCTGCCATAAATACCCTCAGCGATTCTGTTCCGTTTTAACGGCCGTCGGAGTTTGCTGCAGTCCGCATTGCGCCGCTTCATCCTCCTCCCTCTCGCTTGGGTCTTCCACACACTCTGCGAACCTCTTCCAGCTTTTTATCTTACACGGGCAAAAATAAATAATACAGTATAGCGTGAAATACGTCGCTGTTATTATTATTTCTCCGGAAACAAAGAAATAAATAAAAACACTCCAAAGAAGACCCTCCTCCTTTGCTTTAGCGCAGGCTCCATACGCCTCGACGTATTGCACGGAAAGGGCTGACTGGCAGTTCGTGTCGCCAATCAGATCTAAGGCAGCTGTCGCTCATTGTGATTGAAGGAGAAATAAACCATTAATATTACGAACATCAGAGCCGTTCGCAAAAAAGGGAGGGATAATATTTCATCGACGTCCCGTAGGTTGACCAACCATTTTTTGTGTAGAAAAATTCGGCTATGCCTACCGGCCAATGGGGTTCGAGTGAAGGCAGGACGCCGAACAGGTTTTACTTGAGCTATTTTTGCCAGCTGCTGAAGCAGTGCTCAATTACTGTGTTCAGTATGCGCAATAAAAATAAACTCTTAGCTGGGCTGCTAGACAAGATGCTGCTCCGGACTATTATTAGCTAGAAGTACGACATGTTTTATCCCAAAATGCTTACAAGATGTAAATATTAAGACTACCCTTTAAGAGACAGAATGCCAGTGGACATGAGAGAATTGTCCTAAGAACATCTCCCAAGTGGACCCAAAGTCTCACCCTGAAAAAAGTTGTCACTGTGCTGTTTGTGCTACAGATGCATGACTTGAGCAGATCTGAACCAACGGATTACAAAGAAACTCTTTGGACATTTAACCACCACCATAAAACACACCAAAAGCCACTTAAGAAAAGATGTAATTTTTTTATTAATATAGCATGAGTTACAGAATCTGACATTTAACATAACACAAAAAGGTGAAGAGTGGAACTTCAGGAACCAGAAAGACATCACTGATTTATGGGGAGATGATGTCCAGAAGAGATGCTGACAGTATTTGTACCAGCTGGGGCTCTGTAGCAGCACATAACACGCACAGGATCTGCTCACACACCTTCACTGTGTTCATAGAAAAAGAACAGCGAGAGATGGTGTACACTCCCACCCGACCAACTGGAAAAGGAAGGAAAACTACAGAATCAGTGCAGGGGAATGGGAGTCTACTATGAGATAGGGCTGTGGTAGACAAAGTAACAGTAAACAAAAAAGGTAAGATTTGTATTTATTCTACTGAGACAGTGCACTGAGTCAGATAACTGATTATTATAAATACAAGCAAATAAAAAACACCACACTACACACTGTCTGAAGACAGGACTATACTTTATCTGATGGATTCTGCCATATAGTACAGCACAGGAATAGTCTTGTGAGATCCTTCTCACACTATAATAGGACTTTGCCACCCCAAAGCCACCATTAACCTGCCCTCCCCTAACAAACACTTCCCACCCCTGGCCTGGAAGTCACTCCCTCTGCTCCATTTTCACTTTTGGAGGTTTCAGGAAGGAGCGCATTTTCTTCTCTTTGCTGCTCTTGCCTTTAGCTTGAAAATTCCTCCAGCTGTCTACCCGTCCATCCCTTGATTCCTGATGAGCACACAGATGTAACAGTATGACACCATCAGAAAACTGCATATATACATATATATAATTTGGACAAACAGATGGCCACAGTATCTTGCATCCCATTCATAGTCGCAACTCATTTACTCCAAGTACTTGAAATTCTTCAAATATATCTCACTTTACCGTCGTGCAACGCTAGACGTTAAAACCAAAGTCAGGCAATTTAGAAAAATTTCCACTGCATCATCCATGTGAAAAGAAAAACTAATAAATAAATATATTCTCTTAATAGCTTCCTTCCAAAACAGGCTGCTACTGAATGATCTTAAGAGAAAATACCTCAAAATTCTTCTGCCATTCTCTCTCTCTCTTTGCCTTCTCCTGTGACTCAATCTCTTCCTCCCTCTGTCGTTTCCTAGAAAAAGCCAAAAAAAATCTGTTTTCAGATATTGTACATATTAATGAATGTTCACCTCATGTTATGCTGTACAAAAGTGCTGGGCAGTATACTGCTTTCATTAATACAAGGAAACACGGATGCTGAATGCAGATGCACAAGCTGGGCACACAGGCCTTTTAACACTGAAGGCAGCCATGGCTGTGCACTTTACCACAATCCTGCCCCAGTGCTTGTAATACACCACTGACTTTACAGAAGTCAAAGTCAAACCCAATCCCTGCGTTATCACTCACAAACTTGGAAGTACTTCCACTACCTAGAAAGCATGTCCCCTTCTTTTGCACTGCACTGACACCTGGTACAGCTCTAAATTTTAAAATGTTCACATCCACTAGTCATAAATCACAGCCGAGTCACCAATTCACACCCTCAATGCACCGCAATCTTCACCAAACCATGTTGTTGAGGCCTGGTCTATTAGAGTAATTATCTGTAATTACTAGGTCAGTTCTTTACCTCTCATGCATCTCTTTGGCCTCCCTCTCCTTCCTCTTGATCTCAAGCTCAGCAAAAAGCTTCATCGTCTGCTTGTAAACTGCCTGTTTGAACTGAGAATGACAGAGACCAAAGGGACAATAAGACCACAACAGAGCCACATTCTTTATAATTTTTTCTTCAACAACGCAGCATTGGTTGCCTGAGCACAGGTCAGAGAATTATACTGCCATTAATTTGCTACACTTTAAATCTTAAAATCCTTTCTTTCTCTATAGATATACATAATGCTCTGATCTCCTACATTACATGGAAAAATTAACTCTAAATGCAGGTCCAGGATTTCTTCTATTTAACTGTCTGATGAGGTGAATCTGACCAGAGCTGTTGGGTGATAAGCCCAATGTGGAAGTCTAACAGTAACACACCACTTCAGGATCGTCCTCCTCAACAGTTGTAGGCTTTCCTTCCTTCTTCAGCTGTTTCTTCTTCTCCTTCATCTGATATGTCAGAAATTACACAAGAAAACACAAATATTTGAATCCAGACCTTTTAGTATGAGAAACATGATCTCAAATATGTCAAAATCTCTGGTAGTGTAGTGGTTAGACCTGCTGCCTTTGGACTCAAAGGTCCTAATCAAACCCTTGAGCAAGGTATTTACATAAATTGCACCAAAAACATTACCAAGTTGTGTAAACAGGTAAATAATTGTAAGTACCATAACATTAAATTGCTGTGGAGAAAAGCATCAACTAAATGAATAAATGTAATGTAAATCCTACCTGGGGTAGTACACACGATTTTTAAAAAAAAAAAAAACAAAACAAAAAAACGGAAAGTAAAATATGTGCTAAATGCAATCGACAATAAGACATAAGTAAATGTGAAGCCCAGCAGACATATCCTTAGAAATAATTTTTGATTGAAAAAAAATCATCATTCAGAACTCACCATATGCTCAATATACTCCTTTCCTGCCTGGATCACATCAACAGCACGTTTCTTCTGCTCCGAGTCCAGAAGCAATCTGTAAGCCTTGTCCACAGCTAGAAGCCAACAATAAGCAATCCAACATATAATTAATTTTACATGCATTATAAACTAGAGTAGTACTGCAAAAAAAAGTATTGATTCATCTGATATTCACTAATACAAATACTGAAATGTCATACCTTCAAAAGCTTTCTGAGCTCGCTCCGCATCATCCTGGTTCTTATCTGGATGGACTAGAATTGACAGCTGAAAAACAATATAACTTTGAAAACATACATACTATTAAGTGATATGACTATTTCAATAAGTAATTAAAAAAATCTATGAAAAAGAAGAGCTGACATGTCTAGATACCTGTCGGAACCTTTTCTTTATGTCTTCATCTGTAACATCTGGGTCAATCTGCAATACCTTAAACAACAGGCAATAGCTGAACAAAAGTGTGCAGTAACCAATGTAATAAATGTACTGTGCAAATAATCCCCACTGTCAGCTTAATTTTTCACAATAGTGCACAAAATTATATGTGATGGATATTTTGTTTCAGCAGAAAAGTACACTCAGCTCTTATACAATAGGCAGTTGTACAATAAACTGCAATAACAGGTTGAGAATATTCACACAACAGGGTTATAATTCAACACAACTAATAAAATAAAATGTTAACAATACATAAATATGTCTGACCAGCCTTTTCATATCTTGTAAAAAGACAGAACTCTAGCATTTAATAAAAAAATAAAAAAAAGACTTCTATCCATCCTTTAACAAATGCAGAGTTACAGTCTGCATCATACCCAGGAAGCAGGCATGATACAGGATACAACCTTGATGTGATGGCAAAACATGGAAGCATAACACTTAACATAACACTTTCTTTGAGGGTTTTGCTATTCTATAGGCAGAAGGTGGAAAAGCAGAATTTTTTTTAAAATACATTAGAAACAAACTGGACTTTACTTTTGAAAATATGTAACAACTGTTACAAACACAAGGTACCCTATATACAGTCTGTATGCACTGTACATTGGTTGAAAGACTCAGCCAATCATAAACCCTCAATTAGGGCAAAAATATGACAGCTGAAAAAGGGTAGTACTGCTATAGTACTCTTGAGTAAGGTGCTTACCCTAAATCACTCTGACACACACAGGAAGTAAAGATAACAAAATATGTTGGTGGAATTGTTTGATAACTGTTGCTTTTTTGGTATTTTAATGAATTTTAGGTGACATTTTTCCAAAAATTAAAAAAGTGTGTCCAAAAGTTATGAAAAAAAACAACAACAATGTCACATTTAAATGATTTCAAATTAACCCACAAAATTAAAGATTTTCAAATGAACCCTATTATGGGAAGATAGGGGGCGTATAAAGACTCAGGTTTTACGTTCACTGCAAGTACAAATAAGAGGAGACGCACACATTTATATTTAGACACTTTTCTCCAAAGCGACTTCCAATGAACTCTTATCAGGCCACATACCTATTAAGGTGACTTACAATGAATGCTAGATACACCAGTCATCCATACATCAGTGGAACACACTCTCACTCACACGTACCTCGAACGGATTTAGGTTGAAGTAGGACGATCCCGGTCTCAGCAGTCGGTCTATCTGCTGCTTGGAGGTCAACACCGAGTCCCTCTTCTCAATCTGCTTCACCTGGGGACAGAAAAACCTCGCAATTAACATGATGATCATGTTTACAACAGACAACACACACAACAACTTGAACTTCCCAGTCTCACACCGACACTTCTTCAACAAGGCACACGGACGATGGCAGCAGCAGTCGGCGACCAGTTTTGAAGCCATTTCACGCTACTCTGTAGCTGCAGTGTGGCTACATGGACAAAACGATACACACAGTATTCCACTGCGAGTGGCACTGGCCCTAGGCCTCAGCCTCACTGCAGCTGCTCAGCACCTCGCTCCACCAGCCTTCCCCGACCGGACCTCCGGCTCCCCGAGATGTAGCCTAAACCTCACCGCCTTCTAGGAAACAAACCGAAGACGTTTCATTGTCATTACAGAATCCGTTATGTTTCTTACCTCGGAATAAAATATCTGAAATGCGTCGTCCATCGATTCAGTTAAAAGCCCAGACTCTCCACCCGCAGCCGCCATCTTGGCTCAAATCCGCAGCACGTGACGTCATTTGGTCAGCCGGTGTCGCCGGATCATTACGTATTTCCATCGCGCAATCATTTCCGCTGGGCAGGTTACCCAGGGGACAGTGGAACTAATTTGGGATAATGCTAGCACTTTAATTAAAATATAATTTACTTTTTTTTTTTTGCTTCTTATGCTCTTTTACACTTTTAGTGTACATATTCACATACATTTTTTCATGATTATGCCCGAAGATAACCCAACATGCCTGAACTTGAATAGTGATCAATATGTCTCCCCCCACTCCCCAGCACCTAACATTTACCCTTTTATTTAATCATTGCAACAAATTTGTGCCTGGAACTAAGCATAGACCCTGCCAACCTTTTTTTTTTTTCCACTTTTCCACTATAATTTCAGGATGGATCCTAAGGATACTATAGCAGGAGGTAGGACTCAATCCCAGGTCCTGTAAGCACAATGCAGCCACTCTATCCACTACACCACCTGCTGTCTTCCTGTTCTTATGTTACTGTACTTTAAACTAATGATGGGAAAAGGGCTCAGAACCAATATGACAGCAGGTTGTCTGCATTTGTGCAGCTGAGAGTAGAGAGACGTGGGCTTGATATCTGGCACTCGGCTGTTGCATCTCCAGTCTGACTGATGGCTCGTTTTTTAATCTCGCCCCTTCAAGTAGGTTGGCTTGTGTGCACACGCGGAACTTGCCTTTGCAATGTCATGTTATGTCAACTCATTTTCAGACACTGTCATAAAATGTCATTTATGAAACTGCAATACAGTGAATTATGCTCTTGGTGAAACTAAATAAATGTCTTCTTTGTGAAAGAACATTTTCACGAATGGAACTTAGTTTAACAACTGTTAAGTAATGTTATGAAAAATAATCAGCTGAACTGATAATCAATGTACAAGTTGACTGACAAAAAGTAGTACAAATTTAGAGGTGGAAACATTCTCAGGGAGTTGAAAAAAAGGATGAAATTTATCAGACTTAGAATAGAAGGCTGAAAAAGTCTATTTTATCTAAAAGTTTGTAACTGCTCCATTTTATTCCTAATAACATAAAGAAACATATGACTCAAAAATGTACAAAAGGCAACTTGAAATGTACATAATTTCCATCATATTTCTATGAACTACACAATGTAAAGGATTGCTGGACCATTCATTTGTGCAAAGGTGTTTTCCGGTGTTGACATAAGAGGAAAACCACAATACAACCAGGTGTAACAGGGCCTGTAAGTGAGCACACCTTTTATAGCTGTACCATATTCAAGTATCTGCCAGACAGAAAGCATACATGAGAGTACCATTAATAACAGACTGTTTTGGCTAAGGTGCGGTGGTGCAGTGGGTTGAACCGGGTCCTGGTGGGTCTGGGGTTCGAGTCCTGCTTGGGGTGCCTTGCGACGGACTGGCGTCCCGTCCTGGGTGTGTCCCCTCCCCCTCCGGCCTTACGCCCTGTGTTGCCGGGTTAGGCTCCGTGACCCCGTATGGGACAAGCGGTTCAGAAAGTGTATGTATGTGTATGTATGTTTTTGGCTAATTCAGAGCAAAAATAACAAACTTCAGCATTTCAGTTTTAATAATTTATCACTTGAACATTATGTCTGGGTCTCATCACTGCTACACGTACATACAGTACACATTTTGGACATTAAAATTTCTGCTGCAGACAGTTACCCCATATTTTTCATTGACAAGGTAAGACCATTACATTTTTTATTCTGTCCTTTTCCTTTCACCACCTCTACAGTTCTACATCAGCTTTTGTACCAGTTCTTCAGATGCAGAAACCATATGCCATACGTTTGTCCAATTTCTACGTTTTTAGGACTAGGTAACTATAAGCAAACAAAATAAAAAGTAATGATCATAAAAAGCAATCCTTGGAAAAAGCTGTCCTCTGTCTTACTAATCCAGGCTGAAGTCTCATCCTAATTCTGCGATGCACAAATGCTAACTTGTGAACAATAAATTCCTAATGTTTTTGATCTTGAAAGATGAAAGATGATCAGGAACAGTCTTCAAACGGCTTTGGAAGAGGTAAGACCACAGGTATCTTTGTCCTGGACTTTATACACACACAATCATAACTTACACATGCCTTTTGGCACCTTAAGAGTATCTCAGTTTACATGTAAAAATAATCATTTCTCCAAGTCAGATCATGCACACAGGGCATTTGGAATATGCCCTTAAAATACTGAGAATATCCAGAACCCACTAAGCTATTTTCAAGGTCGGTAGCTTTTTAAATACATTCCAGTTAATGGCCAATTGTTATTCAGACCATTTAAACCCTGCTTACATATAAGCACAATGTAGATGTGCAAATTTTGACAAAAGAGTATTTAAAATATTTACACCAATACAAGTCCATAAGTAGGATATTAGAAACAGTTGTTGGATGTATAAATTCTCCTTGTACTCAGAATGAATGAAGGTCTTGTTGGTAGACTCTGTACATTTATCTTACATGGGATAAAAGCATTGTGGGGAAACAAGGGGAATCCAGTCAGTGTGTAAGTACAAGTGCAAGTGCAGCAGAACCTGAACATCCTTCAGCTGCTTACCAGCAGGGCCAATCTACAGATTCAACAAAGCCAACCTATACAGCCAGTCAGGACACCAAAAAAACTACTGTTTGAAGTTCAAGAATGGAGAGTTCTAAATGACAAATTTCAGAAGGTCAGAGAGGGGAGGGGTAAAGAGACTGTCTATCTTGAATCTATCCATTAAACATGTAGTAATGCAGAACATTTATTTGAGAAGACAAAAGCAAAAGTCAGGCCACTGACATGGGTAACACATACTTCTCAGGCAACTGCCTAAGGGCCAAAGAATTTACAAAGATTTTCTGAACAAATATATTTTCCATTCATAGTAACTTTACTGTCTGCAAAATACATACAAGCACCTGGTTCAAACTGTTAGTAACTGAAGTGGACAGGATCAGAGTGAAGATGTGAAGTTGCAACCAACGGGAAAAGGCGGCCACTTCCAGCAGCAAAGAGGTAAAGCAGCGCACCCTTTAGTAAGAATGCAGCAGAGATGTGTTCTTCTCACTAGCAGTTCCCCTCTTCTATTGACACCAGGTGAGTTGGAATAAAAGGCCATGTTTAATACACAGAATGTCCATCACAAAAGTGAGGAAAACTCCAAAGAAAGAAAAGCAAGCTACATGTGCTTCATTCTTCGCTACACAAGACAATGTCTATTTTCCATGAAAAGTCTGTCAAATGTCGGATAAGAGGTTAAACTCTCTGGCGTTCAAGAAAGGAGGTATATGGGGCTGAACTGAAAACCAGTTGTTGAACATTCAGTAAAAGCTAAGCAACACCCACAGGCACGGAATTTTGTAAAACTGATTTGACATTAAGTTGGATCCTAGCTGTTACTGATCACAATGAAGTTGTATAAAGTAAAGCCTCATTCTTAAAAACATTTACATTACATGTATTAATTTAGCTAATACTTTTCTCCAAAGCAACTTATAATGTTAAGGATTACAAGCTTATAATTATTTACCTATTTATACAGCTGGGAAGTTTTTACTTGAGCAATGTAGGGTCAAGTCAAAGTGGCTTTATTGTCATTTCAACCATATACAGCTGGTACAGTGTACAGTGAAACGAAACGTCCATCCAGGACCATGGTGCTACATAAAACAATATGTTCCAATATACAATTACAAAAAAAACTATACCTTACAGTATAATAAATGCCGTAAAAATGTAAACATCATTGTAAAAAAAAATTGCAAAGTGCATGGAACGGTGTTTAGTTGAGTACGGGTGTGTGTGGGTTTGTGTCTGTCCAGATCCTGGGTATTGAGGAGTCCGATGGCTTGAGGAAAGAAATTGTTACACAGTCTGACCATGATGGCCCAAATGCTTTGGTACCTTTTGCCAGATGACAGGAGGATGAAGAGTTTATGTACGGGGTGCGTGGCGTCATGTGCAACGCTGATGACTTTGCAGGTGCAGTGTGTGGTGTAAATGTCTGTGATGGAGGGAAGAGACCCTGATGACCTCAACTGTCCTCACTATCGGCTGCAGGGTCTTTCGGTCGGAAACGCTGCAATTTCCAATCCAGGCAGTGATACAATTGCTCAGGATGCTCTCGATAGTCCCTCTGTAGAATGCGGTGAGGATGGGGTGTGGGAGATGGGCTTTTCTAAACCTTCACAGAAAGTAGAGACACTGCTGGGCTTTCTTGGCTATGGAGTTGGTGTTGAGGGACCAGGAGAGGTTCTCCGCCACGGGAAAACCAAGGAATTTGGTGCTCTTGATCTCCATGGAGGAGTCATCAATATTCAGCGGAGAGTTGCCATTTCGGGCTCCCCTGAAGTCAACAACCACCTCTTTTGTTTTGTCCACGTTCAGAGACAGGTTGTTGGCTCTGCACCAGTCCATTAGCTGCTGCACCTTTTCTCTGTAAGCCAACTCGTTGTTCTTGCTGATGAGACTCACCACAGTCATATCGTCTGCAAACTTCACGATGTGGTTCGAGCTGTGCATTGCTGCACAATCGTGAGTCAAGCAGAATGAACAGCAGTGGACTGAGCACACAGCTCTGGCAGGTCCCAGTCCTCAGTGTGGTGGTGTTGGAGATTTTGCTTCTAATCCAGACTGACTGAGGTCTCCCAGTCAGGAAGTCTAGGATCTAACTGTAGAGGGAGGTGTTCAGGCCTAGCAGGCACAACTTTCCAATCAGGTGCTGAGGAATGATTGTACTGAATGCTGAACTGAAGTCTATGAACTGCTTTCAAACATACATGACCTTTTTGTCCAGGTGGGTGAGGGCAAGATGGAGGGTGATGGCAATGGTGTCGTCTGTTGAGCTCTTGGAATGATACGCAAACTGCAGGGGGTCCAGTGAGGGGGGCAGCAGATCTTAATGTACCTCATGACAAGCCTCTCGAAGCACTTCATGACGATGGATGCAAGTCCGATGGAATGGTAGTTGTTGAGGCAGGACACAGAAGACTTCTTTAGCACAGGGACGATGGTGGTGGCCTTGAAGCATGTTGGAATGACAGCACTGCTTAGGGAGATGTTGAAGATATCAGTGAGAACATCTGCCAGTTGGTCTGCACATCCTCTGAGTACTCTGCCAAGAATGTTGTCTGGTCCAGCAGCTTACCGTGGGTTGACTCTGCGTAGAGTTTTCCCTTACATGGTAAGATGCAGCACCTGGTTGTTGGGAGGAGTCTTCCTGCCGCCACGTCATTCTGTGTCTCAAACTGAGTGTAGAAGTTGTTCCAGCGCATCTGGAAGGGGGGCATCACTGTTGTTGATGTCAATGATGTTGTCCTGTGGTTGGCGATGGCCTGGATGTCCTTCCGCACGAGCTGCGTGTCACCACTGTTCTTGAAGTGACTGTGGATTCTCTGGGCATGTACGTGCTTTGACTCTCTGATGACCCGAGTAAGTGCCTTGGTCAAGTATAATATAGCCAGAAGTGGAGATCAAACCTGCAACCTTTGGGTTCAAAGGCAGTAGCTCTAACCACTACACTAACAGCTGAAATAAAGATTAGCTTTAAAGATCAGCATTTTAGAACATCACATAGTAGTTCTTTCATATGAGACAAATGCCATCTGAACAGCATACTTAATATGAGAGCAAAGGGCCTGAAATGCCTTTATTGAAATCCTCTACATCATGTGCCTTGCTTATCAAATGGCTTGGGTGAGTCATTCTGATTGGTTTAATATTTTTTTGTAAAAAAGTTGGTTAAGTATCATAAGCTGAATTCTGAACTGCCTTCAGTTGGTTTTTCTTCATTATGGATAAACTGGATCACTTAAGTTATGTATATCTACTTACATTTACATTATTCATTTAGCAGATGCTTTTTTCAAAAGCGACATCTCAGCGAAAATAAAAATGTGTGCATTACATTAGGAGAAAGAAACATAGTTGCAGACATGTGATTAAGTAAATCTAGTTTGTTACTTTCCACTTGATGCACCGATGTTCATCGCTTGAGTAGCTGCATAAAACGCAGGATAGACGAATCCTGATAACCTTCCTACAATTTTTTTTTTTTTTTTACTTGAAGACTGTCCTTAAAAACATAGCACAATAACTATTTTAAGAAATTGATTTGGATGTAGCTACTAATTGAATGATTTTTGGTTGAGTTTTATTGAAATACAGCAATCAAAATTTGAAATACAAACATCAGAAGAGACTAGTGTTCCTTAGAGTAGGCCAAACCAAATTCCCAATGGTAAATATTGAGGATGAGATTTTAGTACATATAGGAACAACCTACCTACAAGAACACACAGTAACTGCATTTCCTAGTACAAAATTTCTGTTTTCCCCTCTCTTAAATGATTTTCCCAAATCTCTATGAAAATAATGTTTCAGTCTAGAACAGGACACTCATGACTTTATCTTTGTAAACCTTCGAAGTTTCCACCTTTAAAATGTAAGATGTTCACTTTAAAAAATATCCCAACCAAAAAAGGTAAAAATATTTTTGCTTTGTGAGACTTTTCCCAAATATGTGTATAAGAAAATGATTGAGGGAAAACTGATATACATTCATCATTAGGTCAATATATACCTCCAGCCAATAAACACTGTGGTACCAATGAAAACAGTAGATTTTTTTCCATAGCAATTAATTTGTACATGAAAAATGAATAATATAAAGCCAATCCGAGATTGGTGCCAGACAGCCTTACGTGTGTCTACTCCTATTCTTGGCCATAAGAATCCTGAGAAAATGCAAAACTGTCATTACAGCAATCGTAGTTACCAGAATAGTCAGCACCCTGCTGCAAAGGCTATTAGGCAATGGATTGGGGCCCCCAGTTCTGCTGGTTGCCAAACTGCTGTCATCTGGAGTCTGGCTGTTCAACATAATACAATATCTATATTCACATCAGCCTTCCTCTTCGTACCCACATCACCCAATCGTTTTCCCCTGGTCCCCCTGCCCCTCTTCTGCTGGGAAGGTCCTCCGTAGCCATGATGATTATCACACTGGACCCCCAGGGGCAGCCCCTTCTGGATGTAACATTTACATTTATTTAGCAGATGCTTTTCTCCAAAACAAATTCCAATAAACTCTGTGTAGTATTATCAGCCCACACACCTTATTCACCAAGGTGACTTACAATGCTAGATATACTACTTACAATGGGTCACTCATCCATACATCAGTGGAACACACTCCCTCTGTTACTCACACACTATGGGTGAACCTGAACAGCATGTCTGTGGACTGTGAGAGGAAATCCATGCAGACACATGAAAAGCATGCAAACTCCACACAGACTGAGTGAGGATTGAACCCATGTCCTCTCACATCACCCAGGCACTGTGAGAAGGCAGTGCTACTCACTGTGCCACCATGCCGCCCACCGGTAACAAGTAATGCGGTCATTGTACCGGTCTGTTGTGGTGAAGAAGGAGCTGAGTCATAAGGCGAAGCTCTCAATTTACCGGTCAATCTACGTTCTTATCCTCACCTATGGTCATGAACTCTGGATCATGACCGAAAGAATGAGATCGCGGATACAAGCAGCAGAAATGAGTTTCCTCCGCAGAGTGGCTGGGCGCACCCTTAGGGATAGGGTGAGGAGCTCAGTCACCCGGGAGGAGCTCGGAGTAGAGCTGCTGCTCCTCCGCATCGAGAAGAGCCAGTTGAGGTGGCTCAAGCATCTGTTCAGGATGCCTCCTGGATGCCTCCCTGGGGAGGTGTTCCGGGCTTGTCCCACTGGGAGAAGGCCTCGGGGCAGACCCAGGACACATTGGAGAGACTATGTCTCCCGGCTGGCCTGGGAACGCCTTGGGGTTTCCCCAGAGGAACTGGAGGAGGTGTGCGGGGAGAGGGAAGTCTGGAGGACTCTGCTTGGACTGCTGACCCCGCGACCCAGCCCCTGATAAGCGGAGAAAGATGATGATGATGAGGTTCAGGGGCCTGGGAATCAAAAAGTGTACAAGCGAAGTGTTTTCCACATGAATACATGTCAAGGCTTGTCTCAGGTCTCTGGTCGATAATTCAGTGTCAACTTTTATGGTGCATGATGGCAGTAATGACAATTGTTATCAGCAGTCTGAGGTGTTAAAGAGCCACTTTATTTCTATATGTAATAAAGGCAAAAGGAAATGTCGGAATCTAATATTGTCTGGTCCTATACCTAGACTCTTCATGGATGACAGTGTACTGGTGTCTTTTAACAGGTGGTTGGAGACATGGTGTCGCTTTAATCACATATTGTTTGTCATATCATTTGTCAACAACTGGGATGATTTCTTGGCGCCCGAGGTTTGGGTCGGCCGGGCACTCGGCCCCGACCACTGCCCAAATCACAATGCACCGGCCCCTTACGGTTTCTCCGGCAGGTGGTGAGCCCACCGAAGAGCGGCTCCACGTCATGGCTTCAGGCTGAGCCCGGCCAGGCCCCGTGGGCATAGACCTGGCCACCAGGCGCTCGCATGCGAGCCCCCCCTCCCAGGCCTGGCTCCAGGGTGGGGCCCCGGTGACCCCATACCGGGCGGGGTAAACGGACGCCTTGATTTTTCCTTCATAAGGGGTTTTTGAACCGCGCTTTGTCTCGTCTGTCATCCAGGACCTGTCTGCCATGGGAGACCCTACCAGGGGCATGTAGCCCCAGACAACATAGCTCCTGGACTCATTCAGGCACTCAAACCCCTCCACCACGATAAGGTGGCGGTTCACGGAGGAGTGGGGCTGTCTTGTTGTGGGGCTGTCTTGGCTGACACGCCTCTGCAGCATCGCGTGGAGTTCGGGAACGGTGCCTCTGGACTGGCAGACCGGGGTGGTGGTCCCTCTTTTTAAGAAGGGGGACCGGAGATTGTGTTCCAACTACAGGGGGATCACACTCCTTAGCCTCCCTGGGAAAGTCTATGCCAGGGTACTGGAAAGGAGAATCCGACCGATAGTCGAACCTCGGATTCAGGAGGAGCAATGCGGTTTTCGCCCTGGCCGTGGAACACTGGACCAGCTCTATACCCTCACTAGGGTGTTGGAGGGTTCGTGGGAGTTTGCCCAACCAGTCCATATGTGTTTTGTGGACCTGGAGAAGGCATTCGACCGTGTCCCTCGTGGCATCCTGTGGGGGGTACTTCGGGATTATGGGGTTCGGGGCTCGTTGCTACGGGCTGTTCGTTCCCTGTATGACCGGAGCAGGAGCTTGGTTCGCATTGCCGGCAGTAAGTCAGACCTGTTCCCGGTGCATGTTGGACTCCGCCAGGGCTGCCCTTTGTCACCGATTCTGTTCATTATTTTTATGGACAGAATTTCTAGGCGCAGTCAGGGAACGGAGGGTGTCTGTTTTGGTGGCCGCGAGATCTCGTCTCTGCTTTTTGCGGACGATGTGGTCCTGTTGGCTTCATCAAGTCAAGACTTGCAGCGTGCACTGGGGAGGTTTGCAGCCAAGTGCGAAGCGGCGGGGATGAGAATCAGCACCTCCAAATCCGAGGCCATGGTTCTCAGTCGGAAAAAGGTGGATTGCTCCCTCCGGGTTAGGGGGGAGTTGCTCCCTCAAGTGGAGGAGTTTAAGTATCTCGGGGTCTTGTTCACGAGTGAGGGAAAAATGGAGCGGCAGGTTGACAGGCGGATCGGTGCGGCGTCCGCAGTAATGCGGTCATTGTACCGGTCTGTTGTGGTGAAGAGGGAGCTGAGTCGTAAGGCGAAGCTCTCAATTTACCAGTCGATCTACGTTCCTACCCTCACCTATGGTCATGAACTCTGGATCATGACCGAAAGAATGAGATCGCGGATACAAGCGGCAGAAATGAGTTTCCTCCGCAGAGTGGCTGGGCGCACCCTTAGGGATAGGGTGAGGAGCTCAGTCACCCGGGAGGAGCTCGGAGTAGAGCCGCTGCTCCTCCGCATCGAGAGGAGCCAGTTGAGGTGGCTCGGGCATCTGTTCCGGATGCCTCCTGGACGCCTCCCTGGGGAGGTGCTCCGGGCTTGTCCCACTGGGAGGAGGCCTCGGGGCAGACCCAGGACACGTTGGAGAGACTATGTCTCCCGGCTGGCCTGGGAACGCCTTGGGGTTCCCCCAGAGGAACTGGAGGAGGTGTGCGGGGAGAGGGAAGTCTGGAGTACTCTGCTCGGACTGCTGCCCCCGCGACCCGGCCCCGGATAAAAGCGGAGGAAGATGGATGGATGGATGGATGGATGGGATGATTTCTGGGAAAGGTCCAGGTTTTTCATGCAGGTCTGAGTACATCCCAGCTGGAGGGGATTGTTTGTACTGTCCCAGAACTTGGCCTGCAAGTTGCAGGAATAACTCAACCATGGACCGTCTCTTTTAGCAGCTGTGTTTATGGATGGGTCTGTTACTCGTTATGGTACCATTAGCCATTTCTCATGTGATGGGGCTTCTTGTTCCGTGACCTCAAAATTTTAAATAAAAGTGTTAACTGCAGCCAAAAAACACAAACTAGTAAGACCACAGCTTTTAACTAGACTTAGAGATAAGAGCGCTTGCAACAGAAACCTAAAATATATTAAAACAAATACTCTCAAATTACCACCGGAGCCAAACAGTAGTCTAAGATGCTGTCTGTTAAATATTTGCTCACTCACAAGTAAACCTCCTTTCTTACCGAAAACTGGCTCCGTGACTCCGATATGATTCCGCTATACTGAAGCTGTTTCGGAGGGATATAAAAATTTCAATAAATCTCGGTCTGTGCATTATGGAAGTTGAGTTGTTCTTCTAGTTGTCTATTCTTGTTGATAATAGATTACAAGTAATTTCCCAGAAATTTGAAGTTCTAATTAGCAACGTTACAACCGATTTTGTCATTGTTCGTGCCAAAATTATTTTTATGGGTCATTTCAATATTCATATAGACATGTCGGAAACTCTCGCTAATAGTTTGTCTCTTTTAAATTCCGTTGGTTTTACTCAAGTTGTTAACAATCCTACTCATTCCCTTAACCATACGCTTGACCTCGTCATAACTTACGGCATAAATGTTCGTAATGTAAATACTATTCCTTTAAATGAGACTATTTCCAATCACTACTTAACCTTTGATCTACACCTGCCGGTGCCGTTTGATAATAGTAAGACAAAATCGTGCGGCATATAATGAAAACACACACACACACATTTTCAGAACCGCCTGTCCCATACGGGGGCGCAGGGAACCGGAGTCTAACCCGGCAACTCAGGGCGTAAGGCCAGAGGGGGAGGGGACACACCCAGGACGGGACGCCAGTCCGTCAAAAGGCACCCCAAGTGGGACTCAAACCCCAGACCCACTGGAGAACAGGAACCAGTCCAACCCACTGCGCCACCGCACCCCCCATTAATCAAAACAGTATTGTTAAATTTATCGATTACATGAGCAAATCTGATTTTGAGCACAGATATAGATCAAATTGCTTTTAAGTATAATTTTGTAGTGAAATTCGCTGTTGGAGGTTCTATTCAGTGTGCTCTCATGTTGCATTCGCCTTAGATTCTGAGGCTTCACTAAAAACTAAACTTATTCGAACTTTAAGAAACTCATCGTGTGTCAACAAATCAACTGGTGTTATAGTTAGAACGTTGTAAATTAGAGCGTAAATGGCGTTCAACTAAACTGTACGTTTGTTATGTTGCCTGGTCCAATTGTCTAAAAAATATAAAGCACGTTTTAATGTTAGATTCGAATACTACGCAAAGGTTATTGATAAAAATCGGAACAATAATTTTTTAATACTATTGCTTATTTAACTGGTAAACACCAAGACAAACGATGTATTTCAGCTTTTATTACAAATGAATTTGTCATTTTTCAATAATAACTTAGAGAATACTCGGGAGTCCATCGTGCTCTCTACTTTGGTCCAGGCCAGTGTAAGCACTTCTGGCAATGATAATATTAGATGCTGTCCACACTGTTTTCAGTAGCTTCGACATAATAACTGTAGAGAAAATTACCGTGCTAATTTGCGTGATGAAAGGTACTACCTGTCCTTCATCCCAATCCCTACTAAATTACTTAAAGCCACAGTTTCTGTTGTTGTGGAACCTACTGTCTATATTGTTAATATGTAATTACTTAATGGCTGTGTTCTGAACACTTTTAAAGTCACTGTTATTAGATCTGAACTAAAGAAATCAAATTGATTGTAATAACCCAAGTAATTACAGACCTCTCTCTAATCTACCATTTTCATCCAAAATTTTAGAAAAGATCCTAGTATCTCAAACTGTTCCCAAACAGACACCCCTCAGCTGATGCAAATAACCGTTCAACCCCTTAAGCAAGTCAAAAGATACAAATGTCAGATTCCCCCTCCTCCCACACCATTCAGCATCATCACGTGCTCCTTTATACGTGCAGCATCCTTCACCATCATATTTATAATCGATACGGGTAAAATTGGTTCCCATGCTATAGACAATAAACTTTGTCCATCTTCATACCTCCTTATTTTTTTTATTTAATCTCCAAATCAATTGCTGTATGCTTGCAAGACTTTCTTATTTTCCTTCAAGTGCATGTTTACCACTAGGAATTGTGAATAATGAAATGGGTTTAAGGGGGTGCGGTGGCGCAGTGGGTTGGACCACGGTCCTACTTTCCGGTGGGTCTGGGGTTCGAGTCCCACTTGGGGTGCCTTGCGACGGACTGGCGTCCCGTCCTGGGTGTGTCCCCTCCCCCTCCGGCCTTACGCCCTGTGTTGCCGGGTAGGCTCCGGTTCCCCGCGACCCCGTATGGGACAAGCGGTTCTGAAAATGCATGCATGCATCTGTTTCTGTTTTTTCCCCTCTGTATTACACTGTCTAATTTATTTAAGTTATAAACTAATATATACTCATTTCTTTCTTGTTTCCCTACAATAAGACCTGAGGAGGCCGGCTGGCCGTCACACAAGCACCCCATGCTGACTGAAGCCGATGACCAACCATCATGATGGACGAGACGTGTCTACGTGAACTGGGAAATCAAGTTAACATCCATCAACAATGATATTATTTGTTGTAAACTGACTTAGAAGTCTTGTTTAATCTAGAATGCCCAGGAGGGGTGTGCAACCACAGTCACTTGGACCCCCAGGGGTTTTTTTTCTCCCTTAACTTTCAGTTGGACGTTTTATGTTCCTTTCCTCCATGGCCAGTAGGCATACGTATAGCTTTAATAAATGCATGGATAATGTATTACACTAGTGTGCAGTCAACTGTCATCTTTCTTTCTTTGCCTTATGCCATTATTCAGCACTGTGTCCTGTGTGAGAAGAGCACTCTATAAAAATAAACTGAATTACATTGAATATTAAGGGGCAGCTAGTAGTATAGTAGTTAGAGCTGTTAGGTTTGGACCCAAAGGTTGCACGTGTGAATCCCACATGCAGCTGTAGTACCCTTGAGCAAGATACCTACCCTCAATTGTTCAAGTAAAATAACTCAGCTGTATAAATGGGTAAATAATTGTATGTAGCTTAATATTGTAAACCGCTTTGGAGAAAAGTATCAGTTGAAAGACTCATGAAGAACTATACACACACACACACACACACACATTTTCAGAACCGCTTGTCCCATACGGGGTCGCGGAGCCTACCCGGTAACACAGGGCGTAAGGCCGGAGGGGGAGGGGACACACCCAGGACAGGACACCAGTCCATCGCAAGGCACCCCAAGTGGGACTCGAACCCCAGACCCACCAGAGAGCAGGACTGTGGTCCAACCCACTGCGCCACTGCGCCACCGCACCCCCCATGAAGAACTATATATAAAATAATACTTTCTGGGAACATCAGCAGAGTAAAAGCATTAATGTTACCACTGTAACGGTATAACTGGGATAACACTAATAGTATACCAGTGTGTGATATTCTTCCCATATGAACACAAGCTACTAAAGATTCTACTCTTTGAAAACATCAACAAAACAATCCATACAAGCACTGCTTTCCCAAGAAGAATGTCACTGAGGTATGCATCAAACCAGGCTATTGGGCATATATGCTGCATTCCTCAATACAGAAAAAGAGTAAATTTCTCACCTTGGCAATAATCTCCAGGCCTTTGATCAGGTCAACCCACTCCACAGTAACTGGGTTCTCCCACACCTTGACCTTGCCACTCATGAGGTAGCTTCGGGCCTCAACAGCTGCCTTGCGGTCCTCATACTCCCGTCCTGGAAACGGAAGCCACGGTTTTAATTCTTCTTCCGATCCTTGGTACAGGATCACCTCAACCAGGCCCTCTGAAAGGCAGGAGACATGTATATGTACAGACCTGCAGACACTAGCATGTAGTCACCTACCGGTCATGGAGATTTTACCCTGCCACAGCTGCTTTTAGTTTTGTAAAAAAGTAAGCTGACTTTCAAACTCACTGATATATCTGTAGTGATAACTGCTGCACTGCAACTGTACTGCTGCAGCTTTTGTTTTAGGTTTTGTTTGTAATAAGAATGCTGTCTATTAATGTTACTAGAAAACCAAGCACTGCAGGGCTCATTCAGCAATTTGAGATTTTTCTACATTGGAAGCACACACTAAAATCGAAAGGTGTATTGAACATACACTGGGTTTTTATCATTGTGCAAAGACCCCCAATGTTCATCTAGATATTTACCCAAAAACCTGCTGTGTTGTCAAACTGAGCTCAGCTGAAAATGTCTTAGTATGCCCAACAATATTTGCTGTTCTGATGAATCAGTAAATGTACTAAACTATTTCCTAACCTGCTACTTTGTCAAAGTCCTCCAAGGTCATATCTCTGGTCTTGTTTTTTGGAATTGATCCAGCAAATAAAAATTAATTTGCAATGAAGATGCACCCAACCAAGTATTTACCTGATAGGATTTCATAATTATCACACTGAAAACAAGAAGACTGGACAGAAAAGATGATTTAATGCTGGAGTTAATTCAGGAGAGCAGGCTCACAATTTCAGCGGAAGTTAAAGAAAGGCTAAATGGATAATAACACTAAACCTATCAACCATTACAACAAGCAGCACAGTAGTTAAGCACATAGACTTCAAACCTAAACGTTGCTGTTTTAAGCATAAGGAGGGAGCCTGCCGAAAATACTAAAATTTCAGTAGTAAAATAACTATATAAACAGATAAGTCAGTAATTTTTTAAAAATGTGGTTTTCATAGATGTGCATTTGCTTACTTCTTCCCCTAATTTTAATGTATGGTATGTATGCCAGAGGTCTGAGTCAGTACTAAGAAGGGGCGTAGCCAGAACTTTTTTTAGGAGTGGCCAGGTAAAACCCAGTGATTTCATTGGGGTGGCCAGAAAAAAAAAAATATTATAACTGACTATGACATGCTATACCAAAAGCAAATTCTATAAATTCTACACAATTTATTACAAATGTACACAAGAAATTACAGTGACAGTACTTAGAAATGTCTGTAAAAACATTACAATATCATTTAATACGATCCTTATTCTACACACACACACACACACATTTTCAGAACCGCTTGTCCCATACGGGGTCACGGGGAACCGGAGCCAACCCGGCAACACAGGGCGTAAGGCCGGAGGGGGAAGGGGACACGCCCAGGACGGGACGCCAGTCCGTCGCAAGGCACCCCAAGCAGGACTCGAACCCCAGACCCACCAGAGAGCAGGACTGCGGTCCAACCCACTGCGCCACCGCCCTTATTCTACATTATTTGTATATTTAGATGCTAATGATGTAAATTGGGTGAGGTGTTCAGCAGTTCGCCGAGCTTGGCATTTAGATTGCAAACGTTTCATCACCAGTCGAGGTGACATCATCAGTGCACAAACTGCTGAACACCTCAATCAACAACCCAAGCTACAAAGACCACCAATCTTCTCGATAATGTAAATTGGGTATTGGAAATTATTTTTTTTTTTGTTTGCAGATACAACATATGTAACCTACAAACCTGGTGGGCAATGACTGACTACATGAGTGTTTTTGATTATCTCTGATTCAGGTCTGATGTGTGTTCGTCTCTGTAGAGCTTCTCCACAAGGTCCTCTATGACTGTACTCTGCTTCCTCCTTGTCTCTCTTAGCAGCACACATTTCCGCTGCTTCTTCCCTCTCTGTACCATTCTTTTCCCCTGCCTCTTTGTCATTTTCAGTTTTACTGCTACTAGTCCTCAGTTTGTAAAAAAGAAAAGTATCTTCCTATCTTCCCCTGCTTTCTTTTTCATGCTCTACAGTGTAAAACACACCTATCAAGAAGCACTTATTATTATTACATGAATAGATACTTACAAAAAAACAGCGACAGGCTCATAATGTAAGCGTATGATGTGGTAACGTTGATGTGGTAACACTATTTTTAAAAATTAGCTAGTTAGCAGCTGCAGTAATTTTAGCTAACATTAGCTAAGTTGTGCGATATTAGCTAACATTTATTTCTCATGATGAAACATTGCAGTACCTCAACTTCAACAAACTTTCACGAAATGGTAGTGAAAAGGTAAACAACAAATTTTACTCTCCTGATCACCGTATCCTCTTGCGTTGCTCACTTGCGCTGGACATGGCCAGAGTAACGGTACCGAAATTGAATTTTACCGCTTCTACACACACAGGTTTGTGCCGTGCGGGCGGTTTGCAGCTCTTCAGCCTAATAGCACCGCACACTATGCGCGTCATACAAGTCTGAGCGGCGAAAAAAGTCACCTGTGAGTGTGGTCAGAGTGTTTTGCACAACAGGGGTGGCCAGCAGGGGTGGCCAGAGGGGTGGTCAAGCTTCAGTTAGGGGTGGCACTGGCCACCTATGGCCACCACATAGTTATGGCCCTGGTCCTTACAAGCTTTACAGCCTGCTGAGCTGCCTCCTTGGTGCAGAACGTGATGAAGGCATATCCCTGGTTCTGCCCTGGACAACGAGTCCATCATCAGGCACAAGTCCCTGATGGGACCTGCCATCTCAAAGACAGGAACCAACTCCTCTTCATACAAATCCCTTGGAATCTTTCACATAAATACCTACATAAAAAGCAAAGCAAAACAGTCAAGAAATTAGGAAAAAAAAGTCAAAAACTAAATTTTATCACAGATGCAAATGCCATTTTTAATGCTCTGCTGAAAAATGTATGTGAAGTTAAGATACTTTGCTTTCAGTAGAGAGCATACTGTATTGTTCATGGGCAGAGCTAAAAACTAATTTGTCATAAAGACAAGACGAACTATGATTTGCAGACATGCTCCCAACCCTAAGCGAGTCTGGAGTCCTTCCTTTAGTAACCTTGAACAAAGTACTTCATATGAACAAAAACTATCCCTCTTGCAGTCAGGTAAAACTGAATTAAGGCATCTTGTCGGGAAAAAGACACATTGTTATTTTATTACTGTTTAGGAAAATGACAGATGAAAACTGACATCACCAGAGAGGACTCTTGAATCTTCTATTCATACAAAATTGAACAATGAAACACCACTCAAATGTGACGCCTTGCCTCAGTGCCCATTCCACAGGCCCTGAAAACACCGCCTCTGATGGGGGTCCCCCATACTTCCTCTGTCCAGTGGTGACATCCAGGGTATATCTTGTTCTCTCCAGGAGAGCCTGTGGTGAAGTGTGACATTTGATGACATCAGGATCTAGGCTGGCAGAGACCTTACAACAACCCGTAAGCGAAATGTACCTTTCCTCTAGAGGCCATAGCTTTTCCAAAGAGTGTCTCTGAGAGCATTCCAAGCAGTTCCCTCGGCTCTGGAAACATCCCATCTGCAACAAGACCATAACTCACCATTATTTTAGATTCATGGGGGCCCTTGGCAGACTCCTGCTCTTTGCTCCCATGCTTCTCTCTCTCCCTGTATGTTTTGATGACACCACAAAGAAAACTACTTTTATTCTGAAAGAGAAACACAGTACCGCAAGACCAAAAACAATTGTTACTAATTTAAACTTTCTTTTACTCAGATTGAGGCAGTGGAGGAGAAAACACCTGTACATGTGACAAGTCACTCTCCATGAAGTAGCAAAGCACACAGAGGGCTCCCTCCTCACTGAACTAGATGAGTTCAGTGGTAGTAAGTTAAATAAATGTTATTATTTTTTTGTTATAGCTATATCCAAGACTTCTATAGAACCTACCCAGTGGATAAATCCAGGCATATAATATATTATTCATTGTTTGGCTTCGCAAACAAAGATTTAGGAAGGGGGCTGCCCACGTCTGCTGCAAGCCTGATGATGTTGCTCATGGATGCGGGTGTGCCCTTCGAGCTTGCGCAGTGGAGTTTTTAGGTGGAGTGCAGTGTGTGCAGTACTGGCCCCAGCCTTTACACCTGGGGTTCATCTGCCATGGTCTAGCAAGCTGGGACAGTGACAGCGGGGTCCCCGGATCGTAGGTGTTATATCGGAGTGTCCTTCTCCTAGATGGATGGCCTGACAGGGCTCACAAGCTTCATCTGCCTGGGTTTGGAGTCAGAGTTGTCCTTCTCTTAAGCTGGCTGCCAACCAAGGCTAACGAGTCCTGCCTGCACATCTAGTTATACTGCCAAACACTCGGTCATGCCATGATATCACAAACTCTATGAAAATGGGGGGGACCGAGGAGAAGGTGTTGCTACAGACGCAGTAGTGTAGGAGAGGCCCTTTGCAGGAACCTCCTGCCTGGCAGGCCAGACAATGGCCACACGGCGATCACTACACTGGGAAGGAGACACAATCTATTGCGCGAGCACTTTCCCTAGGTGAGCGGGATGTCTGGCCCAGACCTCGCCCCCCACCATATCTATTATTACAGTCCTACTAATTGCATAGATAGCAAAGAAAATAGCAGGCCTTGTGAATGTAGTTTGACCGCAGGTTCCTACCGCAACAGCTGTAAACACAAGATGAACAATATGTGCCCTGTAGGGGAAAAAAAAGCTATGTAACAAGTAATATTCTGTAAAAGGAAAAAGTATAACATTTATTTAAAAATAAAGGTTGTATCATATCTGACTACATTGCCAATGAGCTACAAAGACTTCCTGGAAGATCCCAAATCATGCTTTTCATATGATCCAATTAAGTAATCCAAAAAGTACAAGTTTGAATATCAAACAATTAACAAACCAGTCAATGCAAATTCAGCATTAGTGTCACATACTGTAATGCAGAGGGTTGAGATATAAAGTAGCCTAATGGAAGGTGATCAGGACTAGTCTGTCCTGAGGTAAATGAAAAAAATGTCAATGTAATATATTTGTTCAACAGGAAGGCCTTCCACCAGCATCGATGTGCAGGGATCTAACATAATAGTACCCCACTGTAATCAGAACCGTCGATAACGCCCTGAGGCCTGCAGAAGTACATCTGACAAAACAGCTGGACTCGTTTAGGTAACGAATTTAGCCGAAAGTCAATTCCCACGTAACTCAGAAACGAAGGCTCGAAGGGTCAAAGCAGAAGGTAAATTAACGTGAACATCACATGATAATGCGCACATAACACATCACGACACGAGCACATTTGATTTTTGATTTTAAGCCAGACAACTCGGGAACAGTCACTGCTTAACAAAACGCTTTTGTTACAAAAACACCAAGGTGCTAGTAGAAACCGAACACTTCTGAACGAGCTAGAGGAGCGAACCTAAACTCGCGACAGAAATTTAAAGCGCGAGTTGTGCGGCAGTCTGCACCCCCGCCGAACACTACACGGGATATCCGACGATGCTAAAATTACTGCGTACACCGCGCCGTTAAATAACCTGGATGAGACGCAGCAAAAGGTAGCCTCTGGAACACTCAGGTTGTCGGCCGCTGCCTAAAAAAAAAACGGAAAGTTGTAATCGGTGTTTCACAGCAGGAACGACTCCGTCGATACCCTTCACGTCTATTGCACCTAATAGCGTGGAGAAAATAATCGTACAGACGAACCGGGGGCGGAGGGGTCAACTTCACCGCCAGGGCTGAAGATCAGTGCGTCAAGTATGCGAACATGCGTCAGTAACGAGGCTACGCGTTGGACGAGAACGCTCATGTAGCCCCACTAGCGAGTTTCGATGACGGTTTTACGGCTTGATTAATTGGGACTTTGCAAGGTTTCTATCTTAAAAGCATAACTCAAGGCAGATAGTGTTCAAGAAACTGAGGGAAAGTTATGTGTTTTAGGAAAACACGTTTTACCTCTTAACTGTTATTGAACGCCTTGGCGCAGCAAGTGTTTCCAGTTGTTTTTTTTCAAATTAATATAACATTACTAAATAAGTAACATTGTTTCATATAATCCTAAGCCTTAGGACACGACCTGTAATTTGAATATACCAACGATTTTAAAAACGACAAAGGTGTTCAAAATTAGGTAAAAACTGCTTATTTTGCACTTTGATCCTTTTAATAAAAGGTCTTTTACAAAATAGGCAGAAACTTTTGACTTCCAGTCCAGCATACTTTTTTTGCCAGCTGTGCATTCCTCCAGTAGAATCTTCGGTGGGAGGGAGGGAGAATCACAGCCAAAACATAGTTGCAGTTTCCCAAAAATAGTACAAGTTATTTTTATTAATTCAGGCATGTACAATCACACAAAAAGTGCAGTGTTGAAGACAGCAGCACAGGCTATTGGCAAGGACAAACACAGAGAGCCTGGTGTGCTGGCTGCTCAAGAGCTCAGTCATCATGCTTGAGCTTCCTGATCTTGCCCTTGTGACGGTCAATCTCCTGCTGTAGGCGTTCAATCTCCTTCTTGTGGTGGTCAATCTCCTCCTCGTGGTGCTTCCGGAGGGCAGCCAGCTGTTCCTGTTCCTTGCGTCTGCAGGGGTGAAATGGGCTTTCTGAGCAGGCTTGAATTATGCACCAACACCAGAGAGTGGATCTACTAACTGGAATTTCCCAATTCCCTATTTAAGTTATAATGAAGTGTCTGATTTTGGTCAAGTTCAAAGATAAAAATGCAGGAATATCTACTTACTTAAAATATCTCTCTTCCTCAGCTGCTCCTTTCTTGCCCAAGGCTCCTCCAGCCTCCCTTACTGCCCCACCTCCACCACCTCCTTTTCCTGCTCCTTTACCCAGCTCACCCAACTGAAGCCCAGAGAATAGCACAGTGCTACAGCTTAGCAGTGTAAACAAGTGGCATACCAACCATATTAAGATGGAAAAACACAGTGAAGTGCAAAAAAAAAAAAAAAAAAAAATTTATCTGAGGCTTTCCTCCAAAACAACTTACAATATTGATTTACTTGCACTGATTTGCCACTTAATACAGCAGGGCCATTTTTACTATGTCAGTCTAGGGTAACTAACTTGAATAAATGTAAATGTTCTGCTGTAGTATTCTTGATCATTTAGCAGACATTTCTCAAAAGCAATGTGCATCTCATAGAAAATACAATTTGTGCAGTACCTGAACTTGTCTCTTTCAAGAGCTGGGCATCTCTAACCACTCTGCCCCCATGCTATGTTTGTTTAATGAAGGGGAAAAAAAAAAATTTAGGAAGGTGGTTAGGAATTGTTGCTATTCAGATAAACTTTTATGGAGTCACTCGTGTGATGTACATCAGTTCATATGATGGAAAGTAACAAATTGACTGTACTTTAGAATCACATCTGGATCTAAGTCTTTCTTTCTGCTAATGTAATATACACATTGTATTTTCTATGAGATGTGTTGCTTTGGATAAAAGCAAAAAACTAATAAATGCAAATGTTGTACTGAAATATTTAGCTGAGGACTCTCAATAACTTAGTCACTGAATGTCCTAGGTGAAAAGATGAGTTAGTGTTGTTAGTAAATTTTGTTTATATAACCTTACTGCTTCTCATCTCACACAAATAAATCATTTCCTTTTCTATTGATCACTTATTGTATGCATATGGCATAAGATTAAGGAGTTGGTTTATAAAAAAAAAAAAAGAAAAACAAAGCTTCTACCAAGGGACTGGCACTGACACAACAGTGCTTCACATTCTGAATCTTATTAGAAGCGTAGTCTCGGCAATCAATGACAGAACATTTTTTATTTGACAAAGACAAACCTAAAACTAATACAAGAATTTCTAGGAGGTCTATTATTATTCAGAAACATTTTTGAAATGTAACCCCGTGCACTGAGTCTTTTACAAGTGTCGCTGTGTGTACTCGCTAGTAAACTGGTGTAAAATTCATGTGCCACAGTCTAACTTCGTGCGTTTGCGTCTCAGCTCTCCTGGACACCGGCGACACTCAGCCTGCCATTCCTATAATTTATGGCATAAAGCACGGAAAGTTAAATCACAGCCAGGTAAGTGTGTGAAAACAAAACAGTATTGAAAACATCGCACAAACAACAGCGGGAGAGGCCTAAGCCTGTATATTCAGCCTGGTGCTACTGCCTAAATTTACAACTATTTCGTTTAAATCTTTGCGCTAAAAGCGCTCCAAGACCGGTAACAGACTGTTCACTACCTGATCCGAGGACATTCTGAGCTGGGAGGCCACAAATCCCCTAAAATTGATCCTCAAAAGCCGAGCCATGACTGCACACAACCCGTGCTCTCGCAGTGTCCTTGTGTTTAAAAGAATTCCGAATTGGTGGCCACCCGAATGCGAACTCAGAGTTACGAGTTATCTACTTCCGGGTAAGCATAACATATGGAATTAAATAACCCTGCTGGTGTGCTCTGAAAAGCGCAGATATTGTATAAAGGAGCTAATTAGACAGTACTTTTGTAAACTATTAGTAAACGTACAAAGAAAAATAATTTGTGGAAAGTAGTAGAAAATTTGCATACGAATACTGTACAGTATTATACGAAGATGAACGCCGTGAAACGTCACAGTCGGCTTCTTGACTTGTCGCTGAAAGAGGGTGAGGTGCAACAGGACACAACACAAGTAGTGTTTGAGAACCCACAGAAAGTCTGTGCTTCAAGTCATGTAAACGGAAATCTCAAGAAGAAGACACATTTTCATATTTACATTTAAACTAACTAGGTTCCTGTTATTTAAACACTGATTAGATAATTGTTTTACGGTGAAGTGGATGGCAGATATCTTTGCTGAATTTACACCACCCTGAAGGCTGAAGCAGTATGAGTATTTCGCAGCATTTTGTGTCAGAGACAGCTAGAACATACATTACGTCGTTTTCTTTGTCATTGAACGGCTGAGACCACTGTATCAAGTGGCTGAATAATGTGCACAACAGCCCATCTCAATTTTTAACGCAATGTTTCCAATAATTTCGAAAAACTGGAAATACAGGACATTTGCATGACAAATGATTTGCATGTACTGTTTAATATTGGTGTATATGTTTTATGGGTTGTATATGAACAGAAAAATTAACAGAAGAAATTTATGTTAACCTGGATAGTAACACTACTTAATTTTGGGGTCAATTCAACCACAGAGAGAATGCAATGTTAAAAAAAGCAATAACACAAGTTCAGGTACATAACAGAAATGTCCAAGCTCTTGTCCAATAGGCAAACTGACTATTTACAAATTTGCAATGTATAATACCATCTCAGGGGGTGTGCAGTGACGCAGTGGGTTGGACTGGGTCCTGCTCTGCGGTGGGTCTGGGATTCGATTCCCACTTGGGGTGCCCTGCGACGAACTGGCGTCCCGTCCTGGGTGTGTCCCCTCCCCCTCCGGCCTTACGCCCTGTGTTGCCGGGTTAGGCTCCAGCTCCCCATGACCCTGTATGGGACAAGCGGTTCAGATGGCGTGTGTGTGTGTGTGTGTGTAAGTGTGTAATACCATCTCAGCACACCCCAGCCAACAGGACAACCAGGCATGGACCTCCCCAGAATCCAGAACCCAGGCATAAAGCTTCACCAAAAGGGCCCTGGCTTCACAGGATGGTAAGGCAAACAAACTGTATACAAATTAAAATATATGCATGACAACAGGACTGCCAGAGGCAGACAGACATATCCAGATTTGTTTGTGAAAGCCTCTATTGAGTCAGCTGTACCCTCAACACAAATCAGAGAAAAAAAAGCATATGCAAATCTATTGCATTTGATCTTATAGAGTTCATGAACAATTAGATAGTATTCATGTTATGTAGCCAATGGATGACAACACACACACACACACACACACTTTCTGAACCGCTTGCCCCATATGGGGTCATGGGGAGCCGGAGCCGGCAACTCAGGCCGTAAGGCTGGAGGAGGAGGGGACACACCCAGGATGGGATGCCAGTCCATCGCAAGGCACCCCAAGCAGGACTTGAACCCCAGACCCACTGGAGAGCAGGACCCAGTCCAACCCACTCCACCACCGCGCCCCCCTCAAATGGACAACAGTTAGCTTAATATTCCTGTTTTGTAGGTGCAGTATATGCCAACAAAACTACAATCATGCTATAGAGAAGCTGTTTCAGTAACACTGCTTGGACAGATGATGGCACTCTGTAACCAGGAGTACCATCAATGTCCATAGACCCGTGCTTGTCAAACCCCTGCCATTGAGGCCCCTGCTAAACTAGTGTTTGCCTGATACTGCCTTTTTAATCAAAAAATACATAAGTGTATAGATGAAGTTCCTTTATTAAAATGCTAATATGTATTGAAAACTGCTTGGGGTGTCTTGTGATGGAATGGCATCCCGTCCTGGGTGTGTCCCCTCCCCCTTTGGCCTTGTGCCCTGCGTGGCTGGGTTAGGTTCCGGCTTGCTACGGACTCACTTGGGACAAGCAGTTGTTGACATTGGTTGATTGGTTGGTTGATTGGACTTATAGCTAAAGGACATATAGTGGGACTAGTTATTCAAAGAAATAATTTGAACTAATGGAAAAGGTTTATGTGGTTTGAGCACTCTTCAAATATCTCAGTAATCAAAACTATAGATATTTTTGAAACAAAATGCAATTTTTAGTGTTGGATCTTAAAACAAAACATTTTGAATTGAATTGAACTGAAGACTCTATTGTCATTGTATATTACAGTGGTACTGCCTGAGTTCGTTAGACAACAATATAATATAAAAATTAAACAGTTTAAAGAAACAACACAGTGAATAAATACATAAATAGATAATACAGTATAATACAATATAATACAACATAATACAATAAAAATTAAGCAGTGCTTAGCTGTTTCACAGCTCTGGGGAAGAAGCTGTTCTTCATTCTTGTGGCGTGTGAGTGAATTGTCCTGTATCGCCTTGCAGAGGGAGGTAGTTTGAAGACGTGGTATGCGGGGTGAGTGGAGTCCCTGCTTTTGGAATTCTCTATGTACATTATGAAAACATCATACATGGCAGTATAAGAACAAACACATGGAAAACAAATACAAAATTGTACAACGGAAGATTTTCTTCTGTGCAGAATTTTCTTCAAAAACTTATTTTGTAATCATAAAAGACAATATGTTTTAAATAAAATATAATGCACACAGTGGGGGGGCGTGGTGGCACAGTGGGTTGGACCATAGTCCTGCTCTCCAGTAGGTCTGGGGTTCAAGTCCCGCTTGGGGTGCCTTGCGATGGACTGGCGTCCCATCCTGGGTGTGTCCCCTCCCCCTCCGGCCCTACGCCCTGTGTTACCGGGTAGGCTCCGTGACCCCGTATGGGACAAGCGGTTCCGAAAATGTGTGTGTGTAATGCACACATATTTGCTTTTGTAACCTTAAATTCTGAGATAAAAGACATTGCTCAGAACAACTTGCAATGCATCTGCAGGATTAAAGTGTTGTGAGAAGGGAATGACATTCTTGCACAATAGGGCAGCTGGTAGCATAGTGGTTAGAGCTGCTGCCTTTGGACCCACAGCTTGTGGATTTGAAACCTGCCTCCAGCTGTATGCAAGGTCATACATACACATATTGTCTGAGCTGCTTGTCCCATTTGGGGTTGCAGGGAGCCAGAGCCTAACCTGGCAACACAGGGCATAAGGCTGGAGGAGGAGGGGACACACCCAGGACAGGATGCCAGTCTGTTGCAAGGCACCCCAAGAGGGACTCAAACCTCAGACCCACCAGAGAGCAGGCACAAGCCAAACCTGCTGTGCCACTGTGGCCCCTTTTGATGCAACCCTTAAGTCAAATTCACTTTGGCTAAGCAATTCCATAACTCATTTTTTAACCATTTTGATGTTCACTGTCTTAAATGTTTGGAATCATTGTCTTGCTGCATCACCCAGCTGTGTTTTAACTTTGACTCAGACTGATGGCCTGAGCCCCAGACCCACTGGAGAGCTGGACCCGGTCCAACCCACTGCGCCGCTGCACCCCCTTGTATGCCTGGTTTTTATTCTAAATTGTTCTGCTAGAATTGCCCAGCTGTGTAAATGTTTAAATAATTGTAAGTAGCTTAACAGTGTAAGTGGCTTTGGAGAAAAAATGTCAGCTAAATGAATATATGCAAATAGTGTGGTGCTCCATACCAGGGGCCCTCATTGTAACTCAATTTTCACATGGTGCCACAGCATTTTCTGCTCAGGGTTTATTTTGAGGTACAGTTGGTACTGTTGCAGGCAACATTTTTTTAAAATATGTGGGAATATCCAGTAATATGTAGGGCCAGCTGCAGTGCTCTTTTTCAAGGACATTTATCAACCTTGAATTGATACAATAAAAATTACCCAGCTGTATACATAAATCATTGTATGCAACTTAAGACTTCATGGTGCTTTGGAGAAAAATGTCAAATAAATAATTATAAATATGATACAATAATCTTAGGATAAAGGCAAGTTTGCAAAGACAATCTGGATCAACTTCAAAGACTTCCTGTCTGGTTATAACTTAATCAAACCCACCCTTTCTTTAATTTCTCATCTACCTACTTTTTGTGGTGCAATAGGAAAGAGTTTCCTTGGCAACCATGAAATGCAGCAACTAAAGGTCATGCAGTGCTGTACAGTAACACAAAGGAACGAGTCACACATGTACTTTGGACTAACAAGCAGAAGACACCGTGTTAATGAAAGGGAGCAAAGAATCGGAAGAACCAGTGTGAACTTAGCAGCATTTGTCTTTTTCTTTCATAGTATTTTTTTTTGACATAAGTTAGAGTGATGCTCCACTGCACACCTCTGTGGTGCTTTTTTTCCACAGATACATGCGGAAAAGGACACAGGTTTGTGTGGGAAGTGGAGGATTTCATTTAAAAGGATCCTTCACCTTTATTTGCAGCTCAGAGACCTTGCCTTTTGTAAGGAACAGGATATGGGCTGTTCTTGTGACACTGCAAGTGACACAGCGTTGAGTAACTTTATCCAGGAGATGCTGACCTTGTTTCCTGTTGATCTTATTCACACCTTCAGACAATTTAGCTCTTCTTGTTAATTTAGCATTGTACAGATATGTTGAGAACGGAATTGTCCCACACTGAAATATGATCCATATCCTTTTACTCACTTGTTCACTTCCATTTACCACTTGCTTAAGTCAGGGTTGTGAAAGACTGGAGCCTATTTTGGAAGCACAGAGCACTAGGTTTGTCAGGGCACAGTCTGCACAGCATGCCAATCCATTGCAGAGCTGTATCTTTTACACTAATGTAAATATTGTAATTCATTATTTCATTCTAAATTTTCTAATTTATATTTTTTTACTACTTTGGTCTTCTGTGAGAGGAGATCCTTCAATTAAAATCCAGCAAACAGATAAACAGAAATAACCGTATGTTTACTGAAGTATTTATTAATTTATTCAGCACTTATCTTAGTTGTTCTTACTTTAATACGTAACATTTCTTATAGACATCCTACTTGGTCAGTTGCTTCATCTAACATTGTGAATGTGTTCTGTCTTCAGGATGAAGCACAATATAAAAAAATTATTTGTATTGAACTATATAAATGGCCTGGTTATTATTTCATTTTAGATATATTATTCTGATTTATTTGTGTAAAGGTTCTGTGAGTTGGCATTAGCTAGTGAATAAATGCAGAGCTTGTTATTCTTACTTGCTTGCAGAAAATGAGGGAACAGCCGGTTTGCATGGTGCACTTGATGAGACCGAATGAGAAGGCTTATTATTTGCACGTGCCGCGGTAAATGCTCATGTCACGTCATGGTTATTAACATTGCTTCCTGGCGCTGCTTGGGGCACAGCCATTCTTTCAGCTCTGTTCTATGCCGAGTCAATCTGCAGTTATTGAGTTTTACTGCATGCTGTGCACGTTTCCATGGGGACACTGACGATGGAAAGAAAGCTGGATTTTTCCAGCGTTTCCATGGCAATCTTCATCATTTAAGGTATACCGGATGTTCCTTTATCTTTTCTTTAGAACATATGATTAAGTATTTTTTTACATTATCAGTTTAAAAAACTGTTCATGTACAAACAACATCTACAATCACCAGAATCTTGCAGCTTTTCTCATACTGCTTGACTGTTTTATTACATATACATTGATTTACATTTACATTTACTCATTTAGCAGATGATTTTCTCCAAAGCAACCTACATCTCATAGAAAATATAATTTGTGCATTACATTAGGAGAAAGAGACATAGTTGCAGACATGTGATTCTGATGTACAGTTAGTTTGTATCTTTCCACCATATGCGTTTTTCCACCATGTGTCTTTTGTACCATTACTAGTACAGAAAAAACATCTTTCCAATATAATAAACAAATATGCACAAACCAGTAATTAAAAACCAAACGTAAGAAATTCTTGAACTGTGCTGTGAAACAAGGTAGTGCAAAATTACAGTATTCATCTCCAAGAAAATGAAGTTGATGCATCAACAAAATCCCAAAGTCTGTAATGCCCAGTATGCCTGTTTTGGGGGGGGTGTGGTGGTGCAGTGGGATTGACTGGGTCCTGCTTTTCAGTGGGTTTGGGGTTCGAGTCCTGCTTGGGATGCCTTGCGACGGACTGGCGTCCTGTCCTGGGTGTGTCCCCTACCCCTACAGGCCTTAGACACTGTGTTGCCGGTTTAGGCTTTGGCTCCCCGCGACCCTGTATGGGACAAGTGGTTTCAGGTGATGTGTGTGTCTGTTTAAGATTCTTGATGCATAACAAAGTAATAAAGTGTAAGTATAAAACACATGAGCTAGTTTGTTCTGTCAAAATAACACTGAAAAGTGCTACTGAAGTTTATGGCATTTGATGTTACATAATGTATGAGGCAGCCCTTATGTATCTTGACGCACTTTTAGTCAGACAGTATCCCTGGAAAATAAATGTCTTTACATACATAGTGAGACTGATTTTCTCAATAACATTACATAAAAAATACACTCAACACACAAAATCATGTGCACAAATTGGTTGGCTATCATAGAAAGTTGTAGCTTTGTGGCCTGATTTTTAAAATTTACACAAATGTTTCTGATAACACTACATGGACTGTCTCTGTATTGTTATTTATTGTGGGTTTTTACACACACACACACACATTTTCTAAACCACTTGTCCCATATGGGGTCACAGGGAACCGGAGCCTAACCCAGCAACTGAGGGCATAAGGCCAGAGGGGGAGGGGACACACGCAGGATAGGACGCCAGTCTGTTGCAAGGCACCCCAAGCAGGGCTTGAACCCCAGACCCACCAGACAGCAGGACCCGGTCCAACCCACTGCACCACCACGCCACCGCACCCCCCATTGTGGGTTTTTAATTTAAGTTTAAGAATCTTCTATGTACTCTGAGAATATACTGATATACCTGAAACTTACGTGACAAAGATTTATTGTTTTTCAAACTGCAATGTTGTTTTAGGATCACTTGGAGGTGCTATAATGATGCATAGTGAGAGACAGAGGTCTGAATTAAAGTATGGTCTGGACTGCAAGTAGCTGTGAATTGCTTTTAGCAGGAACTCTGTGAAACTTTACTGCAGTATCACAGTATAACCAGTATCACCACTAGGGGCGCTGTGGTTTAAGATCAAAGGAAGCAGCCATATTTCCTGAGCATTAATTTTACTATTGGTGGCTCAGACCCATGACATGACTCACAAAGGCGGTTGTAATAAAATATCGTTGACTGTGTTTGAATGCAGAAGTACCGTGTGGGAGGCATCTCCAAACAGTTCAATTATACAAGCACTTTAAAAGAAAGAACAACACATTTCTAGCTTTAGTGTGAGCCCCTAAGTACCGCTTTTAGATTGTGGGGCCTCCCTTCAGCTGTTTACCTCAGTAAAAGGTGTAATTGCTGCAAATGGAAGTTAATATTCCACAGTAATTATACCACCTGAATTCCAGCCTCCAAGTGATCCTGTTAAAATGCCAAACATTGCAGAGAAGCAGGAATAATATGAACGAACATTCAGTGCAGCTTCTGAGGTTCCATCATATGGAGGACAAAATAATATGGAACTATTGTTTATATCTTTAATTATGTTATAATAATAAAGTTAATAAGTATATTGATAATATATGTTAATATTTTTCCTGTTAGATTTCATTGGGATTTTTGCTGCTCCATAAATGTACCTGTTGCATAGAGCAGACTGGAGACCCGGGTGCAGACCCAATTGCGGGATGGTTTATTGCAACGATACAAGGAGCAAAGCAATACTCGTAGTCGGGGAAAAGCATGGTTAAATCTGAGGCGAAAACATGGTTCAAGAGAAGAATCCAAAGATGTGGTCAATGAAGCAAAGCGAGGTTCGATGCCGTAGGAGACAGGAAAAGGGACAAGGAGACGGGTGAGGGAACAAGGAGGGAGATACACAGAAAAGGCCAGATAAGGCACTGTGGCGGTGCCGTGAACACAGGCGGGACAGTTGTCTCTAAGAGACTCCACAACTGGGGAACGGTGGACTGGTGCTCTCTATACCCAGCTGCGCTGATTGTGACCAGGTGCTTGTGGTTGTGCTGCGGGCGTAACATTACCTTTGAGAATAATATGCCTTCACTGCTGTTTTGAAGAGCAGCAATCACACTGGAGACTAGTTACTGTGTACAGTGACGGTCAGAAATTGACATGATCAAAGCATGTTGGGATCAGCAGGTACAGTGCTTTTAAGACTTGTCATACATCAGTAGTGCACACAAACATCAGAGGATGTACATCTTGAACATTTCTACATTTCTTGAACAATCACTAAAAGGGAGTACAGCACCCCCACTCTGTAGGCAGTGTGCTTTAGAATTAATTTTTCAAACACCTAACAACCTGAAATGCTGCAGGTGGTGCAAGGCAGCTCAGTGGTGTGGTAGGCCTACCTGCAGTGTAGTAAAAAAAAAAAAAAAAAAAAATCCTACCTGAAATAGGTGAAAACTAAGTTGCTTTGGTAATTATAATACTGCATTGGAAGGACCAGCTTCAAATCCCACTTCCTGCTGTAGTACCCTTTGTCAAAGTACTTACCATGAATTGACAAGTCATTCTGTTGTATGAATAGGTAAATCACTGTGAGTCACTTTGGTGGAAGGTGTCAGGAAAATGTAAATTATATGATCCGTTAGTCAGTGATGGTAATGGCATGATGCAAGTAAGTATATAGCTAAGCGCATAGCTCAAGCATGGTATTCTGCAGTAGCACAATGGACTGCTGGCCACTGTTCCTCATCATGCAGGCCTATGATAATTCCTAACAATAATCACTGAGATTTCTACAGCCTGAAGGCCAAACTAGTTTCTCCATTACTGCAAACGAGGCTCACATCTGACATTTTTACTGCACCAGAATTAATATGTGTGGTTTCCATGGCAACAGTCTTACAATGAATGATTTTGATCATCCTGCTGCTGTAACAGAGATCTGAGCTGACTTTTGCAGCAGAATTTTGTAACTCATTACTTCTGCTAATAAGTACTGGGGTCCCCTCTGAAGTCTTCTCAGTGTCCACTGGCATTGAATCTCTATTTTGGAAGGGAGCTGGTGATGACAGCACTGAAGACCAAGGGAAAAGTAGAATATTCTTCAAGCAAAGTGCAGTTTGTGTCCACTATGTAGGGAGGAAAGAGGGAAAGCTTCTCTGTCCTTCGTTCAGGAGGTGTCATTCGTGAGCAGAAAGAACATGTGGAGGACACTGAGGGTACAATGGGAAAACTTGGAACACAGGGAGAATACTGCAGACACAATGACACAAAGAGGACACCACTTGGTCCCTCAGTTAAGAGGATGTGTCAGATGAGCAGTGACTACTTCCTGCAAGCTCAAACACTTTGAAAGGGTCACAAGTTGTTGACTAACACATGCTTTGCTGACACTTTTAGCCAAAGCTACTTACCATATGGGGCCAGGTGAACAGCAGGGCTTTTTACTGTGCCAATTTCAGATGTTATAGCAGTAGTGGGGAGTGAACCAGTAACCTTCAGGATACTCCAAGTGCAGCAGTAAAGAGATTCTTGTATTTTAAAATATGAATTAATTTTAGAAATAATGTACTGTAAAAGTTACAGTAAATGTCTTAAATGACTTCAAATAACAGTTCATACCAGCAGTTAATGTTTGAATCCTGTTCTAAAATAGTGAATTTTAAATATTCTTGTAATAAAAATAACATACGACACTTCTGTTATACTACTGTCTGACAGTTTTTCCACCCTGAGAAACAAAGCACAAAAAACACAAAATCATGTAAAGAATGACAACCTAAATGATACTGAGTATGTGGTGGAGTTGGTCTCTTCATGTCCTCAGGCTTTGCAGTGTAATTCATGGGTTCTCTGTCCACATTGCGACAGCCTTTGACGTAATAAAAAAATTCAATAAATTAAAATCCATACAGTTCAGGCACTGTAAACAAACAACATTTTAAAACAGATGCTAATGTGCATACTGCACATAATGATAAGGCTGACAAAACACAGCAGGCAGGAGGTGGACGGATGGGTGGACAGGAGGACAGGTGGACACATGACGTAAAAAACAGCACAGAAGAATATGAATAGCGGCATTAAAAATCACACACACTTTAAACAAAACCGCTTGTCCCAAGTCAGGTTACAGCAAGCCAGAGCCTAAGGCTGGAGGGGGAGAAGACACACCCAGGACGGGACACCAGTCTATCACAGGGCAGCCCAAGTGGGACTTGAACCCCAGACCCACTAGAGAGCAGCCACAGGCCAAACCCACCACACAGCCACACCACCACACCCCCTCCATTAGAAATCCAAACTAGCAAATCCAAGTTCCCTCTTCAGCTACCAGCTGCTATAAAATCACAATTTTATTCAGGACTCAACAAAACTACTTCAATTAATTCTCATTTCCTCCTTTTTACCTGAATTTAAGCCATTAAAAATCCCACAAATTATTATCTTTAGTGAAAAGCCTTAGTGTTCCATGAATTTTGCTCCTCACTGGTTGACAAATAATTCAAGTTGGGCATCTTTAAGAGTGAAATTAAGAGAAATGCCATTTATTAAGAGTAATGACCATCAGTCAGAATCAAGATTTTTTTTTTTTTTTTTTAAGAGACTGTTTGTTGAAGGCTGTAATTCCATTTTCTCAAAATGAAACAAAAGCATTCCAATTTATAGTTTTACAGTGTATTTATGGACTATTATTTAGATTTGATAACTTTTAAAGGCTGAAAGTAAAGTGCATCTCCCACCACTCTCTTTTCAAAACAGCATTTAAAAATTCCTGGTAAAAATACAAATTTATAAACTAATTTCCATGAAGTCCATTTGATATTTTCTAGAACTGATGTTTAACAGAAAAAGCAGATTTGAATGGTAAGCAAGCAGTGGACTAAATATAACACTGAAAGATTTTACAAAAATAAAATGTAATCTCAAAAGTGGGACATTTGTAGATTACTTAATGATACTTGATGAGCCCTTCAGCTACATTTTTCCTTTTTAAGTCTTCATATTTACTTTATATAAATAAACAGCTTGTGGTTATTTTTCAATTCCATCTTTTGTATTATGCTGTATTTCAGTTTCCTTGATTGTTCCCCTGTAATGTCAATGCTTTTGCAGCAAAGTTGTCCCACATGGAAATGGAACTGAAGCTTTTTGAAGCATTAATTTTCTCTGATTCTCTTCTTGAAAAAAATAAATTGAAAAATTTTTTATTATTTACAAATTAATTATACACAAGTTATTGAAAAAGTGTATCCTGTGAAATCCAAACTCTTTCTTTTCCCCTCAGCACTTAATCTGAAATATATTTTTACTTTTTAACATATGCCACAAAACTAAAACTAACTTTGCAATAAAGTATCCTTTTTAGTAAACTTACTTAGTTACACTGCAGTAAAAATGCAATGGGAGAAAACCTTACCATGCCAAGGCAACAGCTCAAACCACTACACTCCCTGGTGCCCCAGGTTAATGAATATCATTTCAAATAGATATTTTTTTCATCCATTTTCAGCAGCAGCTTCATCTTCAGCCCTAGTCCTGCTGGTCTGCAGTGTTTGACACTTTTTCTTCCAGCTGAGACCTTAATCATTTTGCTGTGATTTAGCTATTCAATGAAGGGTTCTACCTTCAGTGGGGGATCCATAATGGCAGCCATCTTGTGGAAGTCATTAGGTCTGGTAAGTGCTCTGTATGGTTGTTTAATGACCAAGACCAGGTGCACCATATGTAGTAAAAATTGTTCCCTTCTCACATTCCAGGATACCCTCTTACATACTGCTAAACAATTTAAAGAGTGATTTTATGAACACCAGGATGAACTTAAATGCTTTCCACAACCTCTCCAATCACCAAATCTGAACATCATCAGAAGAAGAGCTGGTTATTTTCAGCAAAGTAGTGATAGGTGAACCCATGAGAGGTGATATCAGAACCAAGGGAAGAGGTGTAGGTGGAGAAGAGTACGGAGGCCAGCACTGAGGCCTGAGGAACATTAGCTGAAAGAGACTGAAGACAAGATGGGGATCTGTGCAACATCACCCATCAGGACATATACAAGTTTTCCTCAAATAATACAAATCTGATTATACAAATAAGGGAAGTAGGAGATTAAATATAATGTGAAACCTTCAGCACTTTGAGTCCTCAGCTCCATCAGTAATTGAGTTTATCTGAATAAAACTCATGGACATGTGTGTGACCAGGGTCTGGGTTGAAAGTAAAAGCATTAATGAAACTTACAGTGGTGCTTGAAATTTTGTGAACCCTTTTGAATTTTGTCTATTTCTGCACAAATATAACCTAAACCATGAACAGATTTTCACAGAAGTCCTTAAACTCGATAAAGAGAACCCAATTAAACTAATGAGACAAAAACATTATACATGTTCATTTATTTATTGAGGAAAATGATCCGCTGTTATATATCAGTATGTGGCAAAAGTATGTGAATCTCTAGGATTATCAGTTAATTTTAAAGGGAAATTAGAGTCATGAGTTTCAATCAATGGGATGACAATCGGGTGTAAGTGGGGGAGGCCCTGCCTTATTTAAAGAGCAGAAATGTGGGGCTTCATTGTCAAAGTCTGATCTTCACAACACATTTTGCGGAAGTCTGTCATGGTGTGACCGAAGGTGATTTCTGAGGACCTCAGAAAAAAGTTGTTGATACTCACCAGGCTGGAAATGGTTATTAAACCATTTATAAAGAATTTGGACTCCACTGTCAGGCAGACTGTGTACACATGGAGGAAATTTAACACCATTGTTACCCACCCAGGAGTGATTGACCAACAAAGATTATCCCAAGAGCGATGCGCATAACAATCTGTTAGGTCACCAAAAAAACCCAGGGCAACGATTAAGGAACTAGAGGCCTCTCTTGCATTGGCTAATGTCAGTGTTTATGAATCCACCATCAGAACAACAATGGTGTACATGGCAAGGTTGGTACTACTCTCCAAAAAGAACACTGATGCCCATCTACAGTTTGTTAAAGACCACATGGATCAGCCAGAAGGCTTTTGAAAGAATGTTCTGTGGATAGATGAGATCAAAATAGAAATCTTTTGGCTTGAATGAGAAGCGTTGTTTGGTGAAAGGTAAACACTGCATTGCAGCATAAGAACCTTATCCCATCTGTGAAACATGGTGGTGGCAGTATCGCGATTTGGGCCTGCTTTGCTGCCTCTGGACCCAGATGGTTTGCCATCATTGATGGTGCTATGAATTTTGAATTGTACCAGCAAATTCTACAGGAAAATGTTAGGGTAGCTATTGGTGAACTTAAACTTAAGAGAAAGTGGGTCATGCAGCAAGACAATGACTTTAAACACACAACTTGTTCTACCAAAGGCTGGTTAAAACAGAAAAAAGTTAATCTTTTGGAATGGCCCACTGAAAGTTCTGACCTTAATCCTATAAAAATGTTCAGAAATAGGTGAAAATTTATTGAAAGCAAAGGTTCTCATAATTTTGCAATACACAAATATCTAACATTGTATCATTTTCCTCAATAAATAAATTAAGAAATGTGTTTTTGTCTTGTTTATTTGGGTTCTCTTTATATACTTTTAGGACTTGCATGAAAATCCGACCATGTTTAAGGTCATTTATGCAGAAACCGAAAATTCTAAAGGGCTCACAAACTTTCAAGCACTACTGTATTCATTATTCACAGGGAAGAAGGGTAAGATGGCAGGGACAGCTGGTAGCATTGTGGTTAGAGCTGTTGCCTTTGGACCAAGGTCGCAGCTTTGATCCCCACCTCGGGCTATAGTATCCCTGAGCACAGTACTTACCCTAAAATTGCTCCAGTAACACTAACCAGCTGTATAATGGGGAAATACACACACACACACACACACATTTTCAGAACCACTTGTCCCATACGGGGTCACGGGGAACCAGAGCCTACCCGGCAACACAGGGCATAAGGCCAGAGGGGGAAGGGGACACACCCAGGACGGGACACCAGTCCACCGCAAGGCACCCCAAGGAGGATTCAAACCCCAGACCCACTGGAGAGCAGGACTGTGCTCCAACCCACTGCGCCACCACACCAATGGGGAAATAATTTTAGGTAAACTAACACTGTGAGTCATTTTGGAGAAAAGCATCAGCTAAATTAATAAATTTAAATGTAAGATTCACTTGGCACAAAACACAAGTCCACCAAAGGATATTATGCCTTTGTCCAAAGTGACTTAGTGTGTGAGGTTACGCACTAATCTCTGTACTGTGATTTACCTATTTATACAGCTAAGTAATTTTTACTGGGTCAGTTCAGGCTGAGTACTTTGATCAGGGTAATATAGCAGGAGTGGGTAGAAACACGGAACCTACAGCCTTATGACTTTAAGGAAACAACTATAGTGATCAAACCACATGCAGTTCTGTTAATGTCAATAAGTGCTGCTAACTCCTGTTATCTGATGTTCCCTGGTTCTCCCTTGTATTCTCTGAAAATGCCCCTGCGTGTTTTAATTGTGCCCTGGGGTAATTAGGGTCTCTTGACTGACAGGAGGTTGAGAAAATGTAATGGCACTTAACATCCACCTGGTGAACTGATATTAAATTTCTCTTTAATAACAGTGACTTCAGCCATTCATGAGTAATACTGAGGAGTGAGCAGCGAGTTCCAGTGTGTGTCATGTTCGAATCAAACACAGTGAAATGTGTGTGACTAAGTGCAAAGTTGGATGGATGAGTGTCCCATTGTAAGTAGTGTATCTATCAGCGTAAGTCACTGTAGCACGCCGAGGCTGCTCGGGGAGACAGGGGCAAAGCAGCCACAGCTGGGGCTGATTTCACTCCCTATTTCTTCCCCGGTGCCTAGCAGTAGAGAAAAGAGACCGAGGCGAATCCAAACCCGATTCCTGAGACGACGCCCGCGTCCCGACCGACCCGACTCTCCCAGCTCCCCTGACCAACACGAAACCTCTCCTTACGTGTTCCCTGGTCCCCCTTTCCCGTCTCCTTCCTTCTCCTGTCTAAGGGCAAATAAAAGCCCACAGCAACGGGCGACTGCATCTCCTGTCTCCTGCCTCGTCTCTTACAGTCACCTTGGTGAATAAGGTGTGTGGGCTGATAATACTACATAGAGTTCATTGGAAGTCACTTTGGAAAAAAGCATCTGCTAAGTAAATAAATGTAAATGTAATGTAAAGTGTTTGTGACACCAGTATGGGTCCTGCATCTGTGGACAAGAAGCAGTCACACACAGCCATGACAACACCCTGTCCGCTTCTACTGAAACACACAGAGGCTTCTTCATTATAGAGATATATTTTATTGCAAATTACAGTTATTTTGCGTTCAGAAAAAGGTCATACTGAGAGGAAACCTAAGAAATGAAAGAAAGAAGAACGGAATGAGTCAGACAAACCAACCTTTAGACAGGGGGCTCTGGGGCAGGAGAGGAGCACGCTGGAACAGCAGTATTGTAGCACATACCTTTCCTTAATAAATAAGAGAACACTATAATATTTGACAAGACAGCGGATTTTGAAAGAAGTATATCCAAAAACACAGTACAAAGATGTCTGTTAGTCAAAACTCAATCTGTGCAGCTTTGCTGATGTTCTACAATATGTACCAGTTAGAGTAGCTGCACTTGGTCTTAGTTTGCACCCAGACATAAATTAAATCACAGTTTCTACGCTAAGTATACATTCATATGGACCTCTGAATGATACTCTTTGTATTAGCTGTGGAAAATGAGAAAAATTATCACCAATATGATCGGTGGTATTTGGCCGAATGCTGTGTCAAAAAAGTGCTCAAACACGGAAACTGAACAGAGACATGGATCTGCCCAACCACCCTCTGTGGCACACATGGCATCATCGACACATTAGGATTATACTGAAATTTCTGCACGACCTGCAGGCCCTCAGCTGCTGTCTCACGCCTTTGGGACTCTGCTCAACTGGATGGTGTGTGCTCCCAAAATGCCCTGCTCCCCAGGATATAGCTGCTGCATGTCTCTAACCATCTGTGTTCTCTTCTGAGTTACAGTTAAGGGTGAACCCACTGTTTGTAACATAACATCTTAAGGTGAAAAAAAATGATCTTGAACAATGACATGGTAACAGGAATATTCAAAATCATTATCATCATCATCATCGTCATCATCATTTTCACAGTAATAATACAAACTGTAGAATTAATAACATGATATCAAGTCCAGGTCGGTTTTGCAGTCCCTCTGAACTTTTACAGAGTCAAGTTAAAAAGCCAAGGTAGACTTGGGAATAACCATAATAATAAAGTTCTCTTCAGCAGTTCCACTGCAGGCCACATAACAGAAGCAGCAACACTAAAGGCAGTGTGTCCATCTCAAACAGTCCCAAAGAGGAAGTGTGTCATCGAGGTCCCGGCAGTCCAGCGCAAGGTGGACAGAAACCACGTGAGCGTTCACTTCAGGATCTCCTTCTGACAGCTGGAAGACGCCACTACAGAAAGCTAGAGCAGCCACCGACGGGCCGCGGGAAATGCCCACACGCGACAAGTCGGAGAGAGGAAATGGACTGGTGTGCCGGCTGATTACCGGAGTCCAGACTAGAGAGTGCAGGAAATTCCTGACGGAAAAACCCGGAACAGATTGCAGCCATGCCCCCTTGCAATTCACCTTCCATCAATGATACCACACTATTCCTTCCTGTCTTATTTTAATACTGTCTTTTCACAGATGACATTGCTTTAGTTTGTGTTGCAGAGTGGAAGTGAGACAAGCAACGCAGCCTGTTCTCTCAGTGGTTTAGGTTGCTGGGGGGTCTTCGGCCTCTGCTACCTACTCTCCGCCTGGTTCCATTCCTCCTTGCCTGTGATTTCGACCCAGGGTGAAATGATGAGAAGACTCTTGAGGTGGCATGGAGAGCTCTGCCACCCTCACACCTCCGTCTGCAGGTCAATGATCTCCTGGCCCACCAAGGGGATTGTAGCACTGGTCTTCTCCCATTCCACCACGGCTTGCAGCTCCCGGGGAGAGGCCTGCAGGGGCTCCAGGTCTGGACACACCCAAGCGGGGGGTGAATGCACCTTTGGGACACCTTCCCATGTGCGCTCACTCGGGGTCTGTGGCTTGTCCTGTTGGGTGGGGCAATCAGAGACATAACACATGAGCCAGTGACAGTCACATGTTCCACAATGCTTTCCTGTGATTCTCAATATGTCTCAACTCAACAGAGATGATACCAAGACTGTAAGTCACCAACAGTGTAAATCTGACTGCAAAGCAAAATTACAAGACAATTACAGTAATCCAGCTGTGCAATGCAGTTACATATAAATGACTGAGATGGTTGAGCTCTTCACTGAATGCTGTTCATACCATTTCACTTGTTGTGTCACTAATTTTGAAATTGTCTTAAACCAAATTTGCGGATGAATTTGTTTTCCTTAATCATTTGTAAAACAGTCAACAGAACAAATTTGAAAGCTATAGACGGCAACAAAATATTTTATTGAGCAGACCCCAGAAGGATGAATATTTATTGTGAAAAGTGATTAATTATAGGAACTAATGTTATTGTTTTTACCTTTCAGGCAAAATGAAAATGGGAAAAAAATGTATCTTTTCGTTCTCTTTGGGTAATAAGTTTTACAGTGAACCCTCAAATAATGCTTTAAGAGTCAAACGATTTGAATCGTGCCGTTTATTCAATGAACAGTTGAGTAAATTAATAAGCTGCACATAGTTGGCATAAAACCAGTGTGAACAGAGGTGTAGAATGGGGAATCAGTGGGAAACACTGATTCAATCCAACATCAAGGCCAAGACCAAAGATGACAAGGACCCTTAATTGCTAAATGCGATAACGGGAGTGTGGATTCAGACCCAGCATCTGAAGTGCTGCTGACCCACTTCCTGGGGCTAAGGAGATGCAACTGCTACACATGACAGATGGCTGCGCTGTGGGGCCTGTGGGAAAGGGGGGCACCTTCCCCTCATCCAAAGGCCAGTTCTGCCGACTGAACTGCGGTAGTAGCACGGTGACAACACAAGCAATTTACGGGTACTCACACTGTGGTTGGTTTTATCACTGCCTCCAGAGGACACACTCCATCTCTGGACAGACTGTGGGGTAGAGAGGGACACACAGCACAGCTCATTAACAACACATAGGTCTATTTTTTCCCCAAATTTAGTCACTGTATTCTGTAGTTCTGAAGCAAGAGAACAAGAGAACAGTTTTTCACAGCTGAGACTTTTCCTGGACACTTCCTGTTCACAAAAAAAGCAGAACCAACATGGACCAACAAATGTCCATGCACACAGAAACACACTGATGTGCTGTGTGGCATTTTTTGCAGTGTTGAGGTATTTATTGGGCTATGTATTATGTTGTGTGTGTGTAATGGGCTATATGTTTGCTGAGTGGAGTGTGCGCTAGCTCTCACCTTGCCATCTGAGGCCGGCGAGTCCCGCTCCTTGTCAGCATGCTGCAGCTTCCTGTTGAGGTCCTGGAACATGTCCTGGTGACGCTTCCGTGTGTGCATGACCTTCTGCTCGGGGACAGGAGCACAAGAGGAGCACAGTAATGAATGATGAGCCCAGCTCTTGCTGTGGACACACCCATGTCACTTTGACTCACTTTGATTTCTGTCTCAGCTCAAATTAAGGCTTAACCTATGCATGAGCTTATGGTCGATCTAACATGGACATGCTACTGGCCGACACAGGCACTGGTCATGTGCAGGAAAAATGGCCACTCTTATTTTCTACTTTAATGGTAGTTCGGTGTAAAAAGATATGGCTGAAGGAAGTAATTACCTCGAAGTCTAACTCGGCATAACGGGATTTTGTTCTCTGAAAAACAAGAGAGGGGAAAAAGACAAGAAGTTGAAACAGCTGATCTTTAAACTGACACGCAGACATGGAACGGAACTCAAAATCTCTCACTTGAAGAAAGAATTCGCACCTTCTAGGGCAACCACTTCAAGATATTTCCTGTATTGGATGTTCTCCTGCTTCCAGGTTTTTGTTTTCTCTGTGCAAACAGCACCAAAGCAGGCGGAGACACTGTGCTGTACCAAATGAGCACTCACTGGCTGATGTGAGTAATTAAGAGGAATGAAAAGGAATGGATTCGGTGAGAATGAGGGGAGCTCTCAGCGCTCTGACTCATGTTTGCTCGGCTTTTAGAGCCGGAAGTGTAGCCAGTTCTCCTGCCGCAGGCCCATCTCCGCAGAGGGCCAGTAATGCACTCTAATCTCTTAAACAGCTATGCTAATGAGCCCTCATTTGTGCATCGCCTCCTCTTGTTGTAAATGGGGGCCATTAAACAGGATTACCCACTACGAGGAGCCCTGAGTACACCCAACTCTCTGCTCCGCTATGAGCCCAAACACAACAAACACAAGTGGAGTGGATGAACGTCCCTCACACTACTTCTAGCGATCCCACCGCAACCTCTGAACCCGCCAGTACAGCTTCTGCATTCATGACTTGGGAAACAGACAATTTTGTGGCGCAGTGGGTTGGACCGGGTCCTGCTCTGCAGTGGGTCTGGGGTTCGAGTCCCGCTTGGGGTGCCTTGCGACGGACTGGCGTCCCGTCCTGGGTGTGTCCCCTCCCCCTCCGGCCTTACGCCCTGAGTTGCCGGGTAGGCTCCGGTTCCCTGTGACCCCGTATGGGATGAGCGGTTCTGAAAATGTGTGTGTGTGTTTCTTTGGTTATCCTCCTCTATGAAGGTAGGAGCCAGAGGTTTCCCTGATTCCTCACCTCCAAGGAGCTCATGGAAAGCGTGGAGATGGTTTCGCTTTTGGTCATGGAATTGAGCGAGTCCCCCGCATCGCAAAGGCTTCCCGTCATCTGGGACTCGCTGGACAGGTTGTGCAGGTTCTGGACAGGTGAGTCCCGTTCAGAGTAGGAAACGCTGATGCGGTCGGCAGGCAAGGTCTGAAGGCTGAAACCAGGGACAGGCTCCCCGAAGGGGTTGCTGATGTGGACAAAGCGTGTTTGGGGCAGTTGGTCTACGCTGATGTTGTACTTGGCTGGGTCTTCCTTTGACTTGACGCGCAGTGTGGATGTGCTGTTGGGCAGGAGCACATACCCGCTGCCATCAGGGGAGCCACCAGGTATGGCGCCACGGCCCAGTTCAGCATCTAGCTGCTTGAACAACTCGCTGTCACACACGTAGACAGACCTTCCTCCAGAGTGCTCGCCTCCAGGTTCTCCGCGTCCCTTCTCCCTCTTCAGGGTCAGGGTGTGGCTCATGTAGTCGGGTAGCGTGGGCAGCGATGCTTTGGCAATGTTGGCGGGCAGTGTGTGAAAGTTGGAGCCCTTGGGCATGGACAGTGGTGGGGGAGCTGACTTTTCCTCTGCTGGGAGCATGGGGCGCTTCAGGGTGCCTGGGTTAGAGGACAAGATGGTGAGATGCTGCTCTGTTTAATTCACTGACCTATAGTCGTCTTATTCTTCTAGATCGTCTTCTACACCGTTGTAACAACACCATTAGCAGAGTAAATGCTGCAAGGGACTATTCTCTACAGGCGAACAAAATTCATTTAAGATTTATGCACATTTTGACTTGACCATTTAGGGAAGTTATAAGCAAATCCTTGGTGAAATGGCAAATCTATGGTCCATGGGCTACAGACAAGAACAAGCCAATGTAGAGACTCACCTGATACAGAAGCTGTGTCACTGTCCTTTGACTGTAAAAAATACATACACAAAAAACTGTCAGGGATGCCCAAACAACAAAGAGAAAGAAGCAATTTGAGATGAGGTGTAAGAAAGAGGTAAACACATCCAAGATATGTCCTCACCACAAGCTGGGTGTGACCATTTTTGTGGGAACCACTTGAGTCCCCGTTTCCATCATCCTTGCGATCTACCACTCGGCACTTTACCGCTTCCTGAACCTAAGGTGGAGACAGCGTGAAACAGTTAGCATTTGCTAGCACAGGCAATTAGTCATGACTTGCAAATTTGGGTCATTATAGCTACACAGCTCAGTAATATCACAGCTATGGATTTAGTTTCCATGGAAATCCATGCAATGCTTCCTTGGTTACCTCTCTGCGGAGAATGCAGTGCACCATGACAATGATAAAGCCTTCAAGTGAGTCAAACACGGCAAAGAGAATCTGGAAGAGGGCAGAGCGCCGGTCAGTGATGGCCAGCACAGCGGACATCCAGGTGAGGGCAAGCAGGGGCAGGACCACGCAGGAGCTCCACAGCGATGCCCTGCAGCACAGAATGGGAACAGGGACCTCGCGGGTCATACTTGATGATAAACATATGGTTAATATGCAGCGAATGAATAATATGAAGGGGGGCGCAGTGGTGCAGTGGGTTGGACCGGGTCCTGCTCTCCAGTGGGTCTGGGGTTCGAGTCCCACTTGGGGTGCCTTGCGACGGACTGGCGTCCCGTCCTGGTTGTGTCCCCTCCCCCTTCGGCCTTACGCCCTGTGTTGCCGGGTAGGCTCTGGTTCCCCGCGACCCCGTATGGGACAAGCAGTTCAGAAAAGTGTGTGTGTGTGTGTGTGTGAATAATATGAAAGAAGCATGTCTCTCTGAGCTCAGTGGTACACACTGAATATTTGTATCAGATGGGCATACCCAGCTCTCTCCTTCAGTTTTACATCAGTGATGCCATCTTTGGACACAAGTTTGTTGAAGACCAGAATCCCGATGATCATGTTCACCTGTGAAAGATGAGAGTCAAGCAAATGCTGGAGGAGGAAAGCCCTTCACACATGGCAGTAGCCTACACAGGTAAATGGCCAGAGGCACAAGAACCTTGTTTCCAAGGAGTGTGTAAGAGACCCACCAGCACGACAGCAGCAGCTGGACCCACAAAGGAGTAGAGGAGTCCACCCTCGAGAGAAAGCCAGCAGCTTGAATGGAGAAAAGAGAAAATATTATTAATTATCAGTCATGTTTTTAACTGATCAGCGTTACATTTAATTCCTGTTTTGTTTAATGATCTTTCCATTTTCTTCTTATTGAACCAGTAGATGCTCACAGTTAAAATATTCAAGTGTGTTGTGCATTTCACAGTATTATATTTTTGTAGTATTTGTGGCACAGCTCAGATTATTTTGACATGCTAGTAATGTTGAAATATGCAAATAAAATATTTTATTTTAATCAAACACCACACGATAAAAAAATTCTGCATTTACTTCCTTACCAAATTCTACATTTATAATAAAATCTTTGTGTGTTATTCAGTAAATCACTTCAAATACTGAAATAAAGTGATTTTTAACAATCTATGTCCCACTTTGCTGATTTAATTTATGGAAAGCCCAAAAAACAATACTGTGATGGACTGTTCATGGGCAGATCAACTGTATATCCCTCCCAAGGACTCTCACAAGCAGAACTAAAATTACCCCAACACAGTAAATGACAAAGGGCTCTGTCCAGTGTGTACACTTACTAGTTGACCGTCCCATAGCCCTTGGCCTTCGTGAAGCCCACTGACACGGCCACAACGAGGGCAGGGAGACCTGAGAGAGCAAGTGACAGCTGTCAAAACGTATGTATTTTGAGGCAAATGAAAACATAACATGGACAAGGGTGAAGGAGGAAGGAGCACACAGCACCAAGAAATGGGAGACAGGAGGCCAAGGACAGTCCGAGGGTGAACAAGAGGACAGACAAGTCCAAGGTGAGACCAGCATGAGAAAGAGAAGCAGAGATAGTGGCTAAAGATAAGAGAGGACAAAAACCTGGAGAAAACAGGACAAGAGAGCACTAGACAGGGAGGAGAATGTCAGAAAAGAATGTAAATGAACAACAAAGGGAGAAAATAGCGGAACAGAAAGAGGAAACTGAATTTGAGCAAGAAGATGAACAGGAGGGAGACAGAAAATGAGGAAGTGAAGAGAGTTGAGTGACTGGGACATGGCATGCAGGGGACACCAGAGGTACGTCGCTCACCCCAGCCCAGGCAGAGGAAGCGCTTTCGAATTATTCGATTGCGCAGCCGGCCTGTCACAGCCATGTAGGACTGCCAGGCTTCTGTGAGGACCCAGCAGAAGGAGGACAGGAAGAAGAAATGCAGCAGCGCAGCCACTAGCGTGCACCCCACCTGGTAGAGGGGGGAAGGGGCTGTAAGGGGTAGGTGTGGCTCCACCAAGCAACATGGGTATCAGACAGGTGTTTGGAAGGAAATGGGTGCAGAAATGTGGTGTGGCATACCTTACTGCGAGCCTGTGTCTGCCCAGCCAGGATGAGCGCATTAGAGCAGATGATGGAAAGGCAGAAGTTGATCAGGATGACTGAGCGCTCAGAACGGATGTACCTGCAAGAGAGAGAAGGTGGAGTAGTGCGACAGGGCGATACTGTCAACCTGCTTCTTCTGCTTTCCTTTATGTCGCAAGCCTATGCCTTCAGCCACTTCCTCCAGCATCTGCAGGCACTGGGAAGGTGCTATGAAAGACTAAATCTTCCACACCATGCTTCCTCCATACTACTTCCAGTTTCCACTGATTCTTCAGATGTCTGATGTGGTCTCCTGTCTTTCTGTCTGGCTCGAGGAGACGAGAAGGCGCACTCACCTCCACACGGAGACATAGATGATGATGAGCAGCAGCAGGGTGAGAGAGGAGACTCCGCACCCCACAATCATTGTCACGGAGGGCACCAGAGTCTTGTCCATATTCTGGCACAGTGGAGAGACAAGGAGTAAGGTTAACACCCTGACGATGCACACATACACACTCGCGCGCACACACTGCTAACTACTGCTAACACCCAGCACAGCAGTGAACCCTCAGCTGATGAAAGCAATCACACCAGGACTGCAGCAAAACAAGGTGATTTCAAGGTGACTGGGCGAATATGGAGCAGAGAGACCCCTGTGGCTGACTCGCTTTAGAGTGATCACCTTGAAGTAACCTTGAGTCCTAATGTGCCAGAACACAAATCTCAGAAGATGACTGCCTGCTATAAACAGTATTAGCATGAAGTCCTGATCATCACAGTTTCTCTACCTGCTGCCTTCTGTTTCACCTTTATCTGACTGTGATGGAGGACACACGTGCACATCTGCACAAGACTCCCTGGCACCGTTTCTCTCTCCCATAGTCGTGTCTCAGGCTGAATGTTTGCACGGGGAGGACTTTGTTCGGTACCCTTGATTAATCTGCAGCGGGTCTCGTAAAATAGATTATGAGCACTTTGGAGCAAGAGCACCATGGAGACGGTGTAGCCGGCCAATCGAAAAAGGGCAGAGGGAAAAAAGTAACCAATGGGAGAGGGAGCCCAGAGACACAGCAAGGGCCATGATATAATATGCAGCAGAATTCAAACCACAGCTCGGTATGTGGAACAAGGATGTAATGGATGGAGAGAACAGTGAACATGCAGCTTTTCAAGGGCTCTTAATATTTGCATTTATATATTTAGCAGGAGCTTTTCCCCAAAGCAACTCGCAATATAATGCTCCTTACGCTGATTTACCCATTTATACAGCTGGGCAATTTTTACCAGAGCAATTCAGAGTAATCTTGTAATCAGAGTATCTTGATCCAGTACTATATCTGGGTGTGACATTCAAACCTGCATCTTTCCAGCGCAAAATGGCAGCTCTAACCACGATGCCACCTGCTGCATCAAAAAGATACTTCTACAGGAACCACACACACATTTTCTGAACTGCTTGTCCCATACGGGGTCGCGGGGAACCGGAGCCTACCCGACAACTCAGGGCGTAAGGCCGGAGGGGGAGGGGACACACCCAGGACGGGACGCCAGTCCGTCGCAAGGCTCCCCAAGTGGGACTTGAACCCCAGACCCACCAGAGAGGAGGACCCGGTCCGACCCGGTCCAACCCACTGCGCCCCCTATTCTACAGGAACCAATGTAAGCATAATTTTTTTGTTTAGCTGATACTTACTTCCATCCAAAGCAGCTTACAGTTTTTGACTAGGAACATTTCAGAGTAAGTGCTTTTCTAAAAGGTAATGCAGCAGAAGTAAAGAGTGGAGGAGAACCAGCTACCTTTAGGTGAAAAGTCCATATACTCCCTGCTGCCCAGGTAAGGGCAGAATGCCCATCAGACCATGCATGCACGGTCTATCAAAAGCCTCGATTCTTAAAATCTACCAAAAGAGGGCAGTCAGTGTGGTAGAGAAGAGCTTGGTTCTAATCTCATCTCCTACTGTAGTATCCTTGAGCAAGGTGCCTATACTGACTGATCCGGTAAAAATGACCCAGGTCCAGAAATTGGTAAACTACTGTAAGGATCTTAACTCTATAAGGTGCCGTTGACAAATAAGTAAGTGTAAGGTAAATGTAAACAAATTCAGTTTCTGAACCAGAGCTCAAGCTCCTTGGCGCGCTCTCTGATGAGCTTTTGTGCAAACAAACACACACACAGAAGAGCTTGATGGCTCCCTGCTTGTATGGCATTAACAGCTTGTTCTATACAGGCTCTGACCCCTAACCATGTCGGAAGGTGCCAAAGGGGTGTTGGGTCCTCAGAGCTCTCAGTCAACCATTAGCACTATGGTAAGAAATTCAAGGTGCCATAATTGGCTGGGACATTGATCAGCACATTGATCTGCCATCAATGTGTGTGGCCTTTTCTGAGCAGGATGTGGATCCTGTGCCATCAGGGTAAGAGTGGGTCCGTCAAACGAAAATGTGGTCGCAGAGGCCGTGGATGAAATCCAGGCTGCACAGCACTTTGTGTAGCTGTGTACGAAGCACTGACAGGGCTGTGGCATGAGGTGGGTTGCAAATTTGAACTCCCTGCCCCCAGCTCTGCATGTATTTGGAAAAGCCAAACTGAACCCCAAAGCTGTGGCTCTCCTCTCACAAATCGTGTTTACTATATTTGCTCTGCAGATCCTGTTACCATGGCAACCAGGAACCAAATAGTTTATAGCCAATAAACAATCTGTGCAAACTGACCTTCTGAACAAAGACAATCCTCACATTCAAAAAGCTGAATAAATGGCCACTAATGAACACAGTGGAAATGTAAAATATATAGAAGGATCCATGTGTCACAGTACTGGGGATATGTAAATACTGCACAGTCACATTATTTCCTGAATGAAATCCACTGAGAGGTCCAGGCAGACAAACGCAATTTTAGACATGATGTCATGGAACTGATCGCAACTACACGCCAAAAATATACATATTTCAATCTATGCGTGATTCATATTACTGATGCATGCCTTCATTTTCATTTCCAGTTTTAATTTAACTGAGAACGTTAAAATCCAGCACATGAAAAACGGCAGGAATGATGAGCAGCTACTGTTATATTTTCGTGCAGCTGCCCAAAGGCGTGAGACTCCCCGCGCGGTCTCACACGTCGTTACACACGGACAAACACTGATACACACGGAGACACACATGCGGCCGAGGCACTCACCGCGTCCGGGTTCAGGCGCGCTAAGACGGCGAAGGCGGACAGGCGCTCGCACACGCACTTGGTCCGGAGCGCGTCAAGCGGCACCGCTCTGCAGCCTCGCGCCGACCACGAGCCTAGCAGCGAAGAGCTGCGCGCGCCAGCGAGAGGGAGAGGAGAGAACACCGGTCAGCGGCGGGAACAGCGCGCGGGAAGAGCACGCCGAGCTGCGCGCGTCTTACAGGATCCGTTGCACGCACATCTAATGCTGTTCACACACCACACACAGGCACGGCAAAACATTGTGGAAACTGCAGTAAAGCCCCTCTGAGGGGGTCAGTAGCACTTAGGACCATACAGTTCGACACAAGGTGTGTGCCACTTTATATTGCAACAGTTTACTGCAGAAATTATAACAAATATTAATGTATTCACAAAAAAATGTAGGCAGTAAGGCACTTCCCCTGTTTCATACAGAAAATAAACGAGTTCACTATAAGAATGACAAAAGTGATGACTTTTACCCCTTATGTAGTGTATGAGCAGCCCATTCACTAGCAGAGTGTGTTCCAGGCAAATTGAGTCGCCATTTTCTGTCCCTTCAGCCCAAACCCTGTTTTTGACCTTGTGTCTTCTGTGTTTCCATAACGCTAATTTCCTCTGGCTGAGACTTAAGGTAAGGGATCATGGAAGGGGTTTGAAAAGAAGCTCCAGCTTGGTGTGTTAAAGTTCAGGGTGAGCAATTCAAAGAATTTCCCAGCAGTCAGCACCATTGTTGGGATATGGTGGAAAGGTTACGTTGCTGGGCTTCAATAGAAATACACACTGTCTGCCTCCTCAGAGTATTCCACTTAAAATCTTTAAATCAACGTGTTTGCCGAGCACGCCAACAGGTGTTCACCGTTAGACATGGCTGGGCTGTGAAAGTGGTCAACCGCATACAGAGAACGATACTGCATAAACACAGATTGTAAAAGAGGTCTTTTGGGAGTTTAAGGTATAGGGTTGAGATGAGAGGAAAGCCCTTTAATTCTGGTTAAGACTGTCACACCCTTAGGGTCCATCTCCTTTCATCAGGTTGTGCATCAAATGAATGGTACATTCTGCCAGGAAACCCTTTCCCTTTATCCCCTCTTCATTACAAGATATGAGATAAATTGATCAATATGAGGTCCCTTTAACTTCACCAAATGAATAATTTTGTGTAGTTAGATTTTTCAGAGGATAGCATGAAATACGGTAGTTGACCAACACAACAACTGGGTCTGTAGTTTACCACATTGTGTATATGACTATTTAAAGTCTTCCTCTGCCTTAAGTTGCCCTATCCTCCAAAGAGTAAACCAAAATATGGTCAAATCATTGTGAGGAACCTGAGAAAATCTTGGGTTATCCCCTTTTAATTAAGAATTCCAATGTCATTTTAATAAAAGTATTGCCTTCTTCTTTTCCATCAAAAAATAACATGCACCACTAGGTCTTGATGTCATTGGTTTCACACTTGGCAATGCACATCATCTAATAATATTCTGGAAAGGTGCGGATTTTGCAGGCGGTGAGGTGCGAAGCTGAGCAGAGGGAGCTGGCCGGGAGTGGGTGGCAGCACGTGGGTGGTTGCTCGAGCAGCGTTGGAGAAATTAAAACACGCTTTTAAGGCCACCATGGAGTGGAAGATGTCAATCTGTGACACACGTTCAAAATGCAGTGTGAAAAGATGGGCCAAAGTGCGTCACTAGGAGCCCACCTAGCAAGCAATCTCCGTCAGCAGGAATATTTTTGTATCTGAGGCATCTAAGTTGCTAAGACCTCAGAATATTTCATTATAACTTTTTTATACAAACCTGTTCTTTCGGCATTCAGGGTATGATTTAGTTTCATATCAAGTCTATTCTTAGTTTCTTTGAAAGGAGTATATTTTATGAGCATACCAATTGATACAACATTATCCTCAAGTATTACTCTACAAGTGATAATAAGAAAGGAATTTTCTGATAATTACAGGAAGACTACACAGACCTTCTACCTGTATAGTGCCATGGAAGTAGTCTGTATCTTCAACAGCAACGGACATGGCATCAGTGACCCCATGGTGTCCTCACATCGCATCTCAATGTTTGGCCACAAAGTGAAGATTTACTTCTCTGTGCCACACTTTTGAAATGGCATTGGGAAACTGATGTTCTACCCAACATCCAAATTCGGTCACTTCAATGACAGCAGTCTGTTGAATACTTCCAAGCTCTAGTGGTAATAACATCTATATATAGGTGCCTGATGCAGGGAAATGACATGTGTGGGGAATATGCCATCTCTAGAGCCAATTTGAAAAGAGGAAGAAAACCCCACAGAGTAGGTGGCTGAAGACGGAGCTGTCAATAATTAGTGCTGGCAGGGGCTAATCTGAAATGCCAACCCACTGCTGCTGAAGCAGCGATGACGCACATCAACCAGCGGAGGACATTCTGTAGAGCTTCCATCATCATGGCAACCGCTTGGAGCACCTGAGGCCACATACTGAGGCCGTTGAGGAAGACTTTCAGAACATTTTAATAGCCCTGTCATCACCTAACAATGCTTTATCTTGTTGATTTCTGTTCCCAAAAGAAAAGATCACTAGCTGGCAGGTATTCTGAACCCTATTTAAAATCTCAAAAGGGTAACGGGGTTTGAAACAAAGCTGAAGTTTTCTCCTTTTTTGGACCCTGATCTATGATAATATTTCATCACACCAGTTAGGGCTAGGCTGTAAAAGCTTTAGGAGACAGGTTGGTCATTTGAATGCCCTGAACATGAAGTCCCATAGAACATCACGGACACTATCATAGCACTGACAAAGCGCTTAGACCATAAACTTCAATGGTTGCTTAGTCTGGGACTGTTTAATTCTACTGCTTTGATCATCTGCAGATACCTAAACAGAGATGTCTTGTTATTTGTTCAGTTTCAAAATGAGACTACATGACTTAATTTTTATTGACAGGTAACTCATCTTCACTGAAGGCAGTAACCCAGGACCTGCTACTTTTTGCTTTGTTCTCTGTCTCACACTCAGTAGTTTAGCTGCTCCAAGGACTCCTCTTAGTAACATCCCCTGTGCTTAAGGGATGGTTTTTACCACTTAACAGACAACTAGCTTTTTTCACGTTACCCACAGTACATCAAAGCATCTCTTTGTAATCATCCACAGTGCACTTGGGCATCACAAAGACTCTCAAAAGGAAAGGAAAACACTTAAACAGCAGACATTTCTTAAAACCCTTGATTACATAATATCAGTTCTCCTAGAGCTGTCACAGTACATGTTTGGATTACATTTTTCCTGGTGTGCCCAGTTGTGGTGTGATGGACCATCAACTGTTGTTATTCTTCTGTAGTCGGCACTGCACATTTAGAACCTGATACAGAGCCTCCCATTTTTGTCTCCCTGCTGCAAAGGTGCATAGTTAGCCTGCAGATTAAGTTCTGTTTTAAACACTCAGTCTGGAAACTTCTGTTGGGCCAGAAGAGTGAGGCTACACAGAATGGGATGGAAAGGCTTTCTGCTTCTGTTGCTCCAGGGATTTTTCAAAAATGTGACATCCCCAGGTCACACCACAGTTGAGAACACTACAGCACTCACATCTGACCACAAGTGAAAGTAAGAACAGCTTCTTACCTGTCACTTTCATCCCAGGAGATGCAGGTTTGGTTGGTGGTACCCTGTAAAGATATTGAAATATATTGTTGGTTGACCTATAAAGATATGTGTGCATGTGTGTGTGTGTGTGTGTGTGTGTTCACTCTATTATGTGATACAATGTTTAAATGACAGTTCCACTGATGCACCAGTTCATGATGAACCCCAGCTATGGCCTCTAATACTGCTATTCATTGTTAGGTATCCCACTCCTTCAGTTTTCGATGATATAACCATATGCTTGTGGAAATATTTCTTCTATGGACTAATTTAGGCTAATAGTTTGCAAAAAGACCACTGTTTGTCCAGCGTATGTGCAAGAAAGATATGGTATTTTGGCTCTGTAGGGTATGGCCTATGTGAACTGTGTAAACACTCACATTATAGACATGGGCAAATTCGATTTCCACTGGGGAAGGCAGAAAGTCTGGGGTGGGCTTCACTGTCACAGAGACCACCTTGGAGTTGAGCACAGTGGTGTTCCTGAAACAAAAAGAGATGTGTAACGTCGGGTGCTGAAAATGTATCACTGGTCTTACTAAATTTTTATGAACGTCCATTGTATGACCCTTTAACTGATGTGTTTCTAGATGGACGTAAATGTTTAGAGCGTCTTCGGTTTCTTCATCAGCAGAAAGCAACAGTGTACAATGATCTCACCTCTGCAGTGACAGGATTGTGCCCAGGTTTCTGTATAGTACAATCCCAGTTATGGAGGAGCTGTTCATTACATCTGCAAGACAGAAAACACAGAGAACTAAATTGAATTAACTGTGCAGAGATGGGTTTTGGGGAAATGGAAGCAGACCGGCAGTCAAGAAGAGCAAAGAGTGTAGTAATTATGAGGGGTAAATATAGTATGTTTGATCTCCAGGGTCTGTGTGTTTACCAGGCAGCTGCAAGTTGACATGACGTTACTCTGGTTGTGGTAAAATTATCTTTGTGGCACTCCTACCTGGAAGGGCTGTCGACAGGGCATTTTGGGTCACGGTGACTTTGTCCTCAGACTTCCTGACCCACTCCATCATGCCCCTCCATCCCCGCACTGGGAAGCTGATGTCAGCAGTTGCTGAGGCCGGGCGCTTATAGACACTGAGCACTGGGAAACACAGTAGTGCGAAAGCATACAGTTAGTAATGTACGTCAAGCTTTGCCATAGCAAGGGAGGTAAGACCATCTGACCTTCAACCCTGCTTTAAGAGGCCTAATGGCATATAGCAGCCAAGGACTGACCTAGGTTGTCTGTGGCTTCATAGGTGTCCTGGAAGTCCTCCATCTGCAGGCCAATCACTTCCACAAAGTCCTCAACCAGGCGGAGGAGCTCCTTGATGTTGGGCCCCAGCTGGGACAAAAAGAGCATTGGTCATAATTTTTACTCCCAGTATACTGAAATGGATATGCATTCAGCAACCAACTGACATGTTTGTCAAGTGCTATAAACACAGATGTTCATAAGGTAAAATTAAAAAAAGAAAAAAAAACTTTTGCATATAATTTACAGTTTTGGTGTCAAACAACACCATAGGGAAGCTCAGCATGTGACACAGATCTTCTCACAAGACATTACATAGTAATGCACTTCCTAGAATGACTGTGAAGACTAAGGAAATGGCAGTATGAGTACCTGGAGGTAATGTTAGTTGGGCAAGGCTTAACACATGGCCCACATTACTCACCGCTTGGGCCTCCTCCCACTTCTCGTGGTTCTCCTCCTTCAACAAATTGCTGACTGAACGAGCAAAGTTCTGCAATATGTGGAAAACAAAGGGGCAAGTGCTCAAAAGCCAGGTCATTTAAACTATGACTGCCTCTAAATAAGCAAAAGAGATGAACAAATCCTGATGAACCTGTACATTTAGAAGCATTTGTTCAGTACTGTTTGAAAGGACTGAGAACAAAAAACATTGTACGCAAAGGCTGTTCAGTTCACAGTACATTGGATGACACAAAATACCTAACATTGCTAAAACAACAATAATCTATTCATTTTATCAGGTAACTTTTATCCACATAGGATTTTTCATTAAACAGCAAAACAATCATTATCAATTACCACTTTTCTTAAAGCAACTGTAGAGAACAAAATACAGTAAAATTTATTTTACCACTGTCTACTTCAAGCACTACAGTGATATAGAACAAGACACTGACGACACATGACAAAATGTTAAGTGAATAAATGTAAATGTTCAGTCAAGCCATCAGTGTTGACTCACTTGAATGTCCACCGTATTGGGGCTAAAATTTGGGCCTCTGAAGACCTCAGTCATATTCTTGAGGATGTCCACAATGGCCAGCAGGTCCCCACTATAGGTGGTCCCATCATCAGATGTGGCTTTCAGCTTGGCCAGGACCTCTGAAACATCTCCCACGAGTCCCCTCTGAATTCTGGAGATTTGATCACGTGTCTGGGGAGAAATAATTGTACATCTGTATTCTGGTTGTGGCACCTGAATATTGCATATTTAATTCCTCATGAGCATATTCAGTTTGCATTCATTGCTTCCACTTATAACACTTGAAAGCTTTTGAACAACACAATTATACAAAGTGAGAATGTGTGTATAAGCGAAGGCTTTACTAGTCACACACACACACACACACACACACACACACACACACACACACACACACACATTTTCAGAACCGCTTGTCCCATACGGGGTCACGGGGAACCGGAGCCTACCCGGCAACACAGGGCGTAAGGCCGGAGGGGGAAGGGGACACACCCAGGACGGGACGCCAGTCCGCCGCAAGGCACCCCAAGCGGGATTCGAACCCCAGACCCACTGGAGAGCAGGACTGTGGTCCAACCCACTGCGCCACCGCACCCCCTTCTTTACTAGTCAAAGGTGGCTAAATTGTATGTCTCCTATTTTCTGCTTTTGTTGCTGTTCCCACATAGCAATGAGCCCAAGCTCAGACACTCTGCTCACCATAGTCTGGAGGTCCCGGTAGTCATTGGAAACACACTTTGTGTAGGTCGGTCTCTCCCAGAACGCGACGCCGGCCTCATTGAAGGTGCAGCGCCGCAGGATCAGTCCTATCCCGGTGTTAAGAACTGCACGTCAGCGACACTCACATAGGAAGTGTATGATGCAGGTACAGCTGAGTCACGTTGCTGACCTGCTTGCGAGGTGACTTGGTAGGTGTATTTCATTTATTCATGTTTATAATTCCAATTCTTTAGCAGTGTGTCCTCAGCAATGACAGACACTGTATTTCACTCAAGGGAAAAATATCTGGAATCAACCCCCCTCCCCAGGGCACAAATCCAGCAGGTTTGGATTAGAGGTCCATCTCCTTAGCCCAGTCTCTGCTGAACTGGCTCTAGGTGTGTCTCACCTGAGGAGTTGGGAGGGCAGTGCACAGCTGCAGTGTCCCCGGCAGGCGTCTTTTTCCAGATGACATCGGCAAAGATCTCCTCGCCACAGATTTCATGGGGTTCTGAAAGCAGACAGGCAACCGTGTCATTTGTAGACCTCAAGATCAGGGGAAAGGTTGCAGCACCTCTGGCTTTCAGAATACCTCTTTGTGAGTCAAACCACTTGCCTGCAACCTAACTACAATGCCGCAAGCAAACCTACAAACATTTGGCTCCAACATTCACATAATGCGATTTAATTTGTTTATTTATCTGATGCTTTTCTCGACAGCGACGTTCATCATTGTGATACTTACACTGATTTACTCATTTATACAGCTGGGTAAGTTTTACTGTATCAGTTCCGGTTAAGGGTACTACAGCAGGAGGTGGGATTTGAACCTGCATCCCTCAGGTCTAACACCAGCACTGACCTGGGCACCGCTTCTCATTGCAGCGTCGCAGCTCCTCTCGGGTCCCAGGGCATGCTGCTCCCCCAAAGAAAGGGCCATCACAGACCCGACGCCGCACCTGGGTGCCGCCACCACAGCTTCTGGAGCAGCTGGCCCATGCTCCCCATGGCTGCCACCGGCCGTTCACTGAAAGGGGAGAGGGGTTACGGTTGACCTGTGCCTTGACCAGCCCACCTTCTGAGCTATTGTATAAATGGGCATTCCAAACCAAGGACTCATCATCGGTAGTGGGAAGTAACAGAAAGATCCTTCACTTGGTGTACCACCTCAAGAGTTTGTCCACGACAGGCCCTCACTGACTGGATGACAGTGATTGGTGAACCAGGTCTCACCTGGGCACTCTGTCATGAAGCAGTTCTGTGTGTCCAGCCAGTCGCCACGGCACTCGGAGCCCCCATAGGAAGGGCCATTGCACTCGCGTGTGCGCTGCATGGTGCCGTTGGAGCAGGTGGCAGAGCATGGACTCCACCTGGACCACTCAGTCCATGCTCCATCCACTAGATGGAGACACAGTCAGACAGTTTAGATAAAAGACATGCAGCAAGAGACACTGCCCAATAGCGGGTGATGAAGAGAAAGATAATAAACATATTATGATTTTTCAATTACTGATTCCAGTAAGTGTATAAGTGCTGCTGGAGTGATTAAATCCTCCAATAATGTCTCAGTAAAAATGGGTTTCACACTGAAGAGTCCCCAAACAATTTTTGTGTTACTGTAATGTGGTGAAGGGTTTGGAAAAGCAGGAATGCTCACCAGGGCACACGGCGATGTTGCAGAACTTGGTTTGCTTCTCAGGGCCACTGCAGGGGTTCCCGCCGAACTGGGGTTGCTTACATATGCGGGAGCGGTCCCTGTAGCCACGGCCGCATGTTGATGAGCACAGGCTCCATGGTGACCACTCGTCCCAGACACCGTGCACTGCAAGCAGAGGTACTTGAGGGTAACACACACTGTGTCTCTCTTTTTTTAATGTTGTTTAAGTCATTGCTGACCCCTTCCACATATTTAATGAATTATTAAGCAGGAAGGTTGGACATGAAGGCAAGGATAGGGACATTAGCATGGAGGCAAAGAGGATGATGGGAGAAGAGCCCTTGCCACACAGGGAGGACACTCACCAGGACAGGCGGTGCTGTTGCAGGGACGGTTCTCGCGGAGGGGTCCGGAGCAGGGGGCGCTGCTGGAAGAGGTGGTGCAGAAACGGGTCCGAGTCTGCCAGGACTGGCCACAGGTGGCCGAGCACTCACTCCAGGTGGACCATTCGTCCGTTAAAGCGTCCACTGTGGGCAGCAGGACACACAGCGCCACACATTGGTGGAGGATGTCAGTACTGGTACCCTCAACACTACAGGTGAAGCGACATTTCCAAACCCTATTTCCTGTTTACACACCTGGAACCCAACTGATCATGAAACATCTGCATGGTCATCACACGTGCCACATGATACCATTCAGAGAACACACGTCACAGCTGATTCCTCACCTGTCTGAGGCGCCAGATTGCCATACCGAGGAGCATCCCCGTTCTCACGCTTGCGGCTGTCGATAGCACGTAGGGACTGACTGCGAGATCGCACTTTGCCTGCAGGTGGAGTAAAACCACATGTTAGGATACACCAGAATGTTCCACCCTTCCATCCTTCACAGGACACACATTATTTAATTTACATTTTTACATTTAACAGTTTCAAAGGTACAAACAACTCAGAGTAAACAAAACAGCCACCATTGTGTGCAAGGTGGATAAGGTAACTGTGGCTTTAGTCAAATATTCATCATGCTGCCTGAGACAGAAGGGGGCGTAGTGGTTAGAGCTGCTGCCTGAATAGACTCAAGTTCAAATTCCTTCTCGTGTTCTAGTACCCTTGATCAAAGTACTTTGAATTGATACACTAAAAGTATGAATCCTGTATATGATAAATCAGTGTAAATCACACTGTAAAGAAGAGTAAGCTCTATGATTAAATGCTGAGTGTTCAGCTGTGAGTCAAACACACTGCACTGCTTGTGGCCCCCGGTGTCCACCAAGAACAACAGAACACAGTAATGACACCAGCTGCCTTGATGTACGAACAGGGGAAGGTGGGTAATTTACTTAGAGTGTGACTGAAGTCATTTCACTGCATGTGGTTTTGATTCCTGAGCTCTGGTCTCCTCTTCCACATCGATTCCGCTACTCTGTGCTCCCCCAGGGATGTCTGTTGTACATACTAAAACGGTTTACCCTCCTCCCTGCATCGGGTTAGATCGATGCAAAGCCGAACATGTTTATTTGCTGCCAACGGCCCTGCTGTCCATCTCAAAGGCTGAAGGTCCCCGTGGAGACCCTCCCTATCGTACTTTCTGTTCCTCCAGCTCTTGGCGATCATTGTCAGCCTTCACTGCGGTTGTTCCCAGCTGTGTTCATACCCATTAAACACACAGCAGTGCTGGCAGATACATTATTGGTGGCCTTTTCTGTCCAGGAGACATGCTGCGTGTGCTGAGTACAGGGCCATTGCGGTGTGTTCAGTGTGTGTGTGGATCAAAGAAGGCTTTGACATTAGACATGTGAGCAACGGCACACTCACCGATGCAGGGCTGCGGGTTGCAGGGTCGTGCCTCCTCGACCACGCCTTCACACAGGAAGCCTTCATCCAGGTTCGACTGACAGGTTCGGCTCCGGGTCTGCACGCCACCGCCGCACTCGTTGCTGCACTCGGACCAGCGGCCCCAGGAGCTCCAACCCCCTGTGGAGTCGAAGGGAGGGCTCCACCATCAGCGCTCACTGCTCTCACAGACCGGCCTCTCGCACCCAGGCTTGCAGTTCTACTTTATGGTCAACTTAACTACAGCACATTTAACAATGTTTCTGCTACATTATACAAAACAGTGACTATTTACTTAACGGTACATGAGAAAATTAAAAAACACAATACTCTGTCCTGCATCTGACCTTCATTCCTACACACTCCAGCATGAGGGCACTTTCACTTTTATTGAATGCTACAGAACAGTGTTTTATCTTTCTCCTCTTTCACAGCTGGCCTAACTCTCTTATTTGCCTTCAAACTTTACAGGGCTCACAGTGATGGATGCCCCAAAGGCTAAATCTGACGAGGGGTTCAATTTTTGGACCGAGTGAGAGAAGTCACATGTGCCCATTGTGCATGCAAATATAAATGCAGTCAGAGCTCATTGTCTTACCTACAACAATATATTAAAATGTCTTGTGATTTGTTGTTAAAATTTATCCGAACCTTTTAGTTCAGAGAAATACTGTGCCACAAAGAGCTGAGCTGAACACATGGTGTGAACACTATGAATTGCTTTGAACAGTAGTAATCTGAGCAGGAACGGAACAACTAGCGACACCTAGTGGCCAAATCAAGCTACTGCGCCACAGCAGCGCAGACAAGATTCATCAGACAATATCAGCATCATTTAGAACTGCCTAGAAAAAAACAGGATGTCATATCAGTATTACTTACAAAATAAGCACATGCTTTGCTATAAATAATTCTGACTGCATTTGTTTTGATATTTACATCTGTAAAACTGTAATTCTTTTAGACTTGCAAGACAGCTGGACAGGCAGAGAGAAAAAACATCCCTCTGGTTCTCTGTCTACATCACGCTCTTTCAGTCCCTGCATTAGGATTCATCGTCATTTGTTGAATAACACACCCCCACAAACACTCAGCACCGATAGAAAAAACTGGTAAAAGAAAAAAAAGAAAAGGAATGAAACATGAAGTTCTGTAGTTACAATGTGCACAAAGTGAGAGTTTGAACCCTTTTGAATGAAAGCGGACACTGAACCGCTGAGGTGTGATGGGTGGCAGAATGCTGCTGTGGGATGTTGAGCGGTGTGTGTCTTTTACAGAAAAAGTTTTGATAATGACGCAGTTCTTTTTCACTCCCCAGAACCCAACGTTTTTAAACGTGTTAGGTAACCATGTTTCCATGGCAACCACTGGTGCTCTGGTACCACTTCCTGAGAGAGTTTGGCTCTGTGGCATGTGGCCCCTGCACCCCCTATCATTCTACAGCTGCTCGCTATGAAGATCTTGAGGAAACGAGATATCACCCCTTGCTGGAACTCTGCAGTCTTAACTGTGAGTATGGAATTTTGATTCTGATGTTAGATTTTGGAAATAGGAATTTGGAGCTAAAACACAAAAGTGTTCACTGGAGCCGGAGGGGCTCGGCTGCAATTCCGACAAAGACTCACCCATGATCTCAGCATCACGGCTGCTCTCACGCACACTGGGGACACACTTGTCCAGGTAGACGCCTCCTCTGTAGCAGCCACTAGACTTGCGCTGGGGGGTCTCCCAGCACTGGCAGGGAGTGTGCATGATGCCGCAGGGGTGTGCATGGGTACTGGACACGAGGCAGGCCTCCAGCCACTGGCACAGCATCTGACAGGCGGGCATGCTGGGATTGCGGTTCCCTACCACCAGGTACTCGGCCTTGAACTCGTCAGCCTCCTCCTCCGGGACGGTGAGCTCCTCCTGCGGCACCACCCTGCGCATCTGTAGGAACTGCTTGTTGGACTGCAGGAAGGCCACAGGCGTGGAGGCATCACAAAGCTTCACCACCTCATCGAAGCTCTCCATGCCCAGGAAGGTGCGCGAGGTCTCCAGGAAGGAGTCGAACTGGAAGGTCTTGAGGCGGCGTGGCATGCACACATCCGTTGGCTTGGTGATCTTCACAAAGACAGTGTAGCGCCGTGGATCCGGGTTCTGCAGGGTCCAAGAGCAAGGGGCGGCTGGGAAGACTGCCGAAGAGGAGAAGAAGCCGAAAAAGCGGCCCTGGACCAGGGTGACACAGGTGTCAGAGGCAGGGCCAGAAGGCGTGGCAGCAGTCAGCCCCAGGAGCAACAGGCCGAAGACCGGATTCATGGCTGCGGTAGGAGGTCTGCGAGGGACGAGCAGAGATGTGGCGGGAGGGAAACTCCCAGAATAATGAGCTAATCTCTCCCTCTTTATCTCTCTCTCTCCGCTGAGGATTCTGGTGGAATGGACCAGCTTGGTTATGGTCTCGGAGGAACCTAAATGGACTGGTAAACCGGTTCAAGTGGATGCCTGGGGGTCCACTTCAGGGTCTGAGGGGTCAGATCTGGGACAAGAATAAAGACATCACAGTAAGCACTGCCCCTGGAGCCCTGGGAAAAGTCAAGTTCGGTCAACGGTTCATTCATTCATTGACACTGAACCAACAATCATGTGAAACCCCCCTGGGTTAATCTCATACAACCAACAGGGAGGACATTCTTTGCATAGGACTGGAGAATCTCCGAAGGCTTGCTGGAGTAAATGTGAAGAAGGAGGAACGAAGAATGTGTGTGGGGGAGGGGGGGGTAGTAGGTCACATCAACTGTCTATTGGCAGGTGGGGGATGGACAAGACTGAAATGAAAGCACCTGGATGGGAAAGAGAGTGTGCAGACCAGCAAGTGAGGCAGTTCTAGTGTCCTGCCCCCCACCCCACAACATGAAAGATGGATGATAAACAGGGCCTCACAGAAGCTCCCAGCAGAAAATATACACACACACACACACACACACACATACATACACACAGAGTCTGTCATAGGCTGGCTTTGGCACACTATAAAGAAACTGAGGCCATTAAGTGACCTATTCATGGCTGACTCAATGGCACGTCTGTTTCCGGAGTGTCCCGGGGCAGCTGCATAAGTCCACCGAGGGACAAGTGACCCCGTATTCCTTTCATCCTCACGCTAACTTAGAGTCTCGATCTGCTCTATCCTGGGCACCTGTGTAAATGTGTCCACAGCATCTGAACCGCAAGCATGCACCGTGAATCCCATGGCTGAGAACAAAAACATCCTCCTGTGCATTTCAAACAGGTGTCTAAGGGTATAGAGAGCGGGACCGTTGGTTGTCACGTGGAACGCCTCTTCACCCACACACCACGGAGCACGGAGCCTGAGAAAGCGCTGAACGGTTGCCATGGAAACGACCATTTCACAGCGAAAAGCAGATTAATTACCGGCGCGCCACTCATCTCTGCGCTTCTGTCCAAGTTCACACTCCTAAGAGTCACTTTGCAAGAGCGAGAGCATGGAGGAAACTTTCAGCAACGTTTACTCCAAAAAGTGTCACTTTTATTCCTTGTGGCGCGGTAATGGATGTGTGTGCGGTGTGTTTTGTTGCAGTGGATCAGAGTAACACGCCCGTGCGTGTGTGTGTCCCGTGCTCAATGACACACCACCGCGCTGTTTCCGACTGCTGTACACTTTGACCACCCTGAACCCAGCAGCTTCTCGCCTTCACCTTTTCAGCCTCTGTCCATGTGCTCCTCTTCGTATTGTGTGAATGCATCCCACATTATTATTATTACTATTATTATTATTATTATTATACTCAAACTACAATACTGCAGGGGGGTGCAGTGGCACAGCGGGTTTGGCCGGGGCCTGCTCTCTGGTGGGTCTGGGGTTCGAGCCCTGCTTGGGGTGCCTTGTGACAGACTGGCGCCCCATCCTGGGTGTGTCCCCTCCCCCCTCCGGCCTTGCGCCCTGTGTTGCTGGGTTAGGCTCTGGCCTGCCGCGACTCTGCTTGGGACAAGCGATTTCAGACTGCGTGTCTGTGTGAGTATGTGCGTGTACAATACTGCATGAAGCACCCAAGATTATAGGATTTAAATGTATCCTGTAAAAAGATCTGATAATAAATGAACGGAATAAAAGGGGTCCGAGATCCATGAGATCTGTAATCATATCTGGCACTTACTGTAAGAGTCAGATGTAGAGGAGAGTCGGGGCTGAAGGGAGCGTGTGTGACGCAGTAAAGACCACCCTAGTAGGAGTCTTTCTGCACTGTGGTGAAACACTGTGTCGATTCACGTGTATTATAACAGCACGTTCCAGAAATCCAGTTAGCAATAATCATGGAACTCGACATGCTTTGGCCATGGCAGTTATTAAGCGTTACCAATGAGAAATTAACACAGCAGAGTATGATCATTCGAGCTTTTCTAATTCTGCAAGGAAGTTAATAATAAGAAGAATTTTTCCAACTACACAAAGAACAAATGAAACAAGAATCCTTGCAAACAGCAAACAATGACAGCTGACACACATTAAATAATCTGTAATAACAGTCTACGCGATATTAACTTATTCTTTTTTCATATCGCTTGTGCGTGGTCAGATGGATTCGCACACATGCAAGCGCGCACATACACACGCTCACACACATACGTCGCGATGACGCGCGAGCGTCTCGAGGAACTGTCGCGCATGCGCATCGGAGTGTCGGCGAAACGTGCACCTGCCCGAGTTCCCTCTCGAGGAACATGTTTTTTCTCAAGCACGCACACACACAACTTTTGACATACAGTCGTCTTGATTTGTCCGTTTGCTTCGCGCTTCTACTAGACTCCACTCTTTCCGTTAGTTTGCTTATAATAATTTCATTCAACAACTGAAGTTGAATACTAATCAGCAGTTAATGGTTCAACATTTAATTAAACTCCTTCTCAGACTCAGAGCACAGGTGCTGAACATGTCACATGTGATCTCTGCTCGTCTTGCTCAGTCATACACTTTTCCTCCTACATTTTCGCCTCTGTTGAGACACTGGCTCAGTTTTCAGTCAGCATGGCTCAGTGCGCACAAATACAATTCGTGTTTATAATGCCGATAAGCCACATCATTTGTCCGATCATGTCTTAATGGTATCAGTTTTTTTTCCAATTCATACAGCCGGGTATTCTTTCTGTATTAACAGAAGATTAGCGGCCCGCTCAGAGATTGGAACCCAGAATCTTTAGTCTGCAGGTAGACAGCCTTGGACACCAAGAGACCCAATGGAAGAGTTAAAGCTCCAGACCTAGTCATCATGACATGTATCGACTTTATGTTCCACGAGATAAGCGGAGTTCACACTGCATGATGACTCGATTTTGTCCTCAGACAGTTAGTTATATGCAGCAGCAATAACCTTGAAACAAAATGTGTTTCTCTGCATTGTCGGTGCTCATTTCGCAGCGCGCGCAGCTTTCTCACAACTTTAACACTCCAAACATTTCTGTGAGTCCTGCGCGGGACACGCGGTCGTGATGAGAAACGCGCAAAACTTTCATCCGCGCGCGCCCCTGTCTAGCGCTGAAACCGCTGCGCAGGGAAACGCTGGACAGCGACTCTAGTTCATCCGGGGTCCAAGGAAAAGAGAGCTCGGTCCCGAACACACACGAAAGGAAGGCGGGCACCTGATGCGCCGCGAACGTTCGAAACACACGTGGTACAACTTCGCACTCAGTTCCACGCCTCATGCCCGCTGCATTTTAGTAGAGGGTGTAATTAAACGAGCATCCTGGTATAATAATTACACAGAACTGTTTCATTAGGCACTCAAATACTTGACTCAGGTACGAGCTACAACAATTTCCACCCTGACTGTTTGTGCGGTTTTAGAGCTAGGCAGCACGTGCACTGAAAACGCGCATCTACACATCCAGATATTTACATACGTGCATATGCATATACTGTACAATTATACACATAGACAAAGTATATGCACATATAATATACACACAGTACATACACACATGCATATACACAGACTGTTTACCTTCAGGAAGTTGCTCGCTCTTGCGCTTTATCCCCGCAGTCCATTCAATCACTTCGAAAGACAACAACCACAAAGTCCTCGCGCTCACTGCTGTGTCTTCAGGGCTTCTTCAGGAGAAGTGTATATTGGGGAAAGATGAAAATAAAAAGGAAACAACGAAAGGGAGCGGGGAAGGCGGCTGCACCCCGGTGCGGTGGACCCAACTCCTGGGCGCTGAAGGCTCCGCACATCCAGACGCGCGCGCAAGTGAGAGGATTCTAGGCGAACTCCAAAGTTTAGTACCGACTGCTCTCTCCCGATATTCTAACACGGCTCGGATCGGTTAGCTGCAGCGCGACCCTACAGGCTCTCTTCGTCTCTGGTACTTTTAACTCCGGCTTCAGAATCTCCTTGCGCTCCGTCTTTGCGCTCCGGCTGGATGTAGCGCCTTTGAAGGATGTGGGCTCAAGCTCGTCGCATATATCCACGAAGCCCCCCCCCCAACCTGCTCATCGCGCGTGGATCACACACCTCGGTGTATGAGGCATGACGAGGGAGGAGGGAGGCGTGTGTGCGTTTGAGTGAGCGTGTGAGTCTGGAAACAGGGAGGGGCGGGGGGCGCAGCAGAGACGATGTCAGAGCGCATCTACGCAGAGACGCGCGCAGGAGGAGCGGCAGACCGGAAAGGAGAGATGAGAGGAGAGGAACGGAGAGGAGAGGAGAGCAGAAGAGAGGAGATGACAGTCCTCTCACTGGGACGCGTAAGCCGCGCTCCCGAGGAATGCTGCTGGACCGCGCTCGCTCGCGCAGTTCTTGTTCGCCAGCTGTGCTTCCTTCACCCCGCAGGCGCGTTCTCTTGGTGCGCACGGTCAGTTAAGATAGAGTTCTGCCCCAAAATTCGAGAAACACACACAGATGCGAATGCATGGTCATTGTAAGGTGCAAAGCCTGACAATCCAATCGTTGCATTTGAAAATACTGTGTGACAGAATGGATGTTGTTACAATGAAACATTACCATCAATTATATTTGTCATATTATATCTAGAAATACAAAATTCAATGGGCATTCATTGCATTGATTGAGAAGTTTTACTGGTCATATTTATTAATGCAGTTATTTGATATCACCCATAATAAGCGTCCACAACTGCGGAAATATAGAATATCTATGTGCATTTTTTACACAACACAGACTCAGAACTGATCTTTGAAGCTTTACCGGTGTGTGAGTGTGTGTTCGCACGAGCGCAGTGTTTGGTACAGCGCAGGCAGCGTCTCACAACATGAAAAACTCGTGTTTTACAGTTCATCGCGTGGGGTCTCCCTCGCGCCGCGCGGTGGGCGGGGCAGAGTGCTGCGTGCAGCGCGTGGACACCGCGAGTCGGCGGCTTTCTTGGCCCAGGATACGCGGGGGTGTTTGTCTTTCCCTGCGTGTCCTGTGAAACACGCGGTGCTGTGTGTGTGTTTAGGGCGATCGCAGACACGATTCCTCCCTGAAAGTGAATAATCAAACGTGACCCGAGACAGGCTGGTTACTGCTTAGAACGGATATTTACTCCTTAGTCACACATCACACACAGCACACACCCCACCGCGGTCTCCCTAAGAGGAGTTTGTCTCATCTGCTAAATCATCACTATGTTGACACTCGTGACAAACTGTGTCTTTGGAGGATCAGTGTCCCTGGCTGTGGGTGTAATGGGGCCAGTGGGTGGCGCAGTGGTTACAAGTACTAGCTTTCACTTCAGAATTCCTTTATGAATTCTGGATCTAGTACCCTTGATCACTTACTTACTTTACTGATGCAGTAAAGCTGCCCTGCTGTAAATGAGTAAATTATGTCAAAGCTGATTCTGTAACAGTGTAAATGGCCCTGAATAAAGATGTCAGCTAAATAAAGGTTAGTAATCGGCAGTTTTGGTGGGTCCGGGGGTGAGTGCAATAAGCAGACAGTGTGAGTAGGCAGGGGGTGTGTCACTCGCTGGATTACACTATAGTGCCTGTGAGTACTGAAGTAAAACCGTGTCATTTGGCAGAGAGGATCCTGACAATGAGGAGACAATAGCATGGTAAGGAAGTATCTGCAGTGGCAAAGCACAGTGCTGGTGAGGAAGCTGCTGAGTGTATATTTTCCTGCGTGACGTGCAAGGGGGATCCCAACAGAGGTGCCATGTGGCACACCGCTATAATGCTAGAGTCATTCTGTATGAATTATGAAAACAGAGCAGAGGATGCTGTACTTTCAGAAAGGTTTGTGTGCCTCAGGGATAGAGTACCTGCTAGATTTCCTGAGGATGCTTCAGCTTAGCTGACCTTGTGCTGCTGATCCAGTTGGACAGAAGTTTGATGTGCTCAGTTCCACAGACCTTCTTCTTCCTGTAATTTGCAAAAACATTGTAGATTAGTTTCTCCTAGAAGTGTTGAGCAAGGACTTGGCCCTGAAGTATGAGTGGTCACAAGGCTCTATGGAGGGCAAGGATAAATCCTGGGGAAAGACAACTACCGCAGGAAGCCTTAACCATCCCCTTCTTCTCACATGTCTGTTGTGGCCAAGCAGAAGGAAACAAGCAGATCCACGGGATTACGAATTAATCGCCTGTGTTCTGGGCCTTTTTGGACTCAAGGCTGTATTGTTTACAGAAATCCACACAGTGAAAAACCCAAATGCACATCCATTTGCTGAGACCAGGCCATCAGCAGCTTCACTCACTCTCTTTCAAAACGGCAGCCACCGTTCACTGCCATTCATTCATATGGCCAATGCTCTTCTCCAAAGCAATTTGCACCAATTTGAACTTCAAGATAATTTTTACTTCATCACTTCAGGGTAAGTACTTCAGTCAAGAAAACTACAGCACAAGGTGGGATTAGAACCTGGGACTTTCATTTACTCCCCTTCAGTTACATTCATCCATCCATTGTCATTAACTGCTTGTCCCGAACGGGGGTCGCAGAGAGCCGGAGCCTTAACCGCCAACGCAGGGCACAAGGCCAAGGAGACACCCCCAGGACGGGCTGCCAGTCTGTCGCAAGGCACCCCAAGCAGGGCTCGAACCCCTGACATGGCCACACAGCGGGAACTGGCTGAACCCGTCACATTGTTACATTCAGTCTTTTTCTGTTTCTCCACTTGGTAGTTTAGCCTGTGAACTGTTGGAAATATTCCAGTATGAAAAGGAAACTGTATAAAAGTATAAAGGAGGTAAACAATGTAATTTTAAAACATAGGAACATGAACAATTCTGGGGTAAAGAGCAAGAACTCCAGTAAAACTTGAGAAGAGTGTTACATGTCTGTTTGGCATGAAAGTCCTTGTTTGACCCGGCTTGCGGCTCTGCCTCCTGTGGCCTCGGTTGTGCCGGGAGCCCGCGGGCCTCAATGTGCTCTGCAGCTCTGCCGTGGTAAACGGTAAACACACCCAGCCGCCATGCCGTCTGCCAGACGCACTGGCTCCAGCTGCCCCGGCTTCGCGGGTGCACATGGATTTATCCAAGAGCACAGCTAATACACTAACTCTCAACATGTTCAGCACCAGGCAGGAGGTACCATCTTACTGTTACACTGTTAAGTCCTGGTTATTCTCAGTTTACTGGAATATCACATCTCATTTCATTATTATGCTGCCAAGCCAGCCCTTTTGTGCAATTTGGATTTTACCTGTTCATTCAGTTGTATTTTTCCTTTAGTTAAGATATTTTGCAATTGTATGAGTGTAGGGTCCTTCTTGGGCTATAAACAAGTAATCCTGTGTCCCAAGATTATGTTATAATTAATAGACTCTGTGCAGTTTGTCTTGGATTTGACCCTTTAACATTCAGAGTCATTATTACTTTGAGATGTCATTATTGTGCCACCTGCTGCTCTGTGTGTGTGTAGATCACAGGGCAGGAGGACATCATGCTGCCCTGATGTGTTGGACTAACAAACTGACACATTTGGATTTACCATTAATTTACCATGCTGGGGATTAAAGTGTAGCACAAAAATTTACTGGGTGGTAACTTGTATTTTCTCACGCAAAAATGTTCTGCATGTTAGAGAGTGGAACCATCAGCTTTGAAGCTCCTTCGCTGCCCCTGCTGTCAGTTTCTTCCAGTTCATACATATTTCTGGCCTCTAGGGGGAGCTGTTTGGTGACACAGCAAGCCTCAGTCCCATACTGAGCAAAGCAGGGTAATAGCTGTGAATAAGTATTTTCTCCTTTGCAGCATTTTCACAATAAATTTGATCAGAACTTCCTGTCTGAGTTCGCAATATATGAATGGAGACTGTGAGAGAAAAAAATAGCAGCAGAATTTTTATGTCACTTCCTTGGTGTAGAAGTCAATGAAATTACAAGTGCAAGTGAGGGGTGTCCAGACATCCCAGCATTCCTTTGAATTGTTCTGCAAACCAAATGATAATTTCTTCAAGATGAAGAAAATTCTCCCCCTATCATTAGTCAATTTAATTAAATGGGTAATTGGGCGTAAATAACAGTTAATTAGGTAGAGTAGCATATTGCTTAGACCTGCAACCTTGCACTCTAGTAACCCACATTTGACTGCTTGCTTGTTCAGTAGTCCCCTTAATCAATGATTTAGTAGTTACAGGCTGCTTGACAGTGACAGATAACTAATTAAAAGGTTTTGGATGGCAGATTGCATAGTAGTTACAGCTCCTGCTTTGCATTTAAAAGTCCCAGGTTCAAATCCCACCTCCTGCTCAAGTATCCTTGACCAGGGTACTTATTCTAAATTGATACATAAAAATTACCCAGCAGTGTAATTGGGTAAATAAATGTAAGTTATAATTTACTTTGAAGGAAAACATCAGCTAAATACATGTAAATTACAGGCACACACACACATTTTCTGAACCACTTGTCCTATACAGGGTCACAGAGAACCGGTGCCTAACCCGGCAACACAGGGCGTAAGGCTGGAGGGGACACACCCAGGACGGGAGGCCAGTCCGTCGCAAGGCACCCCAAGCGGGACTTGAACCCCAGACCTACCGAAGAGCAGGACCTGGTCCAACCCACTGCGTCACTGCGTCACCGCGCCCCCCTCCTAAATTATGGGAAGTTATTTATAATAAGGCCTGATCTGAGTGAGACTTGTCCAATGTAATTTTCAACCACATAAAATCTTACCAGCAAAAGTCGGCAAAACAGGTTCATAGACACATCATGCCTACACAGAGAACACCAGTTCAGAGATTTTGCAATTCATAGAGTAGACAGGTAAAATTCATGATCAACCTTAAATACCACTTTCACAGGATCCTTGGTGTATGAGAGACCTCTCCATGAGTATGGCCTGATCCACAGAACATGTATGTCCTGTGTAATGACATGTGGCAGATTAAAGATATGTCTCTTGTGGATCAAAGTAAAAGTGTGACTTTGTCAAAGAAACACTGAAATATTTTAATAGTTCATTTAAATATTGTGAAAAAACGACTCACTTTATTTAGAGGAGGAGATTTTGTATTGAACATAATAGAGGTGGGAGGAAGGGACAGCAGATTTTTAAGTGGAATATCGAACAGAGCCGTGTGACAGAAAGAAAGCAAATGCCAGAGTGACACATGGAGTGCGCGGTGACAGGTCTTTGCATCATCAGGGTTTCACAGGAAGGGCCTGCATTTCCATGTGTAGCCTGGGCATGGGCACATAATGCACATGCAGCTTTCTGTGAAGCTGAGAGGGACTAGTTGGTGCGGTGCGAGAGGTGGCCCAGATGCCTACATACAACCCAGTAGGCTCTCCTTTGATCAGCTGCCACAGACACATCTTGACAATCAGCTTTATAGTACTTGCACCTCTGTAAAGTATACTGGCACAAAAAACTACAGATGCTCGATGTGCAACTAATAATTATTATTTACTTCAGGAGAAAGGCATGGTGAGGAAGTGAAAACAGGCATAATATAAGTCATGAAGCGTTGGTGGTACAAGGAGAACAGAAGAAGCTGAGGTGTGTCATGCTCAGCCTCCAGGGTTTCCGTGTGTTCTGGTCTAATTGTTTAAATGTATGAAATGGAATAACTTTCAAAATCAAAAGTTTGTAGATTCTGTGTTTTGGCTCCAGTGAAAGAACGAATTTCCCCTGTCCTTCAGAACTGCTGAATTCCTTTCAATATTCAAGAAAGGTCTCAAAACACACCGCCTCTAGACCGATTTCTCTGCTGAACTCTTGCCTGCTCTGTAGACTTGTGTCATACACATCTGTCACCATCACCACTGTATTTCCGATCAATCCTATATGCAACTACTTGTATAATGTGCACCAGCAAAAATAGTGGCACTGGACAAATTGACTGTGCTTCAACAATCATGTGTCTGTATGGTGAAATTCTCTTTTAATCGCTTGTATGTCATATCTGTAAATGTACCTGGTCTATTCTTATTAGCCCAGGAATTAAACATAAGAAACTGAATGCAGTCTACCAGCCATTAACTTTGTTTTGTTGCATGTTGACAAAATTAATTTTTCAGTAAGGCAAAAGAATCCTGAGGTCCTATTTGAGGTAATAACATGTCCTGGAGAAGATATTCTTCAACCTGCTTCAGAGAATGACAGCTGTGAAAATCCTCAGGCATCTTGTAACAGCATAAACAACAGTAAGCCCTCATGACTTTTACAAACCTCAGTTGAAATGTTTGGTTTGTATACCAACCTTCTTACAATGATTTACATTGATACAGCAGGGTAACTTTTATGTTGAAGCCATTCAGGATATCTACAGTATTTTGCTCAGTAGTATGAGTGCACTATTAACACTGTCTTCATAATAAATCTCTTAGCTGGCACTTTGATCCAAAGCAGCATTTACAACATCAAATAAATACCTTTTAGATAGCCTTATTTGACAGATACCCTTACTTGAACCAACAACCTTACGGTTAGTAATCCATGATATGAGCTACAATGGTAGCCACTGACCAAGAAACCCAATTTTCTTTCTGTTTTGTGCTTGGAAATATGGCACAGCTTTTAGCATGGATTGCTAATTTGTTTCACTCCTTTGAATATGTTTGAAGTTCACTTTTGGTGGGTAAATAGTAAGTCAATATGCATGTGAGGGGCTATGAGACAAATAATGTCCACCGTCCAAGAGGTAAAGTGAAATGTGGATTTTTCTAGACTAACTATAATCTCAAGTGTCCCTCAAAAGGAGCGGTAAACAAGAACAGTAGGACCATTGGGCTTTGAGTGCGTTCCAGGCAGGACACCGGGTGTCCACCGTGATTACAATTTAAATATAGTCTGCAACAAGTGTGGCAAATCAGAACTTACAGGTTTATAACCTCTGAGCCCTATAATTATCATGTCACATTCATTAAATGGTTTGTGAACTGGGAAAAGAAATAAAGCATGCTGGGAGTTTAGAGCAATTCAGTTAATTTAACCCCATTTTTACACACATTTTCTTTGAAAAGGCCTTTTTCAAAAACTTACTTATTAATTTGTCTGATACTTTTCTCCAAATCAACTTACAATGATTTACCCATTTATTCAGCAGGATAATTTTTACTGTATTACTTTAGTGTAAGCACCGTGATCTACTTATAGGAGGTGGGATTAAAACCTGGGTGCAAAGCAATGGCTACAGCCACTACGCTAGCTACATATATTCATTTATTTACATAAGTAAAAATTGTAAAAAATCCAATAGTTACTTATAGTAGGAGGATAAATATAAGAACAAAAAAGTCCTTTATCAGCTTTGACAAAAATATATACCTATTTAAATCATTCATAATTTACCAAAGGCCCATTTTAAAAAGTTAGAAGCTCTTTTTGAAATGACTTTATAGGTTAAAAATAAGTTAATGATAAACTAGAATTAGAACCATACACTACAAACTGCCTATAGTTTACAGCCCATGTCCGCGTCCACGTCCTGTCCTGTGTATTTATCATCACATCACATACTCATGTTGGTACCTGGCTGGTGTGGTTTGTTGGTTTGGTTGGTGGGTTGGTTTTTTGTTAGACTTGGTTTGTTGATTTGGTTTTGTTGGGTGTGGTTTGATGGTTTTTGTGTTGGTGGGATAGCCTTGGTTTGGTTCTTTGATGGTGGGTCAGATTTGGTTTGTTGGTTTGGTTTTGTTGGTGGGTGTGGTTTGATGGTTTTTGTGTTGGTAGGTTAGACTTGGTCTGGTTTTTGTTGGTGGGGTTGGTTTGATGGTTTGGTATGATGGTTGGTTTTTTGTGTTGGTGGGTTAGGCTTAGTTTGTTGGTTTGGCTTTGGTGGGCTTGGTTTGATGGTTGGTTTTTGTTAGGCTTGGTTTGTGTTGGTGGGTTAGGCTTGGTTTCTTGGTTTGGTTTTGTTGAGTGTGGTTTTATGGTTTTTGTGGTGGTGGGTTATGCTTGGTTTGTTGGTTTGGTTTGATGGTTGGTTTTTGTGTTAGTGAGAGTAGTCTTGGTTGGTTTTTGTTGGTGGTTTAGACTTAGTCTATTGGTTTGGCTCTGGTGGGTTTGGTTTAATGGTTGGTTTTTGTTAGTGGGTTGGCTTGATGGCTTTTTTGTTGGTGGGTTAGGCTTGGTTTAGTGTTTTGTTGGGGGTGTGATTTGATGGTTTTTGTGTTGGTGGGTTAGGCTTGGTCTGGTTTTTTGTTGTTGGGGTTGGTTTGGTGGTTGGTTTTTGAGCTGTTTTTTTTTGGGTTAGACTCGGTTTGGTTTTTATTGATGGGTTAGGCTTGGTTTGTTGGTCTGATTTTGTTGGCGGGTGTGGTTTGATGGTTGGTTTTTGTTAGTGGCTTAGGCCTGGTTTGGTTTTTGTTGGTGGGTTAGATTTGGTTTGTTGGTTTGGTTTTGTTGGTGGGATTAGTTTGTTAGTTTGATAGGTGGGTTGGAGAAGTCAGTTAAGCTTCTTGGTTTCGGATCATGAAGATATATGTTGGCTATGCTGGGTGTTGTTCTCTGTGGCTTTATGTTGGTGGTTTGACTAGGTCCTTGTGTATAGCCATTGAAAAATATGCATGGGGTATAACATCCTTTCCTGTGTATCTTGAATCACTGTTTTGTACTCTGTTCTGTGTTGCACCATGGTCTCCAGCAAAACAACATTTCGTTCCACTCTATACAAGCTATATCGAGGAATGACAATAAAACAACTTGAACTTGAACTTTAATTACAGACTGCATTGAGCAAGATATGTATATATTTTATGTGCAGTGATATTGGCTAAGCGGCAATGAAGATACAAAACCTAAAGTATATCCTCAATGGGAGAAGAGCAAATGCTAATGATTCTCAGTGAATTTTGCTATTGATGCCGCTGATGTGCTGGATGTCGTTGCCATAGCATCTGTGTTCTTGTAGCGATGAGTGGAAGGTAAGAGGGGTGAGGATGTTGGGGAGGCTGAGAGGGGATTATGGTTGTTGGAGAAAGAAAACCCTTCCTCTACCTTGGTTCAGACCATGGAGCAACCAGATGCAGTCATGAGCCACCCACAGGTTAATTAAGAAGGGGCTTTCGGATGAGATGTCTCCTTCCCCATAACTAATGCCGGAGGGAGAAAAACTGAGACTTATCCTGGCACCTCATCATCTCAAAACCCACTTGTGAACTCCAACTCTTTGAACCAGCAAAGGAGTAAGAAGGAGTTTGGTGGAGAGCGGTGGCTGGATGGGAAATATTGCTACAAAATCCACCTGTCCATGCCATGTTCAGGAAGACACTTCGACATTTCTAGAAGATGTCAGCATCAGAGAAGGTGCCTTAGGAGCTCATTTCCGTGAATCAATGGAAAATGATCTCAACTGTGTGTTTTAATCAAAACTCTCTGCAGGAACTGTTTTTGTCTCAGAGGACTGAAAACCTGTACAGCTTGGGACATAAATTAGAAAAAAAAACACCAAAGCTTCCTGTGGACATCTTGTCCTTTCCTCTGGGAACAATGATGTGTTGTTCTTAGTGTGAGACAGAATCCACAATGAACTGATGAACATCTTAGCAACTGTGATCCTTGAAATCCTCTGCCCATTTTAAATAATACATTGATCCGCTGAAGCTCTTATCAAAACTAGCTCATGATTTTATACTTTTACATGATGCCATGTTTTCTTGCAGTAGTCCTGGTCAAATCCTTTCTGGGACCTAAACCTGCAACCCTGAGGTTGCAAGTCACCTGAATAACATACAAGTGTGGGATGAATGGAGACAAACTGTATTCACTGACAAGTTGTTGGTTGGCTGTGATTATATAATTCTCATTCTGTAGAAGGTTAAGTCAAAGTGCCCTCTTCCCAACTTAGAGCTCAAACAGTAAGCATTTATTTACATGACATTTTTCCAAAAAAGGACTGGCAATGTTAAGCTGCTTATACTGATTTAGCCGCTTATATAGTTGGGTAATTTGTATTGCAACAAATCAGGGTAATTACTTTGATCATGGGCATTACAGAAGGAGATGAGATTCAGTCCTGGGTCCTTGGATTGGAAGATAGTAGCGCTAACCACTACACCACCTGCTGTTTATAGCTGAATGGTTTGCTAGAAACAATACTCATGACATACGGTTATGTATGTAGTAAGAGTTACTGCTGCTTCTCTGACATCAGCAAGTAGTTCAAAGTATCATTTGAATCCAGTTTCCAGGAGTACTGCAAACCTCTTTGAAGTAAAACTCTCTTAACAGCCATAAATCAGAAAGGAAGTGATAACTTTGTATGAGAACAAAAAGTTGATCAAGAATCATAATGTTCCTGCAGAAGATTATTGGTGACATGGAGCTCGGCCATTCTCTGAGTGCTGGATTTACATAACATCAGACAGGAGCAGCCCCTGCTCTTGGAAGAGTGTCGCCCAGCCTGCCTGTAATTCGCACAAATCCACTGGCTTCCGTGCCAAACCGGTGGGGAAGAACACCGGGATCAACGTGAAACTCCCGGGGTATAGTGTGTGTGTTTCTGCATGAGCAGACAGATTGTTGGTCATGTGTGTTTCGTGGAGGCTGGGGGAAGGGAAGGCATTCATTACTTCCTCTGGGTAATGCTCAGTGGAACACAAATCAGACTCTTTCTCTTTTCTGCCCCTACTTCTGCTGTATCAGGAATTGTCAAACAGCAGGGAGTTTTGTGGAAAAGGAGATCAATTTGAAATTAGGAGTTTATATCTGAGACCCTGGATCACCCCTGCTGTTGTGCCTTTGAGCTAAGAACTTCAGCTGAACTTCTCCAGTGTAATATCCTGCTGTAAGTTTGCTTTAAGCAACAGAACACAAATGTGCCACTGATGGTAGAGGCAACCATGTACAAAATGTGGTTTGTGGAGGGATGGACAAATTGGGTGCATTGTGTCAACATTCACTTTTACAGAATCTTTCACATTACTGTGTCATTCTATATACTGTTTACCTGAGCTTGTTAGCTACAGCTGTTTTGCAGCAGGCCTGAAGAAAGTGTCTCAAGATGAATCAAACATTTAACCATCAGTTCTGTGCATGGATGTTGAGATTCTTCTGAAATGTAAATGTGGCACTATACTGTTTTCAGTAATGTGTCATGCATTATGACATGAGCATCATGTATCGTTGCTGGTGCCCATGGGGGGTGAGCAGCTGGTTTTTAGACCCCCAGAGGTTTGTTTTTTTGTCTTTCTTCACACTGTGGGTCTTTTGTTTTCCTTTCCTCAGTTGCCAATTGGCTTGATTATGTACCGAGTTCAAACCTTCTTCACTTCTGTATCATGAGACCTCAGTTGTCCACCACTGTGCATCAATATTTAGATGAGTGCTCTTTAAAACTCGAGTGAAACTGAATAATGCATTTTGTGTTGGTATAACATTTTGTTTTAAATGCTTCCCTGCCTGCCCAGGACCTGCATATGAAAACTAGCTTTGAAAGTATGGTGTAACGTCTGGACGTAAAACAAGCCCATAAACAATGTAGCTTTCTGTGTCTGACCACAATTACTAAGTCTCTCTCTACAGTACTTTCCCTCCCTTCGCTGCAGCTCTGTTAGCATTTTGTTCCCTTTCCTTCGCTGTGCTGACTCTCTGCTCACATGCTGCCGTCGAAGCACAGTGGGTGGGTGGGCGATGACTCATGTGGTGCACACCTCTTTGCCTGTTGCCCATATTTGGGTAGGCAGGAAGTCCATTCCAGGAGCCACATGGCCATGTGGTGCCAGTGCGCAGGAGCGGCAGATGGCCTCCCTCTCTTGTCCCTTTTCTTTAAGCAAAACAGTGACTGTTAAGGGTGAGCCTTGTCCCTCTACTGTTTTTATTAGTAGTGAACACACCAATGAGAACCCCAATGCTGGGTGTTTGATTATGATGTCATCAACTGTGGGCTCAGTGAATGGTGGGAATGTGTGAAATAGTTGAATTTATATTTACCTCTGCTGCTCATTCACTGTGCCCACGTATTTGATTCAGTGCATTCTGTCTGTGTGCTATATGAATGCATGTATCTGGAACAAAGCCTAAACTTTGGTTTGGAGAAACAAAAATGGTATTTCCGGCTGGGCGTAGCTAAAGATGTTTGTAGCTAAAGAATTTTGTAGCGTTATTCCTTTTGTCTGTCACTGCACATACTCACCTGAGCATGGGCCTTGAAGGAGAGTCACATTCAAGTAGAATCTATTAAAGACACTTTCCAGTGGTTCTTTAGAACTGCGGTTAAGGGTTTAATATGTTTTATACCAGATCAAAAATTTTTTTTGGCTATAAAAGGCTAAGAAAAACTTGTCAGCATCTCTGCCTTTTACACCCAGACAACTGCAATGTTCTCCTCCACCTTCTGCAGTCTTCTGCTATTAGTCCAACTAATTTTGACAATTATAGGTCTTCCTCTATAACACTTCATATGATATAAAATGCACTTAAGTGACTGTAACTCCATTTTGTGAATCCTGTTGGAGCTTCTAAGTTAAGTTCTATGGAAAAGTATTTTATAGCAATTTCCTCTGTTTTTGCAACTTTTTTACGCTAAATTTGATCATATCTTTCTTTCCATTCGGATAGTGCATGAACTCAGCCTGAGAGTGAAAAAGCAAAAGCAACACCAGTGCTCTTTTTATGTCATTTGCTTGATGTGGAAGATAAAGTGTGCAAGGATCTGTGCGGAAAAAAATAATTGTGGTCAGTCAAAAGTAAGAAGAAACCTGTCAATAACTGCTTGTGGCACTTTCAGCTGCAATGACTGCAACTAAATCCTTCTTGTAGATGTTGACCAGGGAATTTTGCCCCACTCCTCATGCCAAAATGCTTTAGCTAAGCAATATTTGTAAGTTTTCAAGAATGAACAGTTCTTGGTACAGCACACACTGTCTGAAACCGCTTAGCCCGAGTAGGGTTGCAGCAAACCAGAGCCTAACCCAGCAACACAGGGCATGGGGCTGGAGGGGGAGGGGACACACCCAGGACAGGACACCATTCCACCCCAAGGCACCCCAAGCAGGACTCAAACCCCAGACCCACCAGAGAGCAGGCACAAGCCAAACCTGCTGTGCCACCATGGCCCCTCTTGGTGCAACCCCTAAGTCAAATTCACTTTGGCTAGGCCATTCTATAACTAATTTTTTTAGCAATTTTGATGTTCACTTTCTTAAATGTTTGGAATCATTGTCTTGCTGCATCACCCAGCTGTGCTTTAGCTTTGGCTCAGACTGATGACCTGACTTACTTAGCACAGAATCCCACAGGAAGATGTGGCCAGTCCACTTCATCATCACTTTAACGTCACTTCATTGTGTTAAAGGACAGTGATAATTGTATTTTTTTCTTCTTTAAATAATTTATTCATGCATTCAACAATTTGCTTTTGTCCTTAAGTTATTATTATAGAAAATAGAAAATAGAAAATAATAGAAAACACCAAGGCCAATACATTAAGTGGTGTACACTCTTTCATGGAGGTAAAATATTCGCACTGTATTCCACTGTTTGATGTAAGCAAACAAGGCACAAATACAAGGCAATGAGCGAGAAGGTGCTTGTGCTGATGTCATAGCATGCGGTGACATCACAGCAACTGTGTACTTCATGCGCGCCGTTGACTCAGTGTTGGTGAGTGTGCCTGTGCTTGAATCATGAGGCTGTCCTGTCAACCTGCAATGCCACACTATTCACTTGTCATTATGAATCACAGGGTTAATTAAACACACCTACATGAAACATAATGAACCGATACAGACATAATGCGGCGTGCAATTGTGCGACAGCAAGCAACACCGTTCTACACCATGGGAGACTGAAGTTTTGTGTGTAGCCATGAGCAGGTTAAGTTGGCAATTGCTGAATAGTGAAGAACTCACTCATTTGAAAGGAATTTATTCTATGAGGAGCTGTGCTGTTGAAGACATGATCCATTATGGCCTGGCTCTGTGCAACCCCACACGTGCTCTTAAACCAGGGTTAAGTGAGTTCAGGGAACTCGGTGCAGTGAATATGCCCTTACCTGCTAATGTAAGCCTAATGGTTTGGAAGGTATGAAGATCATCTGGCTACAAAGCCTCCCTGACTCATCCTCATTACTGGGCTGCAGAGCGTGTAGACTGTGCTCATTGAGGTCAGAGGGCCAGGTGCAAATGAGGGGTACTCATTTTCAATACCATACTATTTCCTATGGTGATGTCCTCTGGAGGGGAGGAGTCGAGTCTCCTTTGATGGAGCAAATGATGGTATTTGTAATTTCAATTTTCAAATTTTTGCCTAATGAACAGATTTCTGGAAATGCATTAGTTTTGCAAACTGAGGAATGGGCGTTTTTTCTTTCTAAATAAAGCTTCTCTTAGAGCTGCCTCAGAGAAGCCACTGTCACTTGTGGGCCACGCAGTGATGTCAAGTGAACTTGACCCATCTGATAGTCTTGATTTTGAACAATACAATGAAACATTTTTTGTTTGATGCTAGTAAGCTATTTTAAGAGACTACGCAGCATGTCTTCTTTTGTGGATTTTATAAATGAAGTCTATGGTTGGGCTTTCTGATGGCATCGTTTCAGCTCATAATCTAAAATAGACAGGAGAAGTACCACAAAGTGCGTCAGTTTAATACTGGACCACTTGTTCCTAGTTATGTGTGAAGTTAATGGGTGCACATGGACTGCATGACCTCCCTCAGTTTAGGCACAGAACGCTAAGGCAGCAAGAGTGATGTGCGTTTCTGAGAAATTTATTAATGGCAGATAAAAGAGTGACAGGAAACATGGAGGGAACTGAAGGCTAACCCTAACTACACATAACACCATGGCAACCCCACCACATCATTTGTGTTGCCAAGTGATTTCACTTGCAAGGGGAGTGCATACAGTACAATAGGCCTATGAAAGGAATCACTATTAAATTATAACATTGCAGTCATGTCTTCTTGCAGAAGATGCCCCTGAATTTTATCTCTCTGGTGACATACAGTATTGTAGTGTCACATACTGTTAGCCTTGCACAGGCAGATAGAGAGTGCCCTCTCTAGCACGTTCCATAGGGGCCAACCGGAGCTGGAAAGGTCCAACATCACTGCTATGTGCTATTCTCTGCTTTTTTCCTCACCTGACCTGGGCACTTAACTTTGCTTCACCCTGATTTCCAGACAGCACATTAACGGATAATAATGAGTATGAGAAATATGATACTACTGATGATTATGATGAACACCTAAAAGAAATATTCACCTTCTGCCAGTCAAGGGATTCTGTTTACTGATACTGAAAATACTGTTAATTGGAGCGCATATGAGTATGACTGACTGCAGGTTAAAGTGAAAAACTTAACCCTGGTGTAACTTCAACCCCTAATCCTAGGCATGACAAAAGCTGAACAGCTGGCGAATTAAATGCATTTCAGCATTGAACAGGTCGAGAGAAGCATTGAGAGACACCTGTAACTTGAAGTCATAACTGAGTCACATTCACAAACACTTAACATGAGCAAGCAATATGGTTTAGCCTTTTGAAATGACAAAAGCTTACCTCTTCATATTTCATCTGCTCCACTGCACTGTCACCATCCTGAGGATCAGACAGCTATCATATCACACTGAAATGTATTGCATATTCAGAAAAAGCCAGACAGGAAAGGAGAGCACTTTTTAATGGAAGCAGCCAGACTGGAGTTATACAGTTGGGCAAATTACAGTTAATTTGCATCATTCTGAAAGCTCAAGTTTGTTTTGTATAAATTGTTAGAAATTAAATTTCGAAAGAAGAAAGTACATAGAGAATTTTTCCAAGGCTAGGATGGAAGGAAGTTCAAGAACAGTACGTTCTAGATTTATAGTTTATCATCTTTGCTTAGCAGGCACTTTTGTCCAAAGCATCTTGAACTTCATACATCTGCATCTGTCAGTGAAGGGCTTCACAAGGTGCTATGCTGAAGGACATAGTGTCTCAATAGATCCTGTGTTCACACACAAGTTCACACCTTACCCGTTACACTGACAGCTTTACTACAAGCTCACACTGCTCACCTGTGTCTGTTTCCAGGGTTTCGAACTGGTGAACATGAACATATAATCATGTTGAATGGGAGCAACCACATACCTGGACTTAAGATTCTCGCATTGAGTTCCTCTCCTTCATCCCCTCAGTCACCAGAAATTCTGCTTACTCTACACTCTAATCAAATCCACTGCATAACATTACTCTTCACACACCAGGTACAATAAAACTTCCTACATTATTTCTCCAAAGCCCATCTTTTGGTGTTATCTGTTGGACACATCTGGCTGTGAAGTCCTAACTACATTTACATTTATTCATTTAGCTGACACTTTTCCCCAGTTTTTTTAATCTGTTTTCTTACACACACACACTTTCTGAACCGCTTGTCCCATACGGGGTCGCGGGGAACCGGAGCCTAACCCGGCAACTCAGGACGTAGGGCTGGAGGGGGAGGGGACACACCCAGGATGGGACGCCAGTCAGTCACAAGGTACCCCAAGCGGGACTCGAACCCCAGACCCACCGGAGAGCAGGACCCGGTCCACCACACTGCGCCACTGTGCTCCCCTTATTTTCTTACAATATTATGTAAATGTAAATGTAACAATCTAGTTGTGTTGACATTAATACAGCTGTGTAATTTTGTTAAATACTCACGTTAAACCTAATCTTAAAAGGTGCAACGCCCAGCATCAGTGAGAATCGTGGCTTACATGATACCCAACCTGGTCAGTGAGATGCTGGAGATCAGGTGCCTGAGGACTGTAATTGTAGGGTAGTCGCCTTGCTATCAAGAGCAGTTTGATTCAATAAACACTCTCCACTACAGAAGACCAGCCCTGCCCACTTGCATCTTGCCGGTGGTAATGAACCCAAAGAGAGGGACTTAGAGAGTGACCCACCAAAATATCATGTGGCTATGTACCTGGGAAAAATCAAAGGTGCCGTGTAAATGCACCAGTTAAACATCAACAAACTGAAACAGACATCATCATCATCATCATATGAAACCCAAGCAACTTTCTCTAGGGTCACCAATCTGTCTCTGGCTGCAGCAAGGGAGTAAACACACACCCTTATGTCACAAACCATGACTCCCCTTTAATGGAGCTAAATCGTCTCTGTCTCACCGAATGTCATGCTCACATAACATGTTCCGCCTCCCTGCTTACTGCTTGTTTTTTTCTGTTTATTAGCCCATTTAGTTCATTGTGTAATGAGGATCTCCTGTTTATAGACAATTTCCTGCCTAAAGCAATCACTATATTCATTCAGGAAGAAATAGGCTGGAGACTGAATTAGGAAATAGGGTTAAGATGCTGGATTTTGTGAATATTAAAAATCCTGTTACCTCTCTAAAAGAATCTTGAACAAAGGGACCCAGTGTGAGTTTATACGTGTCTCATGTGTTTTTATGTGATTAGCAGCGGAAAGGTATGGGCGCTGGCATTGGCTGTTGACTTTCACAATTACCCTTTACACAGTGACTTGTAGCTGGATATTCCAGTAAGCAGTTTAAGTGCAATACAATCCAAGAGATGCCTGCTCAAGCTGCAAGAATATTGCCTTTACGAGTTTTTAAGTTTCATTTAATTCCTGTACTTAGGCTTATGAGGAATTTCTTCATATTTATGAGGAGCAGACTTACGCTTCACGTGCCTTCTGATAGCTGAGTTGTGCAAGATATTTACATTTATTCATTGATCAGACGCTTTTCTTGAAAGCGATATACGGTAATTATTAAGTAGTATCAATCTATCTGACACTTTTATCCAAGTTTATTTCAATTTATTTTATAAAGCGCTCTTCTCACACGGTGACACAGGCTGCTGAACAAAAGGATAAGACAAATAAACAGACAGTTGGCTATTTACTGAATTATTACATTATCCATGCAGTCATTAAAGCTATAAGTATGCCTATTTAAGCTGACTTAGAGTGTTAAATACACTACAAAAGTATGTACTGTTATTCACAAACATATACAGCAGAGCAGTGTGACACACACACACACACACACACACACACACACACACACACACACACACTATTGAAGTCTGCCCAGCCTGAGTGAGGATTGAACCCAAATCCAGTAGAATAGCCCAAGAGCTGTTAGACATGATGTCAGCTTGTTCAATGAATTCATTTGTACTGTTTTCATTGAATTCTTTACTGTTATTTTTTTCCATTAAAGGCTGAATTAAAACCTTTTGCTAAGTTTTACAGAGCCCAGTCCAATAATAAGTGGAGAGATGTCTATATTAATGCAGAAATTGTACTTTTTCTGAGATGTATGTCACTTTGGACAAAAGCGTCTGCTAAATGAATAAATGTAAATGTAAATGTATTATTCAGATTTGATTGAGACTTAGTGGGAAAAGAGACTTTAGAGGTAAACACCAATGGAGTAAAACCAGACTTCCGGTACCAGTTGTGTTTGTATGTTGATGACTCAGTGTAATGAACAAACAGCTAAAGCACCTGCAGTAATTCACACTACAAGAGTACCGTTCATCCAGCAATCCTATCATCTGCACGTTTCTAAATGACCACTCAGATCTGGATACACATAGTGCTTTACTATTTCAGCTGAAAATGGCAGGTTTTACAATTGGAAGGCTTCTCTCCATTAAAACCTTGCTTCGTAATTTATTTTAAGGAAAACCTTATTGTCACACTTTTCCACACTTATCCCGCCAAAAGCAGTACGTTTTTGCACCAAGGCAAATATTTAAGGAGAATGACGTTAGTAGAAGAACAATATCACACTTTCAAAATATCCCTAACAGATACTGCATGTGTCAGAGATTTATTTTGGCTGCATCACATAAGTTTACAAGGTGTTTGGAAAGCAGTTGGCAGTGCACAATAGACCTGAGACTTGTGATATGTTTTTCCTTCATCATAAAAGCTGATGAGGCATCACAGCCCCAGTGATGAGGGCAGTCCATGCTGTTATATTCCTGACATGGCCCTTTAATTATGCCTTACACCTTGGCTAATGCTTAATGGCCCATGGTGCACATGAATTTGACATGAATGACAGTTAGGTGGGCCATAGCTAATCAGACACCTGTAGCTGAACTGTTATTCATTATTTACAGTTTGCAGTCAATCCAGACAGAAATACTGTATAGTAACTAAAGTTATTCACTTGGGGGCTTCAGTTCAGGTTCAAACCTGCAATCTCTCGATATAAATCTGAAACCACAGTACAGCTTGCTGCTCTCTGAGACCCATTAAAAATCCATTACACACTGTTAACAGCCATTGTTTTGAAACCATGATACTGGTGGCAACTGGGTTTCAGCAGCTCCTGTTAATGTTTGGAAACAAATATACAATTTGGAACAATTAAATATTTTTTGGAAAATGTTTTCCAGTGCACTCCACAGGCTAGTGACGTGAGTAACTAGTCGCTATTAATTCTTTAAAATATAATAAAATAAAGTAAAAAATTCATAATTTATAAATAAAATTCTCTGAAAAACTCTGTTAAAATTTATGAACGTAAAGTACACATGGGCCTTACATTTTGCTGTGAACATCTGAAGTTTTCATACTCCATTTGCACCTAGGCTTACATCTTTTTGCCGTATGCTGCAGATCGCCAAACACTATATTTTGATGAATTTTCTACTCATAATTTTAATTTAATTTAATTAAATTTTAATTTTTTATATGTATTATATGTACTGTATACATAGTTTATATATGAACCTGTTTCCTTCTTACAGTGAGATGCATTTCTTCTGTTCATTAACCTTGCAAAATCCTGTAACTTGAATATTTTCTCTATTAATGCCAGTATTACTGCCGTGTTGCGAGCTTAAATGTTAAAATTTAATAAATAAATAATGAAATGATAATCAAAGAATGCTAAATAAATCAGCAAGCCTGTGTGACAGCAGTGAGGAAGGCGAGACTTGACGGTTCTGGTCTGGTTGGGGCTGGGTGAGAATCCTGCTGACGGGGGGAGTGTGAAGGACGGCACGGTGACGATAATCATGCAGGAGTGTGAGGGAGGTAATTAGCACCCTCCTCCTCCTCATGTCCTTCTACCAGGCTGACGCACCAGGCTGCCGGAGTCCTCAGTGGCACCGGCCCAGGGGGCTGGGCAGTCCTCAGTCCAGATGCTTCCGTGGTGCTGGGCATCCCAAAATGGCCTCCTCAGCACGTTGTAGGTGGCTGACAGTTCCGAGGGATGGCGACAGACCCACGTATGGCGTCACTCATGTCCTTCCAGTCATGAACCAACTCTCCTTCTTCCTCACAGCGTCTGTCTCCATGGCGCCCAATCAGCAATCAACTCTTTTTAGCCCTGGACACCTCTATCCACATGACAGCCAATCACTAACACTCTGCTTCGCAGTCAGCGCTCATGACCATGGAATCAGAAACAGAGCAGCTTGCAGAGGAGGAGCCGTATGTGTATCCACAAATTCATGAATGGACGCTGCTCCTCCATCCCTGTGTCCCCTCCTTTGTGGCTTAACTGGGAATGACCAGTGACACAACATCATGCGAATGGCTGCTGGTTATGCCTCACTGCATCCATCGCCATGGTGACAAAGGGCTCCGGAAAGACTAATATTCACCATACCCACACGGAGGATTGCTGCAAGCAGTGCTTATTGGGGGTGGCAGCTCTTCCTGCTTATCATATTGACCGTTCTGTGTTATCGAGTTCCGCAGCCCACTGTACACATTAACACACACACACACACATACAGACATGCACATACATGCAGTCACGTACACACAAACCCACACATGTACATAGATGTACCTGCAGTCAAACACACACCCACATGTACACAGAGGCATACACATGGACATACGCATGCACACACATTCAAGCACATAGCAATACACATGCGTGCAATCAGGTGCACAAGTAAACACTCAAAAAAGACACACATCCGAAGGTTATGTGCATAAAAGTACACAAACACGCTGTCACTGACACTGCTAACATCAGTGCAACCAATATGTGAAGAACTGAACTTATATACGTTGTCACACGTGATCAAGCCCCGTGTTCAGACCCACGCAGGAAGGAACTAAGAAATAAACATTCTAGACAAACGTTAATTTCAAAGTATACCTAATTATAGGCTTTTTAATTAAAATCAGTCGCCCTGCTATAAAAAACTGACTTTATTATTTGATCATTTCACCTCATGGAGACTGGAGTGAAGCACCGGCTCACAATGAAGTTTTTAATAACTGGTTTTGTGACTTATTTATAGAGAAGATTATAATTGCCTCATGCTGTTGTTGAGCACACTTTGAGTATAGAAAGAGTTTTTATACAGATGCAAATGTGCCCACGAACACACACTGAGACACATGCCTGTAGTTTCGTACAAACACACACACACACAAACACACACACACACACACTAGTGCTCACTGGTGCTCATCCAGGATATGGGGTGGTGGGTCTGGGTTTTGACCTGCAAGGAGCCAACAGTTGGTGGCTGGTTTATGACTTCTTCCCCAATAATCTCGATAAAGCTGTCAGACTCGTGCTCAGCTGCCCATGTTTGTTCCATCTGTCTCTCTGCTTGGTTCACCTTTTTCCCAGAACATATTTCCTTTAATTGCCAATATGAGGCTTAAGTACCGAGTGTCTACCCGTAACACAAGAGATATGTCTCCATTTGCAATTCAGTTTACAATGCACTGCTTCCCTCACCCTTAATTTAATATCTGCTGATTATGTTCCATAAGAAAAGTATTTATTCAAGTCTTTGAATGTGATGGAGGGGCACAGAATGAGCAGGTAATTATGGTTATTTCAGAGCTGAGCCAGATGAAGGCAGTGCCAAAAGGGGGAGTGCAGAGTAATACGAGGGCTTTCATTTGAAGATTGGCCACATATTATTGCTTTTGTGCCACTGAGGTGTAAATATCAAAAGCAGAAAGGTGCCCTTTTGCCCACTCTTCCTCATGATTTCTATGTGTAGTTAGTGTGACCAGAGAAGCCCACACACTTGTTTACATCTTTGCTGAACTTCAGACACACATCACGATTTTGGCTTTTCGGGTCTTTTCCACAGGCCATGTGTCTATTCACTGGCTGCAGGTCCAGGCTGCATATGCACTGGTACTGATATTTCTCCTGTGTGCTCCTCAATCTGCAGCAGTGTGTGCAGAACAGAACTACCACCACCTTCCCATGAGTTCCTACACCACAGGGCACTGCCACCTTTTGCTCTCCTGAAGGCACTGATCATCACTGAGTTAAACATGACTGAAACCAAAGCATCTGTGTGATCATGCTACTTGTTATTTAGCAGATACTTTTATCCAAAGTAACTTCCAATGAACTCCATGTAGTGTTATCAGCCCACACACCTCATTCACCAAGGTGACTTACACTGTTGGATACACTACTTACAATGGGTTGCTCATCCCTAAATCAGTGGAACACATGCACTCTCTCTGTCACTCACACACTATGGGGGAACATTAACAGCATGTCTTTGGACTGTGGGAGCAAACTCCACACAGACTGAGTGGGGACTGAACCCACATCCTCTTGCTTCACCCAGGAGTTGTGAGACAGCAGCACTATATGCTGTGCCACTGTGTTGCCCTATTAACATAGAAAGTGTTTCACTGACAGGACACTTAAGTAATATAAGAGACTTGACTCGGGTCCACATTGTACACTGAGTGCAGCTATAGAAGTCCATAGATGCTGCAAAGACCAAATAGTTCAATAACAACACTTTATATGTAAGGCAACCCCCTAATAATCCATTTACATTTATTCATTTCCACTTTGCATTGCATTTACATTTACATTTATTTATTTAATTGACACTTTCCATGAAAGCACCTCAGTGTTATTTACACCGATTTACCCATTTGTACAGCAGGATAATTTTTACTGTATCAGTTCAGTATAATTTCCTTAATGAAGGCTCTACAACAGTTGGTGGGATTTGATGCAAAAATGCTTATCGTCTTTGCTGTTTACTGCTGTCTCTCTCTCCTTTTGTTAAGGGTTAATATATTTAATTTTATTAAGAGTTAAGACTTGTGTGAGTGTTAACTTATGCACCTAAGTGCAGGTATTAAGGGTTAGTATTTATTTTAACTTTGTTTTGCCTACTAACTATTACTTAGTGTCACCAACAAAAAAAACTTCATAGTAAAAGCCAATACATGTCGAGGTATGTATTGTCTGACATTGCAAACCTTCAGACAAAAGGCATATTTTCCCTGTAGAGTACATTTAGTACAGCAGCCATCATTGATTCAGCCCATGAGGTTTGTCTGGCAGTGGCATCCCGGCACTCCCAAAGGGTGCTGTGGGAATCACAAGGAAGCAAATTGAACAGAACCAAGACAGATGTCCTGCGCCCACGTCCCTCTGAAAGCCAGAGGTATAGAGGAGTCGTTGCATGCCTGTGCCAAATGATTCATACAGAGGTATTTCGTTAAGGCAATCTTCACATTCATGCCTGCTAATAAGCACATCTGTTATGGATTGCACTGACAAAGTATGAACTAGGAGACACGTGCATAATGTGCTGAGATTTCTTAGTTCTGCATTTTCTTTGGGAGTCAGTGCACATTTGGCAAGGCATGGCCAAGAAGTATCAAAATAAAAACTGAAAAAATAACAGATGAAAGCACTGAGTAGAGTGTTTATCATAGCATTGTATAATATGCCACAAGATTGTTGAAGTGTTCGAAATTGTAGTGAAAGACTTGCCATGGAGAAATGTCAGATCATTGGAGCAGTTTTTAATTTTTGCTGCTCAGCAGTGTGACGCTCTGTGACAATGAACAGGAATAATTTGATTTTGGTTGTAGAGGATTTTTCCCTTCACCCATCAACTTGTACCTGAGCTATTGCTGGTAGCAGCTCTAGTCTGTAGATGGAACAACCCACCTTACCCTGTGCGCCCACAGGAAGATCTGTCATAATGAAACCTGCATGTAAGAAAAATGTACTTGTTCTTTTGAAGGAGGGAAACAGCAAAAAATAAGCAATGTTTCTCAGGGAAAAAGCCCACAGTGCAGTGGCTCAATCTACTGACCCTCCCTCTCAGACTGACTCTCTCGGGATGACTGTGCTTCAGAAACTGCTGCCTCTCACTCTAGTACACCAGGTTTCCATGGATATCCTGCCTCCTCCAGGGTTGCAGACTATTTCTACCTGGGCCCTGGTGTGTGATATCTACAGCATGTACTGTGGTATATTGAGACCCATACCCTTACCCATAAACCTGTTCTGTCCTCCTGCTGCACCTACTCATGTCTTACATGTCGCCTGCAGGGTACGTCTGTTGTGACTGTACTCACATGTCAGGAGCACATGGGGACCTGGAGTGTTCCATTGGGCCAGCAGGTCGATCTTGGTGCACTTCCCACCATGTGACATCAGGTAAGCGGATGTGTGGAAATGTGAGCAAATAAGAGAAACCGTTTAAATACAAGGGCGACACCAGAAAACAAGTTAATAGACATGCAGACAGGTAGCTGTCACACCAGGATACATCCAGTAAATAAGTGGTATTTGCTGTCTCGTGCCTAGATGAGGCACCCAGCTGACTCTTGTTTACACCAAGTGTCTCCCGACTGTTTTAAAGCATGTATTTAATTTGCGGAAATGTTACTGTCTAACCATCAGTCTTTTAATCACTATAATGTACTCTTAGGATAAATAAAACAATTCACTCTTCAGTATTTTTCTTTTTTTGGGGAAAACTAGATTCATAGCCCTCAACACACAGCCCTGAAAAGTAAATTCACAGCCCCATTCCTTAAAATAAATGTGTTGCTTGCTGCTTTTTGTGCCCTTTTTGGCAAACATCCTATGTAGCCGAGCGCTGCTCCGGCTCCTTTCAGAGGAGAACAATAAGTTGACTAACCCTAATGTTACAATACTTGCCTTCTTCATTCATTTAATGTTCTCAGAAAATGAAAAAGTCGAATAGTACAATACTCACTCTTATTTGTTAGCTTCTAGGCCACGATCTGACATATTTTGATTGTAGAACCTGAGTGTGCTGGTAATAACTTTTATTATTTGTATGAAGAACTGAAACCTGAAGTAAAGTGGAGACATCTACATTTACATTTACATTTATTCATTTAGCAGACACTTTTGTCCAAAGCGGCGTACATCTCAGCAAAAGTACAATTTATGCATTACATGATACATGAGACATGATAAAGTATAAAAAAAATCCTAACCCCTAACTCCCTAACCCCTAAGATGAACCACTAAACCCAACCCTAACTGTAACCCTGGCCTGTTATTTGGCAAAATTAAACCAAAATTGTTTTTAAAAAAAATCTAAGTTTTTTGAAGCAAGCAACTCTCAGTACATTACATGAAAATATTGTTTAGAAATGCACAATCAGAAGCAATCATTGTATTTTTTGCACCAGCCTCCTCCCTCTCATGATGACCTTTGGTAATTTGATTAAATGAAAAACATTTGTTACAGAATAACTTTATTGCAATGTTTAAAGGGATTTCTACACATTAAAAATTCACCTATATGGTAGATGCCTGGACCCTCCCCCCGCCGCCACTGGTGCTGTAATACAAGAAAGAGCTGTATGTAGTTAAGGTTAGTGTAGGCAAACAGTTTAGATCAATCCACATCTGGACTTCCAGCTACTGGCTGCACGATGGCTTCCTGACAGCTCAGTTCTCCACTCCACCTCTGTAGTGCTTCTTGCTCTTCCATCATTCTGCAGCCCTTGGCTTAATGTGGACACCCAGTCCATCTGAGAGTGATGTAAGTCAATCCCACATACATGGGGACTGGACCAAGGTGTGGGCTGCCAAGAGGATGTTCCGGAACCTCCAGTTTGGTTTCTGTCCTGCTGCCAGGAAGTTACATCACTAGCTCTTTCTACTTGTTCTCCCTCCTGCTCCTTCGTGTCTCCCTGTTCATGCATCACAGTGCTAACTATAGATATGACCACACGCGCTCTTCCACTGGTAGGAGGCTGATGGAGAAGGAGGATGAAGTCATGCCTGGTGTGGGGGTCTATGAGTGTGTCTATGTGTATGTGGGCTTCAGACCGTGCCATGTGTGTCCCATGTGCAGCTGCTGGTGTGTTTGTCTTTGCCCCAGTTAGTGTGACTCTGTGGGGCACTCAGTGAGCCATTGTCAGTGCGTGACTGTCTAGTGGCCTCTTCTTGTCTTAGCCAGGGTTTTTCTCCCCTTTTTTGTTAGCATCTTTACAACTACAACGGCTTTGGACAAAAGCATCTGTTAAATGAATAAATGTAAATGTAACTATGAGTGATCTTATCTAAGTTTGTGTGTATTTGTGTGCCTCTGTGTGTGGGACTCTATGTTTACGTCTGTGTGTGTCTGCTCCTCTGTGCACCTGTGTGTGTGCACCTTGTTTGTCTCTGTCTCCTTCTCCTCCATATGCACCTTTGTGTGTATAAGTGCCTTCACCTTTGTTTCTGAGGCTGTGTGTGTTTTTGTCTGTTCCAGCATGTATGTGTGAGTGTCTGTGTGCATTTATGTGTGTCTCTGTGTGTGCGAGCACTGCGGAGGCGTCCATGGAAAGTGAGCAGGTGTCACCGGGCTGTGTACATGAGTGTGTGGGAACTCCGAAGCAGATTAGAATGAGAGAGCAGGATGTGCGGGGTTTGAGGGGAGGGCATGGCGTGGGAAGCAGGACACATCCAGCTGAAGGGGAATGGAAGGGATATCCCTGTGACATCATCCTGCTAGCTGTATGTATTTTAATGGCGCTGAGTGGGGATGATGTTGATTAATGTTAATAGTTGATGTCTATTCTTCTATATAGTCCTGTGTTCCTTTCTGATTGGCTGTTATGTTGCTGATGCTTAGTCTTCCAGGGGGGAATTCTCTGGGGTTCAAAGGGGCAACCCCCTAATCATTGTGTGGAGTAGTGAGGCTTAAAGTGACCTGGGGGAACTCTTAAGTGTTCAGCAGGCTGCCTTGTATTGTCTGTGCTGTCTTTGTCCAGATTGCCAAGACCATTTTTCTGGAACCCTGTCTCCAGTAGCTACATTGGTGTCAGAGCAGGATGGAGCAGAGTTCATGTGCGCAGACCAGTTTTGCACATCAGAGGAAAGAACACGGACTGGAGACGCAGGATGTGCAGCAGAGGACCACGGAGCTGCTTGCTCTGGAACAGCTCTGAGGATCGCTGCCAGAAAACCAGCAAGCGGCTCCTCCTGCAACGCACTGGGAAGGAACTGATGTGCCCCAGCCAGCCCCCAGGACAACAGCCCTGGAGGAATTGTTGTAGTTACCAGTGGTCCATCTGCCATGATACTCAGGGTTGGAGCCATGGGAGACCTATGAGGTGCAGCTCCAGCTAGAAGTGGCACAACGGCTGGAGAACGGCAACATAGCTAGAACTAGCTGTGGAAGGCAAGGTGCTGACCATCCTGCTGCACGTAAGGGTGGACCAACATCACAAGCTATCTGTGTCCACTGCTGCCCTGTGGCACCCCTTTGGCTGGCAAATGGTGGACCATTAACTGCTGACAGCTCACAGCCAGCAAAGGTAAAGCTTTAAGGGTGCTTGCTGCTGACATTCAACTTCTGGCACACCAGGTGTACCCTGAATACCCCTCAGCCATCCAGGAAGACTTGGTGCTGCAGGCATTCCTGCAGGTGCTCGCCCCTAATTGCCTGCAGCAACAAGCCAAGCTCGCTGCCCTGACTAACCTGGATGCAGCACTTCACAAAGCGGACTGCGCAAAAGCAGTCCTGAGGGGTTCCACGGAACCAGCGCACCCTTGCCATGCCCTGGAGGACATCACTGATGATGAGACGGAGGAAGAAGAAGAAGTTTCCCATCAAGCTGAAGCGATGCCAGTTATCCACTACCTGCTGGCATTGCTGGAAACAAGGGAACCAGGCACGTCACCGCAGGGATCTTGCTCCTGTCTCGTCTCAGGGAAATTCCAGACAGGTGACACTATGATGGGGGCTTCATCCTATGAATATATCCCCTCTCATGCCGCATCATCCTTCCCAGTGGGCCATCTGGGGATGCTCCACTGCCTCTGCCTGCCCTGCCTCATAAAGAGCATAGCCTGGAAAGCCGTCCTAGACATGGGGTCCTCAATCTCCACCATCCCCACCAGGGTGCTGCCCTGAACCGCATGCAGTCCTACTGAAGGATGGACTGAGTTGTTGGTGAACCTGCACGCGGTCATGGGTGAGACTGTGGCAATGTGGGGAAGACGACTCTTGCGCATGGCCGTGGGCAACCTGCAGGTGAAGCATGAGTTCTGCCTCACAGAGATCCAGAATCCATACATTGTGGGGATGGATCTCCTAGCCAAGACGGGAATAGTACTGGATCTGGGCAGGAGATTGCTCCTGCTCGTAGGGGTGGACTAAGCCTGTATTCTCCTCCCCAGTTTGCAGATGAATGAGACTGGGGCTGTGCGCAGTGCGGAGGTGGATGGAGAGACCTGGGCAAACAGCAAGGTGGGACTCAGATGGCACAGTGGAAGTGGTGTGGACGTTGTGGCAGTGCAGTGAGGTGGGGTTGGAAGACGGCCAGGAAGAGCAGTTGAGGGAGCTCCTGGAGGCCTTCGCGGATATCTTCGCGGCCAGGAATGTGGACTCCACTGGGATGGATCTGGTGCAGCACCACATCGAGACAGGCATCACGAGCCCCATCTGCTTACTACTGCATCGCCCGGCTCTGACGAAAAGGCAATCTCCTCCAGCGGCAGGTGAAGTTCGTGGGCCACGTCAGGGACGTGGATGGAGCATCCATGGACCCCAACAAGGTGAAGCAGGTGCAAGGCTGCTGTCAAGTCTTACTGCTTGCAGTGGGACAGCCTCACCCTCCGAGAGAAGCTATTGTACCAATGATGGGAAGGGCGGGAGTGGCCAGGTCCTGTGGCAACTCCTTGTCCCCTGTAGCCTTATGGAAGATGTGTTGCGGACGAACCCGCCGGCATCAGGTACTTCGTTCTGGTGAAGACGATACATCAACTCACCAGCGGTTCTGCTGGGCAGGATGCCAGGGCTGCAGTAGGCACGCATATGACACCCAGTGTCACAGGTGTTCCTTGAACCCAGGGGATCGAGTGTGCTTCTACAGCCCCCGGTGGAAATGCAGGCTCTGCCCCAAGTTCTCTGACAGCATGGTGGGTCCCTGTGTTATCCTGGACTGGCTGTCAGACATTGTCCACCAAGTGCAGATGGCACCTGGACATCTCTCGGTGGTTATGCACAGGGACAGGCTTGCCCCTTATCACTCCAAAGACGCCCCTTACCAGAGCCTCCCATCATGACTTCGCCAAGTCCACCAGACTTGCACACATCACCTGCACGGAGACCCAGGAGAGAGCCCAAGTTTCTTCAGTGCCACAGTGACTTTGTGCTGGAAATATCGATCCTCATCGTGGCGGATGACTCCTAAGCGGGAGGCTATGTAATGGTGCTGAGGGGAGCTGATGTGGATTAATGTAGATAGTTGATGTTAGTGTCTATTCCTGTACATAGTCCCATGTTCTTTTCTGATTGACTGCTATGACTGATGCTTAGTCTGCCATAGGGCAATTCTGCAGGCTTCAAGGGGTGACCCCCTAACCATTGTGTGGAGTGGGGAGGCTTAGAGTGACCTTGGGAACTCTCGAGTGTTCATCAGACTGCTTTGTACTGCCTTTGTCAAGACTGCTATTTAGAAGACATACGCAGTCAGTAAAGAGCATTTTCCTTGAACTCTGTCTCCAGCAGCTCCATGGGGGAATGTTACAGTGTGTGTGTGTGTGTGTGTGTGTGTGTGTGTATGATGATAATATGCTTGAGAACCGAAGAACAATATAAAGCAGTTATGATCTGCAAAGAGCTCAGGGCTGTTCTCCATCAATAACTAACATAATTAGTTATTAAAAACTTAAGTGCAGGATGGTCCTTCAGGCTGGTCTCCATAAGGTCACATGACCAAATAATAATCTCCTTTTAATAGCAGGTTGAATGATTTTAATTTTTTAGAAGTAACAAAGCCTGCAGTTAATTGAAAAATACACTGAATGATTAAGTTAATCATGTAACTGCGGCATTTTTATTCCTTGGTCGCATGAGCATACACTAGGAGTCAGAGGTATCCAGCACTTCAAATACTGGCTCGAGTCATATTAACTTTCTATGTTTTTTGTCTGACAAGATTCTTGAATCTTTTTCCATTGCAAGCAATTTTTAATATTATCTTTCTAATACCATTACCAGTGAAGAAAATGGATTCTGCCACTGATAAGGACAATAAGAGTCAGCTATAATCTAATGGATAAACTTCAGTCATGAAGAGAATTCTGCAGAAGTTTCTTTGAGCCAATGATGCGGCTTAAGCGCATCCTGTATTTCTGCTGATCTTCTTCGGTGTCTATACTTGTGTGAAATTATTGAACATGGGATGCAGTGCTAAAAAAAAACAAAAAAATAGATCTTAAAAAAATGCACTAAATGTAGACTAGATGCAGCCTATATAGAGCACAGTTTCCCCATTTGCATTTCTCCTAGACATGTTCTTGTCCTGGCCAAGTTACGGTGATGACGCAGAGGGTTATGCGAGCAAAAATAACCCAGTAATTATAATGTGCCGGTATTTAGCCACACGCGTGTTCAGACTTCTAGCTTCCTCCACACTGTGACAGACTAAGGATGCTTCCCACTGGTGCTTCTTACTGTGATGTTGCTCCACATGAGCAGGCTTAGGGCAGGTCATGTGGTAGCCGACCTGTACAACGTGCACCAGGTGGCCTCTTGGTCTGCAGAGACACATGGAGATGCGGAGACCCAAGTGTGGTCTTTAGCCCACCCTTTTCCACTCCTGACTTAAGTGTGGTGGTTAAAGAACTTTACTTGTAATTTAAAGGATGTTGGTTTGAGACCCAATTGTCAAACTGTAAGACAGCTGGTCAAGGTTCTTTAACTTTGTAGCATTGTGTTTAGAGCTGCTGCTTTGGAATCTGCTACTTAAGACTTATTGCTGCTACACTACACTTTACAGCCCATGTCCTGTGTATTTGTTGTCCTGTGTATCTAATGTCCTGTTCTGTATATTTATTGTCCTGCACTCATTTCACACCACTCTGTATTTGCACTTTATGTAGTTTTGTGTACTGTTCTGTGTTGCACCATGGTCCTGGAGAAACGACATCTCGTTCCACTGTATACAAGCTGTATAGAGGAATGACAATAAAAACCCATTTGACTTGACTTGACTTGAAGGTCACAAGATTAAGTCCCATTTATTGCTTTAGTGTCATTGGTTCAAATATTTACCTTGTTTAAATGAGTAAATCAGTGTAAACAACTCGGCATTTTAACTTGCTTTGAAGAATTGGTCACTGAAATTAGTAATATAAATGCAAATCAAGTAATACAGTAAGAATTACCCTGTTGAATAACATGGTGAATGTCATAGAATGTAATTTCCTTTGAGATTAATATCTATCTATCTATCTATCTATCTATCTATCTATCTATCTATGAAAAGCAGTAGCACAATAACATTTGACTTCCAGACACAGCAGGGTGCTGAATGCTCAGCTCTCCACATACCAGCAGGAACTTCAGGACTTCAGTATCCATGTACATTACTTCCACACCCATCAGAAGTGAGTTTGAAAAGACGTTTGAAGGAAAACAACTTCCATTACTCATCATTTTAAGTTAATTATTTTATGAATGATTCCAACGAGTAGAACCTCTTAAGTCAGTTGCCACACGTTTATCATTTATAAATTTATTTCTAAATTTATTATTTATCATTTCTGCCCCTGGCAGAGCGACCTGGATATGGAACGGTCAATGCAGCTTATCCCATTATTTTCAGGATGTAACACCAGGTTGCCAGGACATGAATGATACACAAAGGGGTTCCAATTTGTGAGCAGCAAGGCCTCAAGTGTCAGTATGCTTCCGCTGACGAATAACAAAACCTATTTTTATCCCCAAAGATTTAGGATGGTTTAATCCCTTGGTTGCGCACAGCTCTGAATATATATACCAGTAATAAAAACATCATGATGACGAGATTCATTGGCAGCAGATCGGTGAAGTGGATATTTTTCCATTTCCAGGGCTTAGCTGGCAACAGCAGAAGGCACAAAGGATAGAGTTCGTAAGACTCTCTTATGAAAGGTACACACAGAAACCTGAAAATTATTAATTTACTGTTTTTAAACCTCTCATTTGACAAAGTAGTTATAGTAATGTGCACATAAAGTAAGAAAAAGAAACACATACACAGACATACCCTATTTTCTGCTTAGAGGCTCAATGAAAATGAAATTCAAATTTAAATTTTATTTTTAGAAACTTTTTGAGCACATGAGAGCTTTAAGTGTTTCCCTGAAGAAAACGCAGCATGGGTCACACACGTCATGGCTGCCTGGAGAGGGTCGCTAATGCGCAACTCTTTTGCTCCTGTTTGTTCGGTGCACTTGTACTTTTACTTGTGCTTATACTTCTGCTTGTATTTGTACAAATAAACACCACATTGCACAACAAAGAAATAAACATTTTTTTTTTAAATCAGCAACTCAACATCCACTGCAGTTTTTGTAAACTTTACAGCAAACGTGGAGGGACAAAGGCTATTTTTTACCAGAGTTTTTACCAGAAGTGTGAAGAAATGCACTGCTGACAAAGCAATGTTAATTGACAAAAACAGGAAAACATGTTTAACAACAAGGACAGGCCACCAACTCTACTAGGATATTCAGTAGGAGAAGGAGGGGGACATGTTTCAGGCCATGGTCCGTCATGATATTAATGACTTGTCTCCAGTGAACACCTCAGGGCCACATAAATATTTCTGCCACCGAGATGATGTCATGCAGTTAAAAATGCAAGACAATGTGAGCCATAGGAACTTCAGTGAAAGCAAAGGTGGAGCAAAAGGTCACCAGTGGTAGATCTGTAAGTGAAAAGTCTCAGGTATGAGTTTAATGAAGGACAAGGGATTTTCAGAAGGGTTTATGATGAAAACACAGGAAAGGTCTCTAAATTCTGTATATTACAGTCCACAAGACCTCCTTGCATTGAAACATGAAAGACAGCAACAAGAAGCAGAAGAAACAGTGAAACGTCACATTCCAGAAGGTCACAAACATGACTAAATCCAACACATGCAGTACTTGTAATGTGCATATGAGTGTAAAGTCACCATGTACTCGACAGAGTGGGGAAATGACTAAAACCAGATAATGATGAGCATCTCCAAACTGCTGAAAAATGATAAAGCTGAAGATGACTGAAGATGCAGCGCTCAGTCTGACAGTGTGACACATAGCTGCTGTTACACCCACCGACTTCTATAGATCTTCAGGTGTCATACTGACAAGTACCAGGGTGTGGTGATATGGGCTGCCACTTTCGGAGGGGTTGGAAGCTTTAGGGTTGCCCTGTTGTAGTGGGATGGAATGTGCGTCACAGGTGTCAAGGAAATCCGAGAATTGTCATGGCAACCAGTGAAAACTATACAGAGTGGCTCATATGTCAAGACTTAGTAACCTGCTTTAAATGACTGAAATACACCACAAAGTGGACATTTAAAGTGGCTGAACCAGAGCACTCTAATCATTTCCATTGCATGTGGAAAAGTGCAGTTAGGTGGACTGCTGCTGCTTCTGTTGTACTGGAGTCAAGTGCTGGTCGTGGGGAATCCAGGTCTTTGGAGAGACAATGATCGGTGTAGAGGCTTGGATTCAGATGATTATTTATCACATTGCGTTATTCTCCAGTGTCCCATCTCTGAATCAGGAAGCCCCAAAAGCACCTCACTCTCACTATATATTCACATATGTATACAGGGTATGTGTATATTATAATTTTTTGTTGCTGAGGGGGCTTTGTCTACATTTAATGTAGACATCCTGTACCGCCTTTTATACAATCCTGCAGCCAGTTTCAACAGTTTGACCCCCAACTTTCAGAAAATCTTGCAAAAAAGCTAACTTATGTAGAGTAGTAATTTTACAGAATACATACAAAGCATATATAGCAGAAGACCATGGTCAAAGGAAAAAAAAAATAGAAAAACTTTTTAAATTATACTATAGTAACTTATGGGGTGCGGTGGTGCAATGGATGGGACCGGGTCCTGCTCTCCAGTGGGTCTGGGGTTCGAGTCCTGCTTTCGGTGCCTTGTGGTGGACTGGTGTCCTGTCCTGGGTGTGTCCCCTCCCCCTCTGGCCTTATGTCCTGTGTTGCTGGGTAGGCTCTGTGACCCCTTCTGGGATGAGCGGTTCTGAAAATGTGTGTGTGTATGTATATTAACTTATAGTGGTATGTAGACCTTCAGTTCACATTTCAACCGCAGTGATTTAATGGGTGAAGTCCAGGCTTTCTGAGTCAAGTATTGTGAGTTTGAGTCCCATCTGGGGTGAAGGTAAAGTCTGCACAACTTCGCTACGGTAGCAGTCTCTATAACATGCTGTTGTCTTGGCTGTAAAAACAAGCTTACTAGGGGGAGCAAGAAATTTCCTTCCTCAGTTGCAACACCACTTAAAGGTCCAAAATGAATTGGTGTGTTAAAGTACCTTAGAATGTGCTAGATTCTAAAAAGTGGTGTAGTCCTCAGATAGTGGAAAAACATAATCTTAAACTGTCAGATTGTCTTATCTTTGACCTTTACTGAAATTGTTTACAAATTTTCACTATTGTTCAGCATGATGGCCATACACTGTAATCAAATATTAGTTTGAAAGTGACACTACACTACTCAGAAGTCAGACAACAATGGACAAAAAAGAGGAGACACTAAAGAGTACAGTGGAGCAGCAGCAGCGTGCTGGGCTCATAACCCAGAGGTTGAACCATCTACTCATTCCTGTTCTAACAAAAATTCTAAGCTCTTTTTCTACAGTTGAGTGAGAAAGATATTTTTTGTCAGGCCTAGTGGCCTAATGGATAAGTCACTGGCCTCTTTAGTTAGGGATTGTGGGTTCGAGTTCCATCAGGGTGACTAATATTGCTACAGTTTTACTACATGCAGCAGTCTCTACAGTCCTCTTTGTGTCTCAGGTGAAAATTAGAGCAAAAAGTGTCCTTGCCCAGTTGCCAAAGTGCTGACATTTTTTTCAATGGATCAAAGTTTTAAAGTACCTTATAAAGTGTGCTACCTTCCAAAAACCATGAGTAATGGCAACAAACTGGCTTACTTCACAGATAGTGTCTGATACAATCGTAAACTAAGCTCCAAGTGTGCTAATATCTCACTTTCGTCAAACTATCATACTTTACAAATGTTCACTATCATTCGGCATGATGGCCGTAAATCGTGATCAATTAGGAGGTTGAAAGCAATGCTGCTCTGAAGTCAGAGAACAACGCATAAAAAGAGCAGGTTTTGAGTAGCAGAGTAGGACAGCGGAAGCCTGCTGGGCCCATAAGAGGGCTGATAGATCGAACCATCTTCTCCTACAACAGAGGTCCACTCATCCCTTTTTTTTATGGAAATTCAGAACTCATCCAAGGTTTAGCCACTAGTAAATTCTTCCATAATTCTGTGAAAGGTACACTTAACTTCAGTCCCAGTGGTCTAATGGCTAAGCTACTGGTCTTCTAAACCAGAGAGCTTAGGTTTGAATACCTTCTAGGGCAACTGTCTAAATTTTCTTTTGAGAAAAGTGTCAGCTAAATTAATGTATGTACCATGGCATCTAGACCATTCAGAGATATGACACACGCATGCACGCACGCACGCGCGCGCACTGTCTGTAGTCACTTGTCCTGAGCGGGGTCGCAGTGACTCGGAGCCTAACCAGGGAACACAGGACGCAAGGCTGGAGGAGGAGGGGACACACACAGGACGGGACGCCAGTCCATTGTAGGGTACACCAAGCAGAACTCAAACCCCGGACCCACCAGAGGTGGGACCCAGCCAAGCACACTTCGGCATCGTGCCCCTGCAGAGATATGAGTAATATGGAAAAATATTCACTTGTAGTAAGAGGCCTTGAATATCTTTAATTTAAGCCCTTACTGTTATATTTTTGCTATACATCATTTGTGATAAGGGGTTTTCATTAGCTTATTTAAGTTTCTGAGATGTGCATTACTTTGGACAAAAGCGGCCGCTAAATGGATAGATAAATGTAAATGTAAGTTTGCAGCCGGGGCAATACCGAACCAAGGAGTTGCAACTTATGGGAACTTGACTTCCCTCAGGGATTCAATACTGCCATTGAAAAGGTGTCTTAGAAAGCAGAGACTGAAGTGTTATGTGGGACAACAAGTGGCGTTGTGGTTAGAACTGCTTCTGCTGCTACTGTTGAATTCAAAGAACTCGGTATCCAGTCCCACCTCCTGCTTTAGTGCCTTTGATTGAGGTACAGTAAAAATTGCTGAAGTGTTCAAATGGGTGGCTTAGCATTGTAAGTTGCTTTGGAGAAAAATGTCCAGTAAATGAATACATGTGATTATGTTCCAACTGCAGATCTTGGCAACAGTTAGAGGGATGATGTGCTGCATGGACCACTGAGTTCCACAATGCTTTTAATGAAGGTCTTCTTTTTTTTATAGGATGATTAATAATATTTCCTGGTGCCTTGTCCCCAGGTCAGCAGGCATGGGGTGTGTGTCCAATTAGTTTGAAATGATGTCTAGAGTGAGGGTGAACTCACGCACACTGAGAAAGGTCTCCTCAGTACAATGTGTTGCATTTTTTTTAGGAATATGTATTGAAACATGTGTTAAAACTTTATTTTTGCAGGGTTTGCCTTTGTTAGAATGCCAGCATTGTGGAGCCATTGAAAATGCTGCATGTGGCACTTGAAAGGATACCCTTAGTGAGAGCGGGATGCCTCTGTGCTCCTCACACATTCCAGTTCAGCCCATTAGCAGAGAATGGCATGGAGCCAAGGAGCCACATCCCATCAGAAATACGGTGTGGAAAAAGCATGGTTGTGTCATGTTGGGGAAGCTTAACTTTCAGCCTCACATTTCTCTGGATTAATGCACAGCCATGACAAGTGTGAGGAGACTTACTTTCTGACAGGCTTCACCTGGGGAGGGGGCTGGGTTTGCATCCTTCAGCCTTGTCTCCTCCCGCCACTCAGGCCTAGGAAGAAATGGGCCGACTTGCAGGGCAGCGTGGGCTCACTCCATGATTATCTAGTCGCTCTTTTAAATGTCTGTTCTCCAAAACATCGGTGCGCCCGGAAGCAGGCCTACACTAACGTCACCAATGACGTCCCTCAAAGCATTTTTACATTTCCGAAGAGCTGGTTACACCGCAGGAGCAACTTGCACCACTTTTAAATTGTGCGTGAACAATTACTTGAGTGAGCCCCTGCCTGCACTGCCTCCCATACAGCGGTTGGTGCGCTCACACACAGAAATGGCTCAGAAAGCTCAGAAAGTCACCCATTTCCGAAGTTTTATTTTAGTTGGACCAGTAGGTGGCATAGTGGTTTTAACACAAGCCTTTGGACTTAAAGGGCCCAAGTTTAAAATCCACCTCCAGCTGTAGTACCCTTGAGCAATTCCCATAGCTGTAAAGTAAACATTACTATGCAGTACAAACAGGGAAATCAGTGTAATTTTATCAGAAGTCAGTTTGGAGAAAAGCATTAAATCATCATCAAGTCTTTAAATATTCATCTAATTTTTCTCTTTTCTGAAAAACACTGTTTCAGCTCCGGGGGGTGTGATGGCGCAGTGGGTTGGACCACAGTCCTACTCTCTGGTGGGTCTGGGGTTTGAGTCCTGCTTGGGGTGCCTTGCGGCAGGCTGGCGTCCTGTCCTGGGTGTGTCCCCTGCCCCCTCCGGCCTTACGCCCTGTGTTACCGGGTAGGCTCTGGTTCCCCGCGACTCCGTATGGGACAAGTGGTTCTGAAAATGTGTGTGTGTGTGTGTGTGTGTGTTTCAGCTCTCTTGCCATATTGTACCACACACATTTTCTGAACCGCTCGTCCCATAGGGGGGGTCACGGGGAACCGGAGCCTACCCGGCAACACAGGGCATAAGGCCAGAGGGGAAGGGGATACACCCAGGACAGGATGCCACTCCGTTGCAAGGCACCCCAAGCGGGACTCAAACCCCAGACCCACTAGAGAGCAGGACCCGGTCCAACCCACTGCGCCACCGCACCCCCCATACTGTACCATTTCCAGCAAATTTAACCAAGAATGTTCCAAAGATGCTATATTCCTGTAGAAGTGCAAGTCTGTAAAGTTTTTCACTGAGGACAGAGAAATACACACACACACACTGTCTGAAACCACTAATCCCAAGCGGGGCTGCGGTGAACCGGAGCCTAACCCGGCAACACAGGGTGCAAGGCTGGGGGGGGGGGAGACACACCGAGGACAGGATGCCAGTCCATTGCAAGGCACCCCAGGCAGGACTTGAACCTGAGACTCACCAGAGAGCAGGCCCTGGCCAAACCTGCTGCACCGCTGCGCCACCCTGCTCCCCTTGCATAGAAATATGCATCAATAAAATTAAATTTTGCAATTCATCTTTTGTTTGCTTTGTGTTCTTCCTCTTATGTCTTTCAGTCCATCTGCCAGGAGTGCTGCAGGATGTAGGTGTCACGGGCACCTTGCCCGTACCTGCCTCTCATCAAGGCAGCACAGCATAAAAGGATAAGGATGCCACGCCTGTTTGCAGAACCTCACTTGAGCAACTGCTACTCCCGTGTGTCCGATTCCTGTCCTTTTCAAAGTTCCTGAGCTCCTGGTACCGACCTTCGCTTCTTCTCGTCGTTTACGTCCATTGTCTGCTCCAAGAAACCTTGAATGCTCATTGCCCGACCTTCACCTGTCCCCGACTAGGGCTTTTTGTTTAGCTTCTTGGCTTTCTTTGTTAATAAATGGAACCTGCAATTGGGTCCTACTCATCTTCGCTTGGGCTTCCATTGTTCTGGCATGACTGTGGGCTGTACGAGGGGCCTCCTTGCACCAGTAAGGGGAGTGGTGGCTAAGAACCTATTCTGCCTGCCAGGGGCTGCAACAATTGGACACCTTGCATTAATAATCATTCACTCTATGTAAACGCTTGACTCTATAAGGGTCCAAAGTTGCTACTGATGGATGAGCAACGGATGCCCTCAAATAATCTAAAAATGTCTATAGAACCTGAAGGTGTGTGTACAAATTGCATTCCTGTGTCTTGTTGTCAGCAAGTAATGGTTCATCAGAGCTGTGAATTAAGCATTTTGCATCTGAAGAGCCCCGTTTCCATACAACACTACTTTGCCAGGGGCTGTAGGTGGTGTATTGCTTAGAGCTGCTGTGTTCAAGGCAGATTGAAGTCACAATTTTTATTGTAGTAGCCTTAACCGCTCCAGTGAAAATACCCAGCTTTACCAATGGGTAACCATTGTATACAACTGCAGTCCCTGTCAGGTAATGCAAAGGGTTTATGTGGATGTGTGTGTACAGTTACGGCTGAGCGTTAGGACTTCATCCAATACCTTAGCAAGGTGAGTGCAGGCAAGAGTCTTCAGTGTGGCTGAGCTGCAGTTCAGAGAACACAGCACTTCTGCACCATGGGGATGGAAAGGGGTAGTCCTATACCTGTTCTGTCTGTCTGATGGTATCACACACAGCACATTTTTACATTTATTCATTTACCTGAAGCATTAGTGTGAAGTTAAGCACACGCTTAAGCTAATTACACTGATTTACTAATTTATACAGCAGGGTCATTTTTACTGCACCAGTTCAGAGAAAATACCCTGATCATGGACACTACAAGGGTACTACTTCCCTGCATAAACACATAAAAGCTACACTTGCAGAGAAACAAACGAAAGGGCTTTAATGACAAGTTTTTGGTTGGTTGCTTTATTACAAATTTTAAATATGTTGAATCTGTTTCATACATGCATGTCCAGACCTTAGGTGACTGGATATTGAAATTGCAAGATTGTCCTGTGCCTCACAATGTTATCTCTGAGAACATACTTTCTGGAATTTAAAAAAAAAATCTAGTTACTACATAAAATCACTACACAAATATTTATATTATTGTCTTATGCATGAATAAAATGGCTTATTTTAAAATTACTTGACCATTGCCATGTCATTTGAAAAATCACAAATATGATTACTAAGACTGGAATGAGCTGTGTGACTGGAGCCCCCTCACTCCAGCCATGTGAGTATGAGCTGTATGATTTTTGGATCTTTTTAATTGCTTCAAGCAGAGCAGTTATGAGATCATTTAAATCCAATGTGTGCGGATATAACCTCTTCAGGTTAAACACATTACCACATATTAAATTCATGTTCCAAGTTCTAGGAAATTCTGTGTCACAGTGACACAGAAGTCCTTTTTCTTGGTGGAAAACATCAGTCCAGACTTTTCCCCACCCTGATGAACAGTCTAAGAAGTATGTTGCCTTCCTTGGTACTGTACATATATACAGCCTGAACATTTTTCTAAAGTGGTGGGCACAATGTAAATAAGAAATCCAACTCCATAATACCTTGACCAGCATTTATTTTTCACTACCAATAGGTAATTTTCTGCATGTACAGCTGGTGACCCTTGAAGCAGCATTTCTTTTTGCCCTCCTTTGCCCTCTGTCCCCCATTTGAAGGATAATTTCCGAGCGATGGGTACAGCAGGGCAAAGGCGATTTCCTCCCTATGAGAGAAGGTCCTGCCTTTTTAAGTTGAACTGCTTTCACCTCCTTCTGGAGGAGGAAGTAAGTGTTAAATAATACAGGTGCTCTGCATTTGCTCCCTGCAGCTCATACAGGGTCTTTCTGGGAATACAGAGGTGAACATCCACAGCAACCTTTGCCAAAGCTGCAGACTTGGCCAAGTGTCCACCTGTTCACCCTGCTGGTGTGATGGCAGAGGTACTGCTTGGTTGTTGGATGCAGCCACAAAGATGGCATAGTGGCTCAGTGGGTAGCGCTGGTGCCTCATATCAGCTGGGCTGGGCATTTTGGTGTGAGATCAAATTCATCTTAGTGCCTGTAGAGTTTTCACTTTCTCTCTGTTTTTGCGTTGGTTTCCTTTGAATGATTTGGTTTCCTCCCATAGTCCAAAGACTTATGCTTCACGTTGACTGCTGGTACTGAATTTCCTGTACTCCATGTCTGTGTGTGTTACATTATTATTATAATTATTATTATTTTATTTTTTTATAGAGCGCTCTTCTCACGCAGTGACACAGAGCGCTTTAACACAGGCATACAGCAAGAAAAATTGATACAAACAAAGAATACAGTCAACTAATGGCTACCATAATGAAGAACTTATTATAGAGCTATAAGTATACCTACTGGCCACCGGGGACAGGAACAAAAACTCCCAACTGAAAGTTGCGGGAGAAAAAAATCCTCTGGGGGTCCACGGGCCAGTGGTAGCCCACCCCTCCTGGGCATTCTAGAAAATAACAATTTGTAAGCCAGTGTTTAACAAGTGTGGGGTGTGGTGGTGCAGTGGGTTGGACCACGGTCCTGCTTTCCGGTGGGTCTGGGGTTTGAGTCCCGCTTAGGGTGTCTTGCGATGGACTGGCGTCCTGTCCTGGGTGTGTCCCCTCTCCTTCTGGCCTTACGCCCTGTGTTACCGGGTAGGCTCCGTGACCCCGTATGGGACAAGCGGTTCTGAAAGTGTGTGTGTGTGTGTTTAACAAGTAATTATAATGTTGGTAAATGGCATCTTGGATCCCCAACTCAGCATGGAACGTCTCGATCATCACGGCAGATGGACATCATCCTCTGTCAGCATAGGACTCGTCTGTCACCACTGGCCAGCCTCCTCAGATCTTATGTAGCGAGGTAGTGCTCAATGAGAAGATAGGACAGAGTTAGTATTACTCAGAGTTAGTACATTACTCTGCTTTTTAAAATACCTATCACACACACATTTTCAGAACCGCTTGTCCCATACGGGGTCACGGGGAACCGGAGCCTACCCGGTAACACAGGGCGTAAGGCCGGAGGGGGAGGGGACACACCCAGGACGGGACGCCAGTCCGTCGCAAGGCACCCCAAGCGGGACTCGAACCCCAGACCCACCGAAGAGGAGGACTGCGGTCCAACCCACTGCGCCACCGCACCCCCAAATACCTATCAATCAATGAGATTTTTGTAGGATATCACACCTTTTTAACTATAGAGCATCCAAACTCTGGAGTGATTGGCTGACTGGGAGAGCGCAGTGACATGATGATGCAGTGGGTTTGGCTGGGTCCTGCTCTCTGGTGGGTCTGGGGTTTGAGCCCTGTTTGGGGTCCCTTGCAACGGACTGGTGTCTCATTCTGGTGTATCCCCTCTCCCTCCAGCCCTGTTCCCTGTGCTGCCAGGTTAGGCTCCGGTGTGCTGCGACCCTGCCCTGGATAAGCAGTTTCAGACAGCATGTGTGTGACTGGCTGGTATGGAAATGCCCTTTTAGTCTCAGCCTTTAAATCCAGTTTTAAGACTAATTTCTTTAGCTTGCCAGTTCCACAATGGAGTTACATTTACATTTATTCTTTCAGCACACTTTCCTTCAGAGTGGCATACATTCCAGAGAAAGGAAAAATGCATATCACCAACAGACATAAAAACATAGATGAAGACACAGGATTCTCAAAACACGGTCAGTTCATCTGATTTCACTCTTCAAACTAACATATATTAGGTGAGTACAAGCATATGGAGTTAACTGAAAAAATAAAGATAATTGTGACAACTGATGTAAAGTAAATTTATGGAGCAGATAGGAAAGCTGGAAATAAGTGACTCTGAAAGAGATGTGTTTTTTTTTTTTTTGGGATTCAGGCTCTCCGAGTAAGAGAGGAAAATCATTCCACCACGTTGGAATCAGAAGTGAGAATGGTCTGGCTTTTGGATTTGGACCTTTTGTGTGTGGGAGTTATGGCTGACTTATACATGCTGTAACTACCATAATAAACCTGCCTCTGTTATCATGTTGGTGGTGTTGGTATTATCATGTTGACTCCTTTTCAGTCTCTTTTTTCTTGGTACCCTGTGGCCACACTAGAGATGCCACCACTATAGAATGTCAGAATTCATCTTATCTCAGAATGTGACATGGGAGGTCCTTGGAATCTCCACCAACAACTCAAGAGATCTTTGGAAAAGATTAAACATCTCTTGTGGCCGAGGTTTAAGTGCCAGTTCACCATGGACCTCCAGAGTTTAAGTCTTTCCAGTTTTATGTCAGTCTGGAGTTTTTGCTTTCTTCTCCTCTGTCACGGGCTGAATATTTCTTCATCATTTCATCATCACTTCACCATTACTTTATCATCATAAAATACTCTGGTGGCTGTATTTTTCATATTTTTTTGTGTCTTTTCTTTTATTTAACCCTATGCCTTTGTCTTTAGATCTTCTTACTTTCATTCAGTGTACTGCATAAGGTCTCTTGCAAGTATTTGTTATATGTGATGGTTTGCTTTATGTGTAACAATGCGATTGCAAATGTGACTGCACTCAGGATTGAAGGCTGTGTAAGAATAAATGGTATTACTATGTTATTGTACTTTTGGAGCTCTTACTGATATCTGGTTTAAACACTGAATTCTCACTGTGAGATCAAAGCAGTTGCAGCAGAAGCTACAGTTTATTAGTTTAACGTTTAAGGGCTGATGGAGATGTAACACGCACACACATGCACACACACACACACACACACACACACACACACACACAAAGACAACACTGAAATGACAACAGACAGCCTAAAAGCTTTGCCCTTTCCAAGCACTGCCCCTTCCAGTAGAAAGAGAAATTAGTCACTCTGTGTGTGTATGTGTGTCTGTTGTGCAAGCTAAGTGGTGTTGTGTCACAGCACACAAAGAGGTGTCCAGACAATGAGCGAGCAGGTCTCTGTCAGTGTCATCATGCATATGTGAGAGGAGAAAATTAACTGCTCTGTGTGGTGTGCTGAATGGCACCCTCCTACCAGCCTGTGCGCTGTGGCCTTTCGACCAGAGCCACACTGTATGTATGCAGTGGGTGGGCACATGTGTCCAGTGTTCATCATTAGTTATTTATTCAGGGCCCTGCTGTTTATAATGAGGGGCTGCCAAAAGCCTGCCTGCCACCCTCACCTCCTGGCACCTCTTTCTACAGCTGCCACTGTCACCAGGGGCAAAAGGTGTGTGGGGTTGAGAATCTTGGTAAAGTGGTATTTTATGTATGGAAGCAATTCAGCAATGGAAGAGGCAATGGGTGCCTGTGAGGGGGATGTCTGACTGAGCCATTGGGCTCTTCATATAGAGTGTGGGTGGGGCATTGGGCAAAACTTGGGCATGTGCATTTAGACCCGACTGCCCATTGCACCTGTTTGAATGTTGCATGGATGGGACCTTTAGATACAGTAAATGAAGACAGCCAGTAGAGTTCCAGGAGTTTATTATATGATGTGTATATTAGGAAAAAACATATTTCTTTGAAAACAAAATTCTGGGTCTTTGAAAAAAACCTATGCAGTGTGTAACACACAAGAAAGCCCAACACTGATCTCTCTTCCAAAGAATTACTAATAAGGACACTGAAGTTGTCAGCTCCAACTCAGTTTGCATAGATTATGGATGTGGCACATTCGTGTGTTCAGTTCAATTTAAAGCAATCGAGGAACAGGATCTGTATTAAAGTCTCTCTCCATGGCAACTGCTTTGCTGAGCCACAAAGCCTAATGGGCCTCACTGAACAAGTGCAGTAATTGTGCCAGTGGCTGGTTCCTGCCCCCTCCTGCCAATGTTTGTCTCCAGCACATGTGTTTTTAATGGACATGTTCCTTGTTCTGCTAACTGGAACAATGAAAATTCTCCTGCTTTTTGAAAAGGAACCCTTTGACTTTCTGCAGTTAGAAGGATGAAAAACTCTCTTTAAGGTTAAGGAATCGAAAGCACACCATGATGAAAATGAACGTTTTTAAAAATTTTGTCCATCAGAAGTGGAATGTTGTTACAGGTAGGTTGTTTCTCCACTGCACAGAGGAACATTGTGTGTACACTTCAGAGACAGGCTGCATCAGTTACAGTCATATTACATTTTTTACACATATAAAATTACACATATTAAAAAATACAGATAAAACATTCTTACACGATCCAAGGAAAGCTTGGGAATTAAGCTGGAGAATAAAATTTTGATGTTGAAAATCTGTGGCAAAACGCAGTTGACTTGACCTTTATGAAAGGGCTGACACACAATGAAAAATTGCTCTAACGACATTGCTCACATATACTATTTTTTTGTACAACGGGTTTTAAAAACTTCAGTACAGCAGCATTTTTGCTTCTTATGTAGTGTTTTTTCTTCCATAAATGTCCTTATAGTGATCCTGACAAAAATGCAGCAGGCAGTACAGTGACACAGTGACACACAGACACACACATACACACAGACACACAAACACACACTCCTCAGTCCCGAATCAGTGATTCCCAACAGCCAGCTCCCATGCTTCCTGGATAAACTCTGGATCACTGTAGCTCTCAGGGTGGACGAAGGATATGGAGAAGGCTGGACCCAGTGCAGGATTGTTCATTCAAAACCAGAGGGCTAGGCTGGTTCTAGTGGTTGGGGACAAGGTCAGTGGATTGGCAAGCAGGGCTGAAGCAAGGATCCGATGTCGAAGTCAAGAGACAAAGCGAACAGTCATGACCAGGGAGATGTGAAGCAGGGCTAGGGAATGAAGAGGAACAGGACATAGGATGAGCAGGGTGAGGTAGGTTCGAAAGTGCAGAGGGGATGGTTGTCTCAAGTGAGATTCTGCAGCTGAAAGTACCCCTGCATTGGAAAAGCAGTTTTTAATAAAAATTAGTTAATTAAAGTATAACTAAACAAGGTAGGAGTAATACTTTTGGTTACAAATACAAAATATGTTGATGTTGTTATTGTCATGTATAGAAATACCTTTTCTTTTGATTACTTAATTAATTTTAAGTGACACATTTTTCAACTAGAAAGCATTTTTTTCCACAAGTCAAAAAACAAAAGAAAAAAGACACTGACACCATTTGCTGAGGAGGTGCTAGGCTGAAGTGACATGGGTTTTTGTTGCCCGACTATCTTGAAGAAAGCATTGAATTTGAATTCTGATTTTGAAGTTTGCTACATATGAAAAAGAAATCTCAGAAAGCTTGGAAATTAACTATTACAGCTGAACTTCAAGAACAGACCATGAGTCAATAAACATGATCAAGTCAGTGAGATGTGATCTTAAATACAACAGCTTAATTTTACAAATTGGTGATCTTTCTTCCTCATCATTATTGCCAAACAAATCAACTTCAAAACTAACAGGGAAGTACCCACTCTTGAACTATGGACTTTTATCAGTTAAATCCAAGATTCTGGATTAATTTTCATAATCTGCTTATTTATCTGATGTTTTTCTCTAAAGTAACTTGTAATAATTTGCCTGGTTATACAGCTGGGGTTTCTTTTTTTAATCAGACCAGTTCAGGGTAAGTAACATAACCAGGAGTACAACAGCAGGAGGTAGAATTCAAACCTGGATCCTTCAAATTCAATGGCAGTAGCTCTAATTGGTATGCCACCAGATGACTTTTTACTGCTATGTCAATCTTAACTGCATGGTATCATATGAATAGAAACTGAAACTCATTTGAATTTTCACTAATATGGAAATGTCAGTCTTCATATGTTTTTCCTCCAGTCATGTCAATCTCAAGCCATCAAACAATAATTAATTGACACTGAATAGTGTTTCAGCAGATTCTTGGGTCCATTTGTGGGTGGTGGTGAGGCTGTAAGAACTGCTTCTCCACTGAGGCTTCCTGACACTTTCTTTGTAAACTACATGCAAATATCAGAATAGCAACAGGTATAGCAATCCCGATAGCAATAGCAACAGCAATAGCAATTCCGATAGCAGTAGCAATAGTAATTCCAAAATGTCAATAGCAATAGCAATCCCAATGTCTACAGCAATACTAATGTCAATTCCAGTAGCAGTACTAGGGCCAGTTTTCTTTCTCATTTGTCCATTTAGCAGATACTAACAACTGCAGTAACTAATCTGTATTCTGTTTTCACACAAGCACTATTTGTGCTTCATGTTGTCGTTGGAATGCTGGGAGTGTGTGTCCTATGGCTCCTGGATGGAGGACAGGCGGTTACTTTGTGGGAAGTCACTGGGTACAATTCCTGTTCCTCAGTTCCCACCAGCTGAGCTCCTGCTCACCAACAGTGTCCACTTCCCTGGGCCTGTGAAGCACCTGCCAATGTACACACAGTACACATTCTCAGAGCAACTACTAAAACAAGTGAAACAAGTCCATTGCTTGAATGCTCACTTAAACCCAAAGATCCTTGTTGGCTCAGACATTCAGTTCCTTTTATTTGGCTGCTTTGTTTGCGCTGTAGAGGGATCACGCTTACAAAAGTGGACCAGGTTGAAAAAATCTTTTCAGGTCTTCATGTTCGTGGATCCACTGAATCCAAAAAAGAGGGTAATCAGCTGCCAGGGCAGGAGGTCAGTCTCTATTCTGCCACAGTCCTCGGGTGCGAGCCTGCTCTTAACTCACCATTGAGCTAACAGCAAGACGGGGTAGCTATCTGATGACTAAGGGGGCGCTATACAAAACATTTCTGCAAATGGGCTGTTGTTGTTGTTATTGTTGTCATCAATGGAGAGTTAGATAAGATTAGTCTTACACAACCACTGATCCACAGCATATCTGAGATAATAAAAGCTTTCTTTTTCTGGAAAGTACACTTGTAGAAGACAGGCTGCTATGCGTAACACTCACTGCCCCTCCGCATGCAAATATGCACACAGAAACACTATTTATGTTTTCACAAATAAGAAGCAGGACATGAGCCACAAAACTTATAGCAGGCAGGTGCACAGAACCATGATTTACATTATTATGAACTAAGGAATCACTCATGCTTTTTTCAGAGCGCTACTGAAACTGAGACAACAACCAAACATCTATTTGTATCTTACCAGGACGGGAATTTGAAAGAGTGGTTGAGTGGATTCTGCAGAAAGTGGATTTTTGTATTCAGAGATGTTCTTCATAGGAGCCACATTACTGTGGTAAAGCCGCGGAAATCAAGTACTGCAACCCACAGGTCTGACGTACATCATGGTCAGCCTTCTATTTGTTACTGTGGTGCCCCAACTGTCTTTGAGCTGCAGTTTCAGGCCTGATCTCACAGCTTCAGTTTGAAGTGAAGAAATTTACATCTGTTTCTCTGACTCATCCTCTGGGATTAGTCCTTTCTCATTCAAACTGCATTCACAGGCACTTATTAAACTTCTCTACAGTGATAACATACCAGTGCAGCCAAGAGAATCTCTGTTTGCATAATTCAATAAATTTTAACTATTTGGTCATTCATTTGATGCTTTTCTTCAAAGTAACTGACACGGTTAAGTTGCTTACAGTGATTTACCCATTTGTACACACACACACACACACACACACACACACACACACACACACACACACACACACTCACACTGTCTGAAACTGCTTCGCCCTAGCAGGGTTGCAACGAACCACAGCCTAACCCAGCAACACAGGGTGCAAGGCTGGAGGAGGAGGGGACACACCCAGGACGGGACACCAGTTTGCCGCAGGGCACCCCAAGCAGGACTCGAAACCCAGACCCAGAGCGGGACCCAGCCAAGCCCAATGTGCCACCGTGCCCCCACCTATTTGTACAGCAGGGTAGTTTTTATTGTACCACTTCCAATGTTGAAGGGTACAGCAGCAGGAGATGGGATTCAAATCTGGGTCATTCAAGTATAAGATGGCACCTGTGACCACTCTGCCACTTGCAACCTCTGTGAGTCCAAGAAAATGTCACCCTTTTCTGTCCCCAGTGCTGCCAAACAGGACACAGTAGGGCCTTGATGCTAACAACCAGGACATTTCCTCACACAGTTCAAGTCCAGAGTTTTGTTTTCAGACACAGCAGCTGCTGCCCTCCCTGTACAATGGTCCATTCACTGAGATAGAGAGAACAGTGGCAGTGCGTGTCTGTTGGATGATTTTCAAAGGTATAGAAACCAACTAACGAATGTCAGCAGCCGCTTGTCCTGAGCATGGTTGTGGCGAGCTGGGGCCCGTGGCGCGGGGCTGGGAGGGGGACCCTGGATGGGATGCCAGTCCACAGCAGGGCACCATAGGTGGGACCTGAGCACTGGACCCACCACACCGTGGGCACCGGCCAAACCTGCTGCACCACCGCACCTCCCCGGTATATATACCTACTACAAGAAATTACCATCTGCATGAACAGCGACCAAATGCACTACCAACCTCTGAGAGAATTTATGCCAAACAATCAGTGATGCAATGTGAATTAGTCAACAGTTTATTAGCTGAGAAGCTCAGAATAATAAAAGCAATGGAGAGATCATCATACTCAGTAAATGGAAAAGGTAACTGGGTTGATACATCTGTCAGACATGGTTAGAGTGAAGAGAGAAAGCAGAGAAACTATGGTGTTCAACATGATAGTTCACCAGCATCATAAGTTTACAGTTCCGAGTTATGCCGTATTTAGAGCTGTGACATACTCACAGTTTTGAGACATTACAGATTCACAGTTGAGAGATATGACATTTAAAGTGCACTGAGGACCTGAGGGTCGCACCCGGCAGCTATGAAAGTTTTGCGAGCAGTAGCCTGCTGCAGCAGTGTGAACACACGCCTGCACGTTGTCACACCCAGCGTGCCACATGTATATCGCATTGCATAATTTTGTTGCTTATCATAACACTTGCAGTGTTAATCCATTCATACAGTTTGTTCATTCATACAGTCATACAACTGAGTTTTATTCATTTTTTGCTAAAGCCATTTAACTCAGCAGTCCATGACCTCGGGTGTGAACCCATCACCCTTTGGGTGAACTGACAAGGAGCAACTCAGATGAGTACCATGTGCTGGAGGGCGGGGGGTGAGATGTTCTTCATCCCCAACACACTCACACCCTCTCCATGCCCAGCACAGAGCCAGGCTGCATTACCATGATGGCACCATTGCGTGGGTACCAGGGAAGATCATTGCCGTATGGACTTTGGAGGCAAAGTGTAATGGGGTTTGTGAACACAGAGACCAGTGCTGTCACCTCCCTCTTCTCCCCTGATCATACTCAGCATGGAGCTTTGGCAAACATTGACACCGCCCACAGTCAAAACGTCAGTCATAACTTCAGTGCTGTGGAAAATCACCATAAAACACCACTTGTAAGGTAAAGCAAATCCATGTAGTGGATTTAAATGCCAACAGCAAAACAAAATGCAAACTTAACAGATAAAGCTTGTCTGCATGCAGCAGGCCTGTGTCCCTACCCACGTGCCGCTCGAAGCAGGACAGCCGGTTCAGCACAAACATGGATGAGCGTTTCAGTTTCAGGAGCTGAGCGCTCTCCGCCCACCAATGCCCTTTGAGGACCCCTCTCGGCTGTAGGTTTTCTGAGCTCAGCATCACAGATCATTCATTTGCATTTTATTCACTTAGCTGGTGCTCTTACGCAAAGCAGCTCACCACACGTCCCACTTTGACAAAAACACAATGAGCACAAACAAGCGGGTAAAACCAGGTGAAAACACTGGCAATGCAACCAGTGGTGGCACAGATGTGCTTTTTCACAAGCACAAGTTGTCCATAGACAACATAACAAGGGAGCGATAAAGAGAGCAATTAATGGGGAATATTCTATTAACTTTGTGTTTTATAGAGCACTTTTCCCAACATCCATTTTAAGTAGCATGCTTAACATACTACACACAAACACACACACACACACACACACTTTCTGAACCGCTTGTCCCATACGGGGTCACGGGGAACCAGAGCCTAACCTGGCAACACAGGGCGTAAGGCCAGAAGGGGAGGGGACACACCCAGGACGGGACGCCAGTCCGCCGCAAGGCACCCCAAGCAGGACTCAAACCCCAGACCCACCAGAGAGCAGGACCTGGTGCAACCCACTGCGCCACCGCACCCCCTATATACTTAACATACTAACAATATGAAAAATAATAATAAATAAAGAACGCCTGCAAAAAATGGACATGAAACAACTGAAACAAATAATGTAGACAGACACTAAAGAAACCAATGTCAGTACGGTAAGAGAACAGCAGAGTTCTTCAACAGCGTCTGGCCTCGGCAAAAGAGCTGCCTGGGGTAGAGAAGCCTCAGAGTCAGAAAAAAGGAAGGTACTTCTGAAATTCTCAGCAATGCTGCTGTCTTCAAACAAACAAGTGCCTCCCTTCAGCTCTGTCACACAGTGTAGGTCAGGCAAACACTTGCTGACAAACATCACTGGACTCTGCAGTTGTAAGGGAAAGTTTGAGAGCCTTTGTAATCATCTGCATTTCTGCACAAATGGCTCCTAAAATGTGATCAGATTTTTATCTAAGTGATAATAATATATTAAGACAGTCTTATTTAGTAAAGAACAAACACAGCCTTTTGCATTTTTATTGAAAAAAATGGTTTATACAAGCAAGGTCATTGATGGCAGAAGTATGACAAACTCTAGAAAAGGAACATCATGAAGATGGTAATTGCGGTTAGGTGTTAGTCATAGAGAGAGTGTGTTCCACTGATGTATGGATGAGTGACCCATTGTAAGTAGTGTAAGTCACCTTGGTGAACAAGGTGTATTGGCTGATGACACTACATAAATTTCATTGGAAGTCACTTTGGAGAAAAGTATCTGCTAAATAAATGTTGGTGTTTCAATCAATGAGTCAGGTGTTCTGATCAGGTCAAGTGGTTTAACCTGTCTTTCCATGTAATAAAACTGTCCAATTCCAGTTTACTAAATTCCAGAGGACCACAGAAGAGTTATTGACGCTTATAAGACTGAAAAGAATTTCAGAAGGATACCTAAAACTGTGGCCCTGGATCAGTGAGGTGTCCTACAAAGATGAGAGCAAGGCCATGCTGTACAAAGTAGGGACAAATAACCTTGAGTGACATCTACGGGTCTGCAGGCATCTCCTGCTCTTTATAAAGTCTGTGTTCATGAGCATGTAAGAAAAACACTGAACAACAATAATTTTTTAAAAGGGGGTTACCACAGAGAAAATCATAAAACATTGCTACTCATCTCAAATTGCTAAAGCCCATAAGTGGTGCTTCAACACTACTGGGACAGAGTTCTGTGGACAGATGAGACAAACATTAAGCTTTTTGGTAAATGTACACAGCGTTACGTTTAGAGAAACCAAAGCCCTACATACCGTGACGTGCAGCAAGGGAAAGAGCCAAAAGGTTGAGGATAATGGCAACATTTTTTCTTTCTTGTCAGCAAAATACTCTTCACACAATGATCACATTTACAGCCTCAGAGGATTCAGGAAAAACAGGCTGACTGTCACACTGGTCCTGTCCCTGCTGTCTGACAGAGTGGGATTGTATAACCAGAGTTCCAGGCTGTCCCGCTCATCATGCACATCTTCACTTTTGCATTCTTCGTGGAGCTTCCCTGAACTGCTGCTACCATCAAAGTCAAAGTTTGCAATTGAGTCTCGGCTGAGCTGTCAACTACCTATGAGGATGAAACAAGACGACGCCCATTCTGCTTTTCTCCAGTGCTGACTGCCCTGTTGCTTCCCAAGGGCCCATTTAACTGTTTTTACTGAGGAAGTAAAGCGTACCCACTGTGGCTGTGTGGGACAAGTCCCAGTGCTGGGCTGTTGCTCCCACTGGGGAGCTGTCCAATGTGCTGAGGGAGTCTGCCGCTTGCCCTGTGCCACAATACCAACACCAGAACGTGCTTCCAGCTTTGAAACATGGTACCTTTACATTTATTTATTTAGCAGACACTAAATAGGTAGGTGATTCACAGCATGCAGACAAGAGAGGATGTGTCCCTTTGTTCACCCTTCTCTCCGAAGAAGATATGGGTATACCAAAATATGTATAGATATGTGTAGACCGGAGGGGATGCGGTGGAGCAGTGGGTTTTACCCAGTCTGGAGTTCGAGTCCCGCTTGGGGTGCCCTGTGACGGACTGGTGCCTCGTCCTGGGTCTGTCCCCTTGGGACAAGCAGCTTCAGATAGTGTGTGTATGTGCAGACTGAAATGACAAAAGCAAGTCCTCCACTTAAGCAAAAAGAAACCCAAATTAAAGTAATGAAAAACACTTGTCTTTGTACACTGGCTCCTCAGTTTGCAAACTCAACTGGGTCTGGAAATCTGTTCATAACTTGTTTTGACCATAACCCATTACAATTATGCCGTAATCATTCAAAGTTTAATACAAATGCCCCTTCATTCATTTATAGGTTAGGTACTGTAATGACTTTAGGTAATCTAAGATAGATTTTTCATTAAGATCAATTAATATTAAAAGTTAGAATTACTGAAAATAAAAAAGTTGACAATTGATCCCATAATCATGTGCAGTGTTCACATCAGCTTATGGTCACTTTCTGTAAAAGTCAAAAATATTACTATAATAAATAAATTAAAAAAAACAACTTAGATTTCAAGCATTTTATTTAACTTTGAGCTACATTAAACTAATTTACATGTCTGAAAATTCAACCTGCAAACACCAGACACAAGCTGTAATCACCATGGGAGTGAATTGCATTGAGGCTGTACCGCACTGCTATTCTGTTTGACTGTGGTTTACTGCCAGCTCACGGCTGGATGTGGATATATAGTGTTCTCGTAGTGTAATGATGTCCACTCCATCAAAAGCTGAAATCGTGAAAATAAACAAATAAACCAGAAAATGTTTGTATCTTTGAAAATTCATAACAAGCATTTGCCACACAGTGAGCCAGTGTGTTTGCATTTACATTTATTTATCTAGCAGACACTTTTCTCCAAAGTGACTTCCAATGAACTCTATGTAGTGTTATCAACCCACATACCTTATTCACCAAGGTGACTTACAGTGCTAGATACACTACTTGCAATGGGTCACTCATCCGTACATCAGTGGAACATACTCACACACTATGGGTGAACCTGAACAGCATGTCTTTGGACTGTGGGAGGAAACCAGAGCACTTGGAGGAAACCCACACAGACATGGGGAGAACATGTCACTAGAACTAGGAAGTTTGACCATATAACACCGGTACTTAAATTGTTGCATTGGCTCCCGGTCGCTTATAGAGTTGATTATAAAATCATACTTTTGACCTATAAGGCAGTACATGGCATTGTTCTGGCTTACCTTTGTGAGATCATTAATTTTTATATCCCAGGACTATATCTTCGTTCATTGGATGCAGGTTACCGTAAAGTACCTGTGATCAATAAGACCTCAGTAGGAGGTCGCGCCTTTAGTTATAGAGCACCTAAACTGTGGAATCCTCTAGCAGTTACTGTCAGAAATGCCCCGTCTGTTTCTGTTTACAAATCCCGACTAAAGACTTACATGTTCACTCAGGCATTCCACCTCGTAATGTAATTTTACCTGCCTTGGTTGTTTTTTATCACCTTTATAGAAATGCATATTAAATTTACTTAAGTAACAAATTACTAACTCTGTTTTATCTTCTCGTTGAGAACTACCTTGCTACATAAGACCTGAGGAGGCTGGCCAGTGATGACAGACAAAGCCCGTGCTGACAGAGGATGATGCCCATCTTCCATGATGATCGAGACGTTCCATGCCGAGCTGGAGATCCAAGATGCCATTCACCAACATTAAAATTACTTGTTACACACTGGCTTACAAACTGTTACTTTCTAGAAAGCCCAGGAGGGGTGGGCAACCACTAGCCCGTGGACCCCCAGAGGTTTTTTCCTCCCTCAACCTTCAGTTGGGAATTTTTGTTCCTTTCCCCGGTGGCCAGTAGGTATACTTATAGCTCTAGAATAAGTACTTTATTATGGTAGCCGTTAATTGACTGTATTCTTTGTTTGTATCTGTTTTTCTTGCTCTATGCCTGTGTTGAAGCGCTCTGTAAAAATAAATTGAGTTGAACATGTAAACTCCACACAGACTGAGCAGGGATCAAACCCACATCCTCTTGCACCACCCAGGCACTGTGAGACAGCAGGGCTACACACTGTGCCACCATACCAGCATAAGATAATGCCGTAGGGCTGCCTGGCACTTACTGATGTACCTATTATTCCAAGTTGTATCAGGCAATTCTACAGGATGTCTGGGCATGTATCTGTGATGTAGAACTCAAAAGAAGTTGGCTCATGTAGCATCACAGTGATCCAAAGCAAAAGAGTAAATGAGTAAACAACAGAGTGGCTCTAAAAGAAGTAATTCCAAACAATGCCACAAAGCTGTATAATGGCCAGGTTAATGTCTTGACCTCAGTCAAATTAAAAGAGGAATGAGTCAAAACACCTCCTAATTTCTGCACAGGTCTGACCATGAAAAACAGAAGATAAACAACAGGTTGAAGTTATGGACAATAAAGGTGCTTCCACTATTTACTAAATTTAAGATACTAAATCTTATACTAAATATAAGATTCACCTACTCTTTCCGTTAATGAGCTTCATTGCTTAAACAATTTGTTGTTGATATGGCAGTGTAAAATGTTGTTCATTTTCTTTGTCAAATACAGCTATCAAAGTCATAGTAAAAAATATGTTTATTTATCATCAGGACATCAATGAAAATCAGATTAAATTTTATGAGCCATTTATGCACAAATCAAACTTTTCTCACAACTGTATGTGCACAGCCTCCTCGAAAAAGGGATTAAATGGATGGTTTTATTATTTGCAGTGATGAATAATTTTACAAGTGAGCAGTCACATCCATCTGTGTAAAGCATTTATCTGAGCATGGTTTTTACCTGCAGCTCACAGTACTGTGCTGGGGATCCACAAGCCTAGGGGAATGTCTGCATTATTACATTTACATTTAAATTTATTCATTCAGCAGATGCATTTCTCCAAAGCAATGTACTTCTCAGAGAAAATATGTGTGCATTACATCAGTAGAAAGACTTAGATGCAGATGAGTGATTCAAAAGCACAGTTAGTTACTTTCCACCATTAGAACCAACGTATATCACACGAGTAGCTGCATAAAGGTTTATCCGTTATTCAACAGTTATGATCTCACATCATTTCCAGTGGCTGCTGATCTGTGATCTGACCACACTCCAACCATGATCCCTTCCCCGGAGTTGTGATTGTAGTACTGAGAGGCAGAGGATGACATAACGTGTCCAAACATGGGTTCAACCCCTTGAGAGACTGAATGCCCTCCTCCGGGAGCAAGGCATCCCTGCAAAACATACCCAAAGAATCGCTTTAGGCTGTACTAATGAGTAAATCCTACAAAAAAAACTGTTGAACAAAGCAGCCCTCACCTAGTAAATCAATATTAAACTGTTTCCATCATTATAGAGCACTGGAGTACAGCAGAGCAGGAGTGATGTGGGTGCGCTGGGGTTTGCCCTGCAGGGGGGCTTCCAGGTGCAGCAACTCAAGTACCTGGCACACTGGTGCTCATCGTGCTCTTGTCCAGCAGAAAGAACACAGTGAGTCCTGGCCTCATCCGCCCCCAAGGAAGCCGGAGGGGTGTCTCTCACAGCGGAATCTCCTTCAATGACTCACACATACACACACACAAACACACATACTTCGTAGTCAAGTCTGAGCCCATTCAGAGGATCACAGGAAGTGATTCACTGGGCAGTGTCTCTGCTTCCTTACCTGGCCGCGAGTTCCTTCATGATGCTAGAAACAATTTGTATCACTTGTAATTCATGACACGTGTAACTGGAGGTTGGTGACATAATGTGGTGCCGGAGAAAGTCCTTCAGAATATCCAGCGTTACATAATTTACTAAATGAACTGTGTTAGTATGAACCCACACCTACAGCACTTTGCTGCACACTGCTTTCATTGTGTTTTTTTTCTTTTCAAAGATATGCATTTATATGAGAATGTTTTTCACAATTATTTACACATTTATAAAGCTTGGCAATTATTATGCTTCTTTATGCACTGCGCAAGGCAACACAGAAGAGCTACCTTGTATCAAACTGACAGTTTCAACCACTAATTAATATGAATCTCACAACTGAAAGAGCCAATTCAGTGCTGTTATTATTAATTCACACACACTTTCTGAAACCACTTGTCCCAAGCGGGGTTGTGGCAAGCCGGTGCCTAACCCGGCAGCACAAGGTGCAAGGCTGAAGGGGAGGGGACACACCCAGGATGGGACGCCAGTCCATCGCAAGGAACCCCAAGCAGGATTGAAACCTCAGACCTGCTAGAGAGATGGAAACTGGCCAAGCCCGCTCCGCCACCCCCCCCCCCCCATTAATTCACTTGACTGACATTTTTCTCCAAAGCAACATACAGTGATAAGCTGCTTAAACTAGTTTACCCATTTTTACAGCAGTACAGTTTTCACTGTATCAGTTCAAGCTGCATACCTTGATTGAGGCCACTACAGCAGAAGGTGGGATTCAAACCTTAGACAACTGCAGCTCTAACCACTACGCCACCTTCTGACCCATATGCTTAGCATATGTTTCTTTTTATGTATAGCTTACTTGTTATTAAGTCCAACTGTATTTTCCTATACTGCTCCTGTGTCAGAACTCTTGACAGTTTTACAGTTTCATTTTTACACAAAACACAAATGGCCTTTGGCCACGAACCTAAATTACATGGTGAGATGTTAATCGATCTCTTTCAAGTGCGCTGACTTCTGAGTGGTTGCTCCAGGAGGTGGAAAAACCCACAAAAAGGCATCCTAGTTTGGCTGGGGCAGAAAGGCAGCTGTTGGACACGATCCATGTTCATGGAACACAGGGTAGAGAGCGCCCCCTACTGCCCCACACTCACACAGAGCACACTGTCAGTGCTTCCAAGTGCTGGAGAGTAAGCAGGCAGAGCTTTTGGGACACAAACAAATCACATCCACACATCAGTGTGTAGGAGAGGGAGAGAGAGGGAGAGAGAGAGAGCAAGAGAGAGAGAGAGAGAGGGAGGGAGAGGGAGGCACAGAGGAGAAAGGTTTGAGTCGAGCGGAAGTGGT